>NC_068324.1:20625806-21225806 GCF_025860055.1 Xyrauchen texanus
TCAAAGTTTGTCTCAATGTTAAGTCTATGGGATTTTTCGGCCGCTTTTTGCCCCTGGGGCAAATACCGCACTCCGATCGCTTATAAAAGTCATAGCACATGTGTCCTCAATAGGCCGTTCGATTTGACACCTCATTCGTGGGTCTACGCCAAACGGTAGCGGGACGAGTTAGGTGCCGAAGTTTTGTTAAGAGATATAAAAATAAAAATAAAAAATAAAAATAAAAAGTATAATAATAAGTATGTGAGATTACAATAGTGATGCTTTGCAAGCACCACTAATAATAAGTATGTGAGATTACAATAGTGATGCTTTGCAAGCACCACTAAAAAATAAAAAGTATAATAAGTATGTGAGATTACAATAGTGATGCTTTGCAAGCACCACTAATAATAAGTTTAAATAGGATTTCAGTAAGTTGGCTCTCACAAGCCAACTTAATAATAATAATTATAATAAGTTTAAATAGGATTTCAGTAAGTTGGCTTTCACAAGCCAACTTAATAATAATAATAATAAGTTTAAGTACAATATCAGTAAGTTGGCTCTCACAAGCCAACTTAATAATAATAATAACTAGATAGGTACATTTCCTGAAGAAAATGTGAGTGGTGCTTGCCGTGGCCAAACTCGTCAAGTACAATTTTTTAACATGTAGCTAAGAAATAAAATAATGGTTATAGAATGTTGCTAGCATGTGTTTTTCATTATGGTAGCATCTAGGTGTTATGTTTGTGTTAGCATGATGCTTGCACATTTTTAGAATGTTTTAGCACTTCGCTAGGTGCATGTTTTAAGACTTGGTTAGGCGATGCTAACATGTGTTAGCATGATGCTAGCACGTTTTAGCACTTCGCTAGGCGATGGTAACATGTGTTAGCATGATGCTAGCACGTTTTTAGCATGTTTAAGCACTTCGCAAGGCAATGCTAACATGGGTTAGCATGATGTTAGCACGTTTTTAGCAAGTTTTAGCACTTCGCTAGGCGATGTTAGCATGTGTTAGCATGATGCTAGTACGTTTTTAACATGTTTTAACACTTCGCTAGACGATGCTAGCACGTGTTAGCATGATGCTAGGATGTTTTTAGCATGTTTTAACACTTTGCTAATCGATGCTAGCATTTGTTAGCATGATGATAACACGTTTTTAGCATGTTTTAGCACTTCGCTAGTCGATGCTAGCATTTGTTAGCATGATGCTAGCATGTTTTTAGCATGTTTTAGGGTGTGGCTATGAAGATTTTAGGTCATTACTTATTGGCTGCTTGATAAAATAAATCCTCTGAAGGAGAGAGAGAGGGAGAGATGCAGGGCTGACAGGCCCTTTTTGTCTGTGTGTGTGAAAAGGTCAGTTGGGATTTAAATTTCTGAACATTCCGCAATGTTAAGTCAATGGGACTTTTTTGGCCGCTTTTTCATCCGCTGTGCGAACATCGTACACCCGATCGCTTAGAAAAGTCATAGCACATGTGTCCTCAATAGGCCGTTCAATTTGACACCTCATTCGTGGGTCTACGCCAAACGGTGCGGGACGAGTTAGGTGCCGAAGTTTTGTACGGAGATAGAATAATAAGTATGTGAGATTACAATAGTGTTGCTTTGCAAGCACCACTAATAAGTTTAAGTACAATATCAGTAAGTTGGCTCTCACAAGCCAACTTAATAATAATAACTAGATAGGTACATTTCCTGAAGAAAATGTGAGTGGTGCTTGCCGTGGCAAAACTCGTCAAACAGCATGTTGTAACTGGAAAAGAACAAAAATTATGGTCATAAATAAATCAACCCAGAAGTCTGTACGATTTTGTGGTGCAGAAATATGTGATTTGTTACTCGGTTGCTAGGGAAAGCCCATGTGGTTGCTATGCAGTTACCAAGGTAATACAATACATGGCTCCTTTCCATCCTGAGTGAAATAAGTCAACCCGGAAGTCTGTAGTGTTTTCTGGTGCAGAGATATGTGATTTGTTACTCGGTTGCTAGGGTAACCCCATCTGGTTGCTAGGCAGTTAGCATAGTGATACTAATCAAGTGTCCTTGCCATCCTGATTGAAATAAGTCAACCCGGAAGTCTCTATGTTTTTCTGATGCAGAGATATGTGATTTGTTACTCGGTTGCTAGGGTAACCCCATCTGGTTGCTAGGCAGTTACCATAGTGATACTAATCAAGTCTCCTTGCCATCCTGATTGAAATAAGTCAACCCGGAAGTCTCTATGTTTTTCTGATGCAGAGATATGTGATTTGTTACTCGGTTGCTAGGGTAACCCCATCTGGTTGCTAGGCAGTTATCATAGTGATACTAATCAAGTGTCCTTGCCATCCTGATTGAAATAAGTCAACCCGGAAGTCTCTACGTTTTTCTGATGCAGAGATATGTGATTTGTTACTCGGTTGCTAGGGTAACCCCATCTGGTTGCTAGGCAGTTACCATAGTGATACTAATCAAGTGTCCTTGCCATCCTGATTGAAATAAGTCAACCCGGAAGTCTCTATGTTTTTCTGATGCAGAGATATGTGATTTGTTACTCGGTTGCTAGGGTAACCCCATCTGGTTGCTAGGCAGTTACCATAGTGATACTAATCAAGTCTCCTTGCCATCCTGATTGAAATAAGTCAACCCGGAAGTCTCTACGTTTTTCTGATGCAGAGATATGTGATTTGTTACTCGGTTGCTAGGGTAACCCCATCTGGTTGCTAGGCAGTTACCATAGTGATACTAATCAAGTCTCCTTGCCATCCTGATTGAAATAAGTCAACCCGGAAGTCTCTACGTTTTTCTGATGCAGAGATATGTGATTTGTTACTCGGTTGCTAGGGTAACCCCATCTGGTTGCTAGGCAGTTACCATAGTGATACTAATCAAGTCTCCTTGCCATCCTGATTGAAATAAATCAACCCAGAAGTCTCTCTGATTTTCTGGTGCAGAGATATAGTTACTGCTAAACGGTTGCTAGGGTACTCTGTGTAGTTGCTAGGGAGTGGCTTGGCAGCTGCCAATCATGAATCTCCAAAGGCTGCTTGTCAGTATGAATGATATAAACCAACTCCCATGCCTCTGTGACATTCAGAATGGAAGATATCCCTCTATGGATTTTGGTTGTTAAGGTGCTCGACAATGGTTGCTAGGGAGGGGCTAGGAAGTGTTGAAGTGATGCATGATTGGCTGTTTGCTGTCCCGAGTCAAACGAGACCACCCTTGTGTTTCTATGACACTTCTATCCGGAGATATCCCTTTGATCTTTTTCAATAGAAGTCTATGGGACTTGTTGCTAAGGTGCTCTTAATGGTTGCTAGGGCGTGGCTTGATAGCTTCACAATGATCCAGAGAGACTGATTGGTTGTCTGAGTAAAATGAGCCCACCCCCTCGTCTCTATGACACTGTGATCCAGAGCTATGTTCAATACAAATCCCTATGCCTTTTCATTTCATGGGCCGTCCTACACCATTATAAGTCAATTGGGGCATTTTTGGGCAGCTCCTGCCCCCCAGGGGTGCAACTTTTACCCCATATTGAGGTATGCTCTTACAGAGCCTGCCAGCCTCTTCAAATGTGGCAAATCACACGTTTCTACGAAATCCTCGCTTGGAGCTGTGACGCGTCAAAGTTTGTCTCAATGTTAAGTCTATGGGATTTTTCGGCCGCTTTTTTGCCCCTGGGGCAAATACCGTACCCCCGATCGCTTATAAAAGTCATAGCACATGTGTCCTCAATAGGCCGTTCGATTTGACACCTCATTCGTGGGTCTACGCCAAACGGTGCGGGACGAGTTAGGTGCCGAAGTTTTGTTAAGAGATATAAAAATAAAAATAAAAATAAAAATAAAAAGTATAATAATAAGTATGTGAGATTACAATAGTGATGCTTTGCAAGCACCACTAACTAGATAGGTACATTTCCTGAAGAAAATGTGAGTGGTGCTTGCCGTGGCAAAACTCGTCAAACAGCATGTTGTAACTTGAAAAGAAAAAAAATTATGGTCATAAATAAATCAGCCCAGAAGTCTGTACGATTTTCTGGTGCAGAAATATGTGATTTTTTACTCGGTTGCTAGGGTAAGCCCATGTGGTTGCTATGCAGTTACCAAGGTAATACAATACATGGCTCCTTTCCATCCTGAGTGAAATAAGTCAACCCGGAAGTCTGTAGTGTTTTCTGGTGCAGAGATATGTGATTTGTTACTCGGTTGCTAGGGTAACCCCATCTGGTTGCTAGGCAGTTACCATATTGATACTAATGAAGTGTCCTTGCCATCCTGGTTGAAATAAATCAACTCGGAAGTCTGTACTCTTTTCTGGTGCCGAGATATGTGATTTGTTTCTCGGTTGCTAGGGTAACCCCATCTGGTTGCTAGGCAGTTACCATAGTGATAGTAATCAAGTGTCCTTGCGATCCTGAGTGAAATAAATCAACCCGGAAGTCTGTACTCTTTTCTGGTGCCGAGATATGTGATTTGTTTCTCGGTTGCTAGGGTAACCCCATCTGGTTGCTAGGCAGTTACCATAGTGATAGTAATCAAGTGTCCTTGCGATCCTGAGTGAAATAAATCAACCCGGAAGTCAGTACTATTTTCTGGTGCAGAGATATGTGATTTGTTACTCGGTTGCTAGGGTAACCCCATCTGGTTGCTAGGCAGTTACCATAGTGATAGTAATCAAGTGTCCTTGCCATCCTGATTGAAATAAGTCAACCCAGAAGTATCTACGTTTTTCTGATGCAGAGATATGTGATTTGTTACTCGGTTGCTAGGGTAACCCCATGTGGTTGCTAGGCAGTTACCATATTGATACTAATGAAGTGTCCTTGCCATCCTGGTTGAAATAAATCAACCTGGAAGTCTGTACTCTTTTCTGGTGCCGAGATATGTGATTTGTTTCTCGGTTGCTAGGGTAACCCCATCTGGTTGCTAGGCAGTTACCATAGTGATAGTAATGAAGTGTCCTTGCCATCCTGAGTGAAATAAATCAACCCGGAAGTCAGTACTATTTTCTGGTGCAGAGATATGTGATTTGTTACTCGGTTGCTAGGGTAACCCCATCTGGTTGCTAGGCAGTAATCATAGTGATACTAATCAAGTGTCCTTGCCATCCTGATTGAAATAAGTCAACCCGGAAGTCTCTACGTTTTTCTGATGCAGAGATATGTGATTTGTTACTCGGTTGCTAGGGTAAGCTCATGTGGTTGCTAGGCAGTTACCATAGTGATACTAATGAAGTGTCCTTGCCATCCTGATTGAAATAAGTCAACCCGGAAGTCTCTACGTTTTTCTGATGCAGAGATATGTGATTTGTTACTCGGTTGCTAGGGTAACCCCATCTGGTTGCTAGGCAGTTAACATAGTGATACTTATCAAGTGTCCTTGCCATCCTGATTGAAATAAGTCAACCCGGAAGTCTCTATGTTTTTGTGATGCAGAGATATGTGATTTGTTACTCGGTTGCTAGGGTAAGCCCATCTGGTTGCTAGGCAGTTACCATAGTGATACTAATGAAGTGTCCTTGCCATCCTGATTGAAATAAGTCAACCCGGAAGTCTCTACGTTTTTCTGATGCAGAGATATGTGATTTGTTACTCGGTTGCTAGGGTAACCCCATCTGGTTGCTAGGCAGTTAACATAGTGATACTTATCAAGTCTCCTTGCCATCCTGATTGAAATAAATCAACCCAGAAGTCTCTCTGATTTTCTGGTGCAGAGATATAGTTACTGCTAAACGGTTGCTAGGGTACTCTGTGTAGTTGCTAGGGAGTGGCTTGGCAGCTGCCAATCATGAATCTCCAAAGGCTGCTTGTCAGTATGAATGATATAAACCAACTCCCATGCCTCTGTGACATTCAGAATGGAAGATATCCCTCTATGGATTTTGGTTGTTAAGGTGCTCGACAATGGTTGCTAGGGAGGGGCTAGGAAGTGTTGAAGTGATGCATGATTGGCTGTTTGCTGTCCCGAGTCAAACGAGACCACCCTTGTGTTTCTATGACACTTCTATCCGGAGATATCCCTTTGATCTTTTTCAATAGAAGTCTATGGGACTTGTTGCTAAGGTGCTCTTAATGGTTGCTAGGGCGTGGCTTGATAGCTTCACAATGATCCAGAGAGACTGATTGGTTGTCTGAGTAAAATGAGCCCACCCCCTCGTCTCTATGACACTGTGATCCAGAGCTATGTTCAATACAAATCCCTATGCCTTTTCATTTCATGGGCCGTCCTACACCATTATAAGTCAATTGGGGCATTTTTGGGCAGCTCCTGCCCCCCAGGGGTGCAACTTTTACCCCATATTGAGGTATGCTCTTACAGAGCCTGCCAGCCTCTTCAAATGTGGCAAATCACACGTTTCTACGAAATCCTCGCTTGGAGCTGTGACGCGTCAAAGTTTGTCTCAATGTTAAGTCTATGGGATTTTTCGGCCGCTTTTTTGCCCCTGGGGCAAATACCGTACCCCCGATCGCTTATAAAAGTCATAGCACATGTGTCCTCAATAGGCCGTTCGATTTGACACCTCATTCGTGGGTCTACGCCAAACGGTGCGGGACGAGTTAGGTGCCGAAGTTTTGTTAAGAGATATAAAAATAAAAATAAAAATAAAAATAAAAAGTATAATAATAAGTATGTGAGATTACAATAGTGATGCTTTGCAAGCACCACTAATAAGTATGTGAGATTACAATAGTGATGCTTTGCAAGCACCACTAATAATAAGTTTAAATAGGATTTCAGTAAGTTGGCTCTCACAAGCCAACTTAATTATATACATTTTAATTCTCTTTTTGTTACAATCATTACTAATTATGTCACATGAAGCAACAAACAGAAAACACCTCAGTGAGAGTCACCTCACACTGAACAAATACAGCATGACTCATATGCATATTGACTCATATGCTCATATTGACTCCTATCGATCTTGTCACTTGATCTTCAATATTAATGAACTTAATAGATGTAAGATGTCTACGATAAACACACAGTACACATCTTTAAAAAATAATTATAAACATGAACGTTCAAGGACATGCAGCCAAAGACCAACACAAAGCTGCTTTTCAGCTCATTTTTAGTATGACGGAACAAATCCAGATTCATTCCGATAGTTGATTTTGAGTCATGATGCCGAGAGGCAGCGATGACTTCCTGCGTGACACAAAGTCCTGTACTTCCTGACCAGTGGTGACTGTGACACAAGCACACTTCCGTACAAGTATACAAAGGTTTGGACAAAGGTACTTTGGGTCCAGTTTGACCTCAGCAAAGCTGATATTATATAACACGATGTGACCCTTCATAAGGCAACTGCCATAGTGATTTTATTGCATTCATTCTAAAGGTCAGAAAGTAGAGAAAAATGTATCTGCTGATTAAAGACAAAAAGTTTATATCTATATGTAGAGGGTGATGTCAGTAACTGAAAAGAAGAAATAATTACATTAGGAGAAACATAAAGGCCGATAAATGAGTCGGGTTCCTACCTCTTCACTTCAGGCTCCTGTGAAACAAGAGAGCACTATGTTTTCATGAGCGCTAACCACATTTAAAAGAAAAAATTCAGTTGACGTTCATTGGTCACTCCCACATTGCCCAATTATATTTTGTTTAACTTTGTTTGCAAATGATTGAAGAAAAACAATTGCCAAATGATTAAACAAATTCTATTTAAAAGTTGCATTTAAAAAAGGGTAATTCATGTATTATTATATTGTTACATTTAACTACATTTTCAACATTTTATTAAAAATTGTATATATGTCTATTTATCAAATAGAATTCAAATTATTTATTTACATTTAATATATTTACATTTTTATTAATATAATTATATTAATCTAATAAAACCATTTTAAATATGTATGTCTATTTAATAATTTGAATTTTTTTTTATTTACTTGTTAATTTGCATTTCAATTATTATAATTTTATTAAATAAAACAATACAAAATATGTCTATTGATTAATTAATAAAATATATATATTATAATTTAACATAGTTACATTTTAAATAATAATATTTTTTTAATATATATTTTTTTAAATCTATCAACTTATTTTATGTACATTTAAATTATTAGACTTTTACTAATCAAAATAAACACGTATGTCTGTCTAAATGCCTGGAAAAATTATTTACTTATAATTTAATTAATTTCTTTTTTAATTAATATAATGTATATAATTTTATTAAACCAATAAAACTATTTTAATTATGTCTAACTATTTATCTATTTGGAACATAATAATTTAACTTATTTACATTTTAATGACTAAATTGATACTATAATTGATTTCTTGATTTTTTTAAATGGTATTCCATAATTTTTGAGGCTAGAACATTGTAATAGAATTAATTGATAATATGTTATGAACATTGTAATAGAGTGATTCAAGGTAACACTTCTCCTGAGTGTACATGTCTAGAATCAAAGAACAACCCTGCCTATGAAAGTCATGAAACAATGACCTCTCTCTCAGGTGACGTTTGTTCCCTTATATCAGTGTGTGACTGACAGAGCGCTAAAGGAAACACACAATGATGCTGTATAATTAATTACTAATTCAGCACAAAATTGATACAAAAATATACAATCAAAAGACACGCTCCTTTGAAATTGACACAAAAAAGATAAGCCAGCCAGGCGAGCAACTGCCTTTGAGATATTAGTGCTCTCTAGGTATTATAACCCTGCATGCCTGAGGTGATTATGTGCAGGGGGGAATAATCAAAACAATGTTCAAGCCAAATCTGCACCCTTAGCTATGTGCACTATTACTAATCTCAAGGATATTTAGAACACACATTAAAATATATTTAAAGGCTATAATGAAGAATATGTTTAGTCAAATCAAAGGTCAGTTAAGGGAAGTGCAAACACTTAGAACCGCAGTTGAAAATCCAGAATAACTGAAAATGTGTGTTTGACCAGAAGTCAGCGATGGTTCTGATCTTTAGTGTTAAACAGTAATGTTGCTCTTATTCACTCACCCACAGCTCGTCTCCAGCAGACTGTCTCCCACCTGCAGGGACGCCATGCCAAAGTCTGCTATCCTGATGTTATTCTTCTCATCCAGCAACAGGTTCTCTGGCTTCAGGTCCCTGTGACTGTAGGGCAGAAAACAAAATTAACACATTTTCTCAGTAGGACTTGCATTGTTAAATGCTACCCTGTGTTGTTTAGCACTAACTTGTGTTGTTTAGCACTAAATTGCATTATTTAGCACTAAATTGCTCTAATCTGTAGTTGTTTAGAGCGAACTTGCATTGTTTATCACTAGCTTGCGTTGCTTAGCCTATAGCTAACTTGCATTGTTTAGAGATAACTTTAGTTGTTTGGCACTAAATTGTGTTGTTTAGAGTTAAATTGCATTGCTTAAAGCTTCCTTTGTTAAGTGATAACCTGTGTTGTTAAGTGCCAACTTGCATTGATAGATAACTTATATTGTTTAACACTAACTTATGGAGTTTAGCGCTAACTTGCAATGTGTAGATCTAACTTGAATTGTTTAGAGCTAACTTGAATTGTTTAGCGCTAAAAATGCTAACTATTGTTGTTTAGCTCTACTTGCGTTGTTTAGAGCTAACTCCCTTTGTTTAGTGCTATCGTGTTTGTTTAGCACTGGCTTGTATGTTTAGAGTTAGCTTGCTGTGTTAAGAGTTAGCTTGCTTTGTTAAGAGTTAGCTAGCTTAGTTAAGAGCCAACTTGTTATGTTTAGTGCTAACTGCCATTGTTTAGAGTTAAATTGCTTTGTTTATACATAACAGAGCTCATAAACATGCAAAGGAACAGACAACCAAATTTTGGTTTCAGTTCAAAAGTTTTGCTCCATAATAATTACACATGTAAAGTGTAACATTTTCTCTCAACACTGTTCTGCGATAGCATGTGAAGACTAAAATTATTATTTTTTTTGCATCATAATCAAGGACATGTTGAATCACAGAATTATCAAGTCATCTTTGAGCATGCAAATGAGTGTGTTCATTTTATTTTCCAATTATCTGTCTCTTTATCTATTCTTCTCTCTAATAGCTGTCAGTCTACAAGACCCTTTGGGAGGAGCTGACAGATGCCTGCTGCGCCAGTGTCTGATGTTAAACACCCATCTGACCACAGGCGGACACGAACTAGCTACTTTAAATAATAATTCTGTTGGGCCTCCTATCACAGCCAAATTAATTCAAAAGTTCCTGTTAATTGATTTGCTGTCTGACGTTTCCTCATGTGATGCAAAACAAAACAGTTTCAAAGTCGTTTCATATACAGTAAAATAAACTAAACTATTGTGGGCACAGTCATACTGTGAGTTTTTCCCACTCAAGCTGAATTGGCTAATGAAAAGGCCCACATCTAAACTGTGTCTAGTGCCATGACAGTCATAACAAATGAGACATAAAATGAGCAAAAATACACAAACACATCTACAGTATAAAACGGAACCTCATATGTCCCCACCATAAAATAAAGTATGTGCGATTTGCACCTCAACGATATACAAGGGACAAATTGCAGAGGTGGGGTTTATTAGCTGTCACACCGGTAACATTCATAACAGCTCTTTGAAGTCACTTTCTGACATGTTAACGTGACCCAGAAGTCGTAATCTCTCCCTGACAGAAACGGTTTGTTTATATGATCAGAGGCTGGTGGTACATTTTCCTTTCGGCTGGTTATTAATCGAACAGCAGCGAGTTTAATTTCAATGCCCCTGGCCTATATGTTAATGGACAAAGGAAACGGGGAAAGAAACTGCAAGTTTGTGTGACTGTGGAAATAAACCATCTTGTGATGCTTCTGATATTATCAGGTTTCTATTGGTCTCTGATGGCGCAGAGGCACCGAATGTTTCCCCACAGTGTGTCGTAAGGTCTTAAATTGCATATTTACTCTTCCAGTGATAGTTTTAAATTTTAATGTGTATGGCGTAGTGCTGTTTGCTGATCGAGATCTGCATTTAGTTGTGGCATGTTGTGTTTTTATGATTATGCTTATGATACCATCAGAACGGCGGTTCTCGCTGCGGTGTGCCTAACAATAAAAAACCTAATAAATAGTGTCTGTTTAACATCTGTACTATTTAACCTTTGGTTAAAGGATTACTTAATCTATTTGTAAAAATGTATATGTTGTCGGAGACGTGGTTTGGCAGGTAAAAAAGGTAAAAAGCATTTACAAAAAAATTATAAAAAATATGTAAAAATTATAATAAATAAACAATAATAAATACAAAATAATAAGTAAATAAATAAAATAACTAAATAAAAAAATTATGAAAATAAATAAATCAAAATAATTAATGACAAAAAATTAATTCAATCTAAAAATGTCATTAAATTAAATTTCTTATAATCTTTTAAGGGTCCGATAACTCAGAAGGCGCTAGAACACGCTTTGCATTATTGCAATGTAAAGAAACAGCAGGCAGCACATGTTATAGTACATCACATGCTGTTCACAGCAGTCTAATTATGATACATTTTAATTACGGAACATGTATGTCTACGTGTTTAGCAGCACTACGCCTTTCTTGCATGCTGTTTGTTTACTGTAGATAGAAAAAAAACATCCTTCCCGTTGTGCAATATATTTCACTTCCTCAAACACACAAACATACATTATGTCTATTTAAAGTCAACATGAAATCAAAATGATGATATTTGCTTTCTAATTATGTATTTGTGGTCTTATTGCGAACGACTCATAAGTGCATGCTATTCTAAAGGGAAAAAAAAGCTTTGTCTATGTAATGTTATCAAAAGGTAATAAATTGCTCTGCCTCTTGAAACAAATTCAATTTCCAGCTTAAGGCACTTAGGCTGTTTAAGTTTGAACAGTGTTGTCATCCACAATTGACTGTAAGCTCTTGTATGTAATGCCAACTTTTCACAATCCAATGATTTATGTATATAAATAAAATTTCTATACGTAATAAATCCTGTCCAAAATGTTAGTTTTTTTTCTCTAAAATATACAGTTTAACTCTGAAATATGTACAATAGGTTGGAAAGCCATTTCACTGTCTGTTCAAATATACTCACAAAATTTGGACAACGAGACAAGTGATCATATTTTTCGACCTCATGATCATCACCCATTATTACTGAGGGTTTTCCACACATGAGGTCAGGATCTCGGAATTGGAAACTGTGATATCGCCGCGGGCTACAGCACAGCAGTAACCTACAGAAATGTTATAAGATCCGAGATCTCATTCAAACTGTTCTCTAGTGGCACATAAAACCTTATAACTTAGTTGCGCACTCAGCAAACCAAATAACACGAGTACATAAAGTGCATTTATGCTCAATTCAGATATATTTAATCGTTATTTTGTGACGCAATTGTCTTTTATTACAGCAGAGAGGTTTAGTGGGGTGTTAATGTATAGATCTTTATATTTGGCAGCTGTTTGTGGAGCAGGTGGGCGCCAAGTGAGTCAAGGGTGCCTCTGTCACAGCTTCCTGCAATCAGGGATGTTGTTGTCTGTCTATAAATGTGCAATAATTACATACAGTGGCCCCTAAACGTATTTGGAGAATTTAGCTATGATTTAAAATGTATGAATGTCATACATTTTGCATTAGATAACAAATATGAAAGCAAGTGGCATTCAGTTGCATGTAAAACATTTGACAATAAATAAATGATTAAACTGTAGATAATGTTCAAAATGAAGATTCAGACACTTTCTTGGTAAATGTTAGTGGAAAGTTCAAAGTAAATGTGCTGATCTGCTCTGTGGTTACTTTGCAAGGACACCTGAGAGAAATTGAGGGAAATTACTTCATAAAAGTTATCATGCAAATAATGTCAGGATGCAAAAACAAACAAACAAACAAACAAAAAAGTCTTAAGAGCATTACAAATAGGCCAGGAAGCAGACAAACTGGGTAATCCGAACATCTGCTAGCTGCCTAGAGATGTTACACAGGTCACACAAACTACAACGCATAGAGATTGTGTCTGTTCCCCGAACTACCAAACACAAAACCTTCAATAAGTCATTTACAAAAAATTCTATTGATGACAAACTTGAAAATAACTGAAGATAAACATCATAAAAGGTATGATAAACATTAGATCGCTTTCATCCAAATCATTAATTGTAAATTAAATTATTACAGATCATAGTTTGGATTCACTCTGTTTGACTGAAACCTGGATTAAAACAGATGAATATATTAGTTTAACCTGTTGATACGCAATTTCACCGCACTCGGGAGTGACGTCACTCTGCTTATATTTACTATATCATTTACCATCTATAAATGTAATTAATGTTAACAAATGATACATCTTGTCAAAGGTCTAAGGGTACAACATTGATTTCCGATCTCTGTTTCACGATAGCGATGCTCCAGAAAAAGCAATTTAGTTATTTGTGCCAGCCGTACAAATGAAATCATGCAATATCAAAACGGACTTCATACCTTTGTTATGAAAACAAGGTCACCAGATGAATCCAGTTCAACACATTTGGGTTAATTGTCCATGACATACCAATAGCACTTTTTGTCCATGAAAGTGATAAATCTGAGAGATATTGATATATTCTCCATTGTTTCACATGAGATCTCGCCTGAATTACCCTTCATCATCGTTCTTCAACAAACTATGAAATCTGAGCAGCATTCATGTTGTAAAACTGTATATGATCTTATATATTAGAGTCTCATAAACAAAACAAGCCTTTCTCCAAAGTCTATTTTTTAAAATGTGGCATAGATTTATTCATAATAGCCGAGCAGTGCAGTCAGATTTTGTGTCGTCTTGAAAGGCGGAGCCTTAATTTTACTCTGTACGCTTCCAGCGATTTTACAGAGAAAAAATCTTTCAGGAACCTCATTTTTTTGTTAGATCATCTTTAAATTTGACACAACTTCTTTAGACTTGTGGCTTTGAGAACATTGTATTTATGGGTTGTCTTGGTACTTTATTATTGTTTATTTAGATTATAAAAACATGTTCAGCACAAAATATTTCTGTTACTTTAAACTTCAGATTCTCTAACTTTAAAAAATAACAACATATATGAATTTTGAAACTTGGGAAATGAAGCCCAAAGCGTCTTCTTTCAAATGATACTACAACTGTGTCTATACTCCAAAGGGTCCAGTAAATACAACTATATAAGTTCAGGTATGTCATTTTCATGATTTGTGCTCAAAAAGGGGGTGTGTATCAACAGGTTAAATGAGTCTACTCCCTCAGGTTATTGTTATAAAAATTAGCCTTTTCTGAAAGGTAGAGGACGAGGTGTTGCTACAATTTACAGTAATATTTTTAGTGTCACTCAAAGGTCAGGATATACACTCACCTAAAGGATTATTAGGAACACCTGTTCAATTTCTCTATCAACCAATCACATGGCAGTTGCTTCAATGCATTTAGGGGTGTGGTCCTGGTCAAGACAATCTCCTGAACTCCAAACTGAATGTCAGAATGGGAAAGAAAGGTGATTTAAGCAATTTTGAGCGTGGCATGGTTGTTGGTGCCAGACGGGCCGGTCTGAGTATTTCACAATCTGCTCAGTTACTGGGATTTTCACGCACAACCATTTTTAGGGTTTACAAAGAATGGCGTGAAAAGGGAAAAACATCCAGTATGCGGCAGTCCTGTGGGCAAAAATGTCTTGTTGATGCTAGAGGTCAGATGAGAATGGGCCGACTGATTTAAGCTGATAGAAGTGCAACTTTGCCTGAAATAACCACTCGTTACAACCAAGGTATGCAGCAAAGCATTTGTGAAGCCACAACACGCACAACCTTGAGGCGGATGGGCTACAACAGCAGAAGACCCCACCGGGTACCACTCATCTCCACTACAAATAGGAAAAAGAGGCTACAATTTGCAAGAGCTCACCAAAATTGGACAGTTGAAGACTGGAAAAATGTTGCCTGGTCTGATGAGTCTCGATTCCTGTTGAGACATTCAGATGGTAGAGTCAGAATTTGGCGTAAACAGAATGAGAACATGGATCCATCATGCCTTGTTACCACTGTGCAGGCTGGTGGTGGTGGTGTAATGGTGTGGGGGATGTTTTCTTGGCACACTTTAGGCCCCTTAGTGCCAACTGGGCATCATTTAAATGCCATGGCCTACCTGAGCATTGTTTCTGACCATGTCCATCCCTTAATGGACACCATGTACCCATCCTATGATGGCTACTTCCAGAAAGATAATCGACCATGTCACAAAGCTCGAATCATTTCAAATTGGTTTCTTGAACATGACAATGAGTTCACTGTACTAAAATGGGCCCCACAGTCACCAGATCTCAACCCAATAGAGCATCTTTGGGATGTGGTGGAACGGGAGCTTCGTGCCCTGGATGTGCATCCCACAAATCTCCATCAACTGCAAGATGCTATCCTATCAATATGGGCCAACATTTCTAAAGAATGCTTTCAGCACCTTGTTGAATCAATGCCACGTAGAATTAAGGCAGTTCTGAAGGCGAAAGGGGGTCAAACACAGTATTAGTATGGTGTTCCTAATAATCCTTTAGGTGAGTGTAAGTTTAATTCCTTTGAACTGATAATGATTCATGTGACATCGTCAGATATAAATAAAATAAATCAGTATATAGACCACCAGGGCCATATTCTGAATTCCTTCAAGAATTTGCAGATATTTTGTCAGATCTAGTAGTTGCTGTGGATAGAGCTTTACTCATCTGTGACTTCAACATCCACATAGACAACAAAAATGATACACTGGAATTAGCATTTAATAATTATTCTCAACTCTGTTGGGATTAGGCAAAATGTGACAGGTCCAACCCATCACCAAAATCATACGCTAGATATAATTTTGTCATATGGAATTGCTGTTGATAAAATAAAATTCTGCCACAGAGCAATATTATCTCAGATCATTACCTTGTCAAATATATGCTGCATTTACCAAAACTCACTCAATCTATGGAGTGTAATCGTCCAGGTAAAACTATTCTTTCAACTACTAAAGATAGCTTTACTAAAAATCTTCCAGATTTGTCTCAAATACTCAGTATGCCAAAAATCTCAAAAGAACTTGCTGTCACAAAAAATATGGATACAGTCTTCTCTAGCATTCTAGATAGTGTCACCCCAGTTTGATTAAAGTTAAAGATAAAAATCCTGCACCATAGTACAATGATCACACTCATGTTCTCAAGAGAGCAGCTCAGAAAATGGAACATAAGTGGAAGAATACAAAATTAGAGGTATTTTGCGGTTCATGCAAGGATAGTGTCTCTAACTACAGACAGGCTCTAAAAATGGCCAGGTCTGCATATTTGAGAATAGTCATAGAAAATAACCACAACAATCGTAGGTGTTTATTCAGTACTGTGGCAAAATTGGTTAGGAATAAATCTTTGATTGAACCAACTATTCTATCGCAACATTGTAGTAATGACTTTATGAAATTCTTTACAGATAAAATCGAAATAATCAGAAACAAAATTGTAATTGCGCATCCATCTGCCACAGCTACCAGAACACTAAAATGATTCCCTACAAGCAGCTTCAGTCCTTTGCTGTTATAGGTCAGGAAGAGCAAACAAAAAATATCAAAAAATCTAAATCAACAACATGTATGTTAGACCCAATACTGACTTAATCCCCAAAAGAGACTCCTTATTATCCTTAGGGCATGTCCCAAGGACCTTTAAACTGGTAGTTATCAAACCTCTTTGATCCAGTAGAACTGGCTAATTATAGAGTAATCAAATCTCCCATTTATATCGAACTATACTCCCAACTATGTTCATTTTTATATAGAAATGGTATATATGAATAATTGCAGTTAGGATTTAGGACCCATCATTTCACAGAGACAGCACTTATCAGAGTTAAAAATGACTTTCTCTTATCATTTTGTAACGTTGTTGCTGGCACTGGCAATGACTATGACGATGACAAATGTGTAAAGAAACCAAGTGTAAATTTATTCCAATGTGTATATCCACAAACCCTAACTACAATCATAAATAAAACATGAACATGTCCTTGACAATAACTTGGCTTGATAAACTTGACTTGACATAAACTTGAACAAACCACCAAATTTTCAACAACAAACCTCAATACCTGACAATGGACAAAGGAAAACATAAGGCTTAAATACATGAACATGGGAGAACACATAACAAAGATAACCAATAAAAACTGAGAACTCCATACAAGATAACAAGACAATAAACCAATGAAACAAGACACATAAACATGGAGGGAAACATGAAATCACATGACAAGGGAACCACATGACATGAAACAGGAACTAGAATTTCAAAATAAAAGACATGACAAACATGAACCAACAAAATACATATGACACATTTGATCACGGCTGTATTTCTCTTCTAGTGCTCTTAGATCTTAGTGCCGCATTCAAGACCATAGATCATGTCATTCTCTTTGATAGGATTGAGAATTATGTTGGCATTTGTGGACAGGCATTATCTTGGTTTAGGTCCTATTTCTCGGACCACTAGCACTTTGTCTGTGCAAATGACGAACTGTTATATCAAATTAAAGTTAAGTATGGAGTGCAACAGAGATCAGTTTTACGGCCTCTGATTTTCTCTCTATAAATGCTCCCCCTGGGAGACATTATCAAGAACTACATTTTACAATTTTCCAAATTAACAGTGTATAAATTATATCAAAGAGTGGATGGCTAGAAATGTCCTTCTAATTAATTCTGATAAAACAGAGGCAATTATTGGAACTAAAACCTAAAAACAAATAAGACATTAAAATACAGTACAATCTGACTCTTGATTGATATACTGTAAGTATATACTGTATTTTTAGCGGTGGAGAGACCTCTGAGAGGTAAAAAGCTTGAAGATGATGCAGAAGTTGCTCTTTTTCTTCTTTATAGGTGGGTAACATAATTTTTGCTATGCTTCGCACTGTTCATAGAACCCATATTTGCTGTTTGATTTAGTAGCAGGAGAGTTGTGAATGTCTGGAGCTGGTGTGCATAAAACTGTCTCACGTGCATGAATTTTGAGGGCAGAGCTTCCAAAGGAGCACCGAAGGGAGGTGTGTGTTTCTTTTGACAGTTAATTTCAAATATCAAGTGTTTCTCAGGAATCACTGAGTGCACCTTTAATATAGAGAACAATGCTCATGGATTATCTATTGTATATGTCTACATGTTAATCTGCCAGTTTATCCTGATAAAAGAACCTGCATCCATATAAAGTTTCTATCGTTCAGCACGCAAGCATTCAGTAAGAAATCATCTTTGTTGTGGCTGAAGAAATTGTGGAGAAACCAACTAAAACAAACTTTGTTTGCATTTTTTGGTAGCTTAAAATTTTAATTAAATATTTGGATAATATTTATTGTGCACTTAGTTTTATTTTTCATATGCGATACCTTAAAGTCAAACTGTATGCATTATTAGGTCTTCGTTGCACGTTTAGCTGTAGGTTCCCAGTGGGGGTGCCAAAAGCGGGTGAAATGGTGTCGGATGAGGACTATCAGATGAGGATTTTAATGTGAAGATTAGATAGAGGTTTTAATGAGTGAAACGTAACTCCTTAACCTAAAACTGTAATCTAAACCTAACCGAAAGGTCCTAAAAGCAAATGCGACATGAAAAGCACATTTTCTGAAGCGATCACATCATTTCAGGGGATAATCTAAAAACAAAAATCACGGTAACATTGTTTGTTGCAGCGTCAGAAATGTAGGGGGTGCTTGGGGCAAAAATGCCACAAAATTTTTTAAAATTACCACAAAATTAAAAATGCAAAAAAATAAAAAGCCCTTGCAATGAACAGTTCTGTTTTATAAATGCAACATCTGATATAGGTCTTAATATTCTATTATAGTCCTAGTTTTGCATACCATGGCATAGAATATGATTACATTTTGATTTAATTCTTAGGGTAATGAATTCTTAAATAAATTCTTAATGATGTATTTGATATAAATGAATGAGACATATTTTAAACAGTTTCAAATGGTTAGAAAAAAGCCCCCATTAAGGTAAAAATGCCACCAATAAATAATTAAGTAAAGAAATACAGTAGGTGATAAATGATAGAGTAACACATCCGATATGTTAGTTGGGGGCAATGAGAGAATGAAAAAGAAAACACACAAAACTGACATGAAATAGACAAAATACTTGCAGAGAAACCGATTTTCATTTATTTTTAAAAAAACGGAAGCGGAAAAGGAGAAACTTGGGTAAATTTTTCTCCCATTATACCCTCATGACTGTCCCAGCATGAGATCAGAGGGGACAGATGGCCCTCAGTCACATCACAACTAAACAAATAGCTGGAGAAATGTGACAGCATGAAAGAGGGCATTGCTCATACTAGCCCGAATGCTGCTTGACTGGAGGTCTGCTGCTCTGAGAAATGATCCGGGGATGAGAGACTGCCCCATACAGAGACTGAGGGCTCAGACGACACACTAAAGGTGCTCAGACGAGAGGTTTATTACTGATCTGAGATCACTGTGTGTATGTGATTTATCATATATGACAACCACATAGTGTGCATGAAAGTGTGTGTGTTATTATGAGGGTGAGAGTGAGATTTGAAAAACAGACTGTTTTGTATGCTATTTCCTTAATTGTTTTGTGGTTTATTCCATTATATTGTACTATCATTATGTTAGTTTATTTTGTAGTGTAGTCCCCCCCTTTATATTGCATATCTTTGCTCTCTCTGAATTCAAAAATGAATGAAAAAGTCCAAACATTTCATTGGAAGCGTAGATAAGCCGTAAATGCTTTTAAAATACAAATACACACCTTTTGCTAATGCTTTTTTAAAATGAAAGCTCTGAGAGAGTACTAATGGCAACACTTTACATTAATGTTCCCTTTGTTAAGGGTTTATAAAGGGATTTTTAATGACTAATAATTAATTTACAAATGCATAATAAAGAACTGATATGCAGTTATAACATGACGCATAAAAAGGTGACTTTCATGCAATACTTGCCAAATAATGAACCATTTAATAACACTTAATAACGCTTAACAGTATTTCATGAAAGTCATCCTTTTGATTAATGTTAATGTAATCACATATAAATGATTTACAGAAAAATGCATTTAATAACTTTTTTTTAGTTGTTAATGAACCCCATTATAAACCCTTAAATAAAGAAATAGTATATAAAGTGTGTGTGTGTGTGTGTGTGTGTGTGTGTGTGTGTGTGTGTGTGTGTATCATGGTAACACCCAGCATATTCTTAGTGGCTGTAAATACCACATGAATATGGTAATATTTCAGTACCTTGTTACATATGATATTACCATTGTGTTACCATCTGAAGTGGGATTCTACAAGGGAATTCTTTCGTCTTATCTGTGTCTGTGTGAAATGTAAATGTGTGTGTGAGTGGATGTGTGTTTGGTGTACAAGGCCACATTGCTCCACTGAATACTTATAATACCACTCTTCTATCTCTAAATAGATAGATTGATTACACTCTTACCTACTCAATGAGTGGATTTGCTCCTTTTGTCCCTTGTCTCAGTCTCTTAGAGGTCAAATTAACTGATGATTCTGCCTTTAAGTCATCGGAATGATCGTATTTATGACATCAGCATGCATGAACGCCACCACAACCCTTGTAAAACTATTGATTTGCTGCAAACCTATGGTTAATTTGTGTTACTGGAACTATAGTTTTATAAGGGAATATTTACCAGTGGGAAAGTGGATGTTTTAATAAAAGAAATTATGGTGGAAGTCAATTGGTATTGTTGACAGTGAAGTTTTTATCATGCATGTTGACTAAAATGTAGCTTGTAGACTGTTGATAAAGAACAGCTACAAAACTAGCCAGAAAATACTAATCATTTAGATTGTCAGATAATCTTTGTTTTGTTAGTATTAAGAAAAAAATCTTCCTTTGTCTTTCAAAATTAATTAGACAAATCAACTGGATGTCGTAATTATGAGGAGGACCTACAGTAGGTGCATGGAATAAGCACAATGCATTGACTTTTCAAAGGCATTAATTAAACACTATTGCACTTCATGTTTGGCCAATTGTTTCCTCCAGAGCAATCAGGCATTTTCAGAACAAAAGATTCGATTTAAAATGACAACGTGGTTGAATAGTCAATATTCCCTAACGATGTTAGAAAAAGAACAAGTGAATTATATTTGTGCTCATTATACAGCATGTCTCTGGTTATGCCCTCGCCTTTTTCATTTTCATAACCAAACTATGTGCTTCAAATGAAGCAAACAGGACCAATTATCGAAAACAAACGAAAATAGTACAAGCTACCAAAAATCCCTGTCTGATTTTTCTCAAATGAAATGACTACGAATTCCTCGACAATAGTCAACTATTGCAGTTTGACTGAAATGCCACACTGTATCCCAATGGACACAGAGTTTTTGATTGCCATCAGCACATCAACTATTTACATTTTCCGTTTTGTGTCAGAAAATGTAGTTTCATCGTTAATTGATAAAGTCATTCTTTTCAGCATATACTATAAGATGATGAATTGGACATACAAATTCACAATTTAGACATGCAATACTGCATGCATTATGATTTCAAACCAACTGTGACCGCTGTAGGAGAACAGGGAATATAACATGGTCTGAGTCATGAAGGCAAACTCCCCCCTTTCTATCCAGACCCTCCAAAAAAGCATTTAGGACCAGAACTCTGATCATAAATCAAGAAGAGAAACTATGAGAGGTGATGTGCCTCACTTTGCCTTGCCTCGCACAGCTTTTGAGAGAAAAAAGAGAGCTTGAGCCTGATATCTTGATATGGTTATAATGGAAAGCCCCGGGGTATGAATATGAATTAAACGAGCATAAGAGGAAAGAGCTCTTGCCACCTCGCGGTTCACCTCTAATATATTAAGTGTGAAGAAGGTGGCTATCTTGACTTTTTGGATGCATGTTTTACAATATATATAGATTTTTCTGTCTTAAAGCTGAAGTGTGAAATGTATATCTGTGCTAAAATACTTTGTCTATCCCATCTTATTATGCAGAGACAGCTTTAAGTTAGCCATTGGTGGGTTGATTTCCTTAAAAAATGTAAACACTTTGACATTGTGGAGCTATTAAAACATTACTCTGTTTGTTTGAGTACCCTAACCAGCCCAACACTTGTTTACTCAAATTCTACCACAGTATAGACGCTTTATTACACATTATATTTGCATTTCATTTATTTGCATTTCCATTGGATGATGTAAATACTTTGGCAATACAAATGCACAATGTTAGTTAAAGCTTGTTGAACTTGTCATTAAAGGTGAAGTGTGTAATTTCTGCACTACTAGTAGAACCAAACGGAATTACAAAAATAAAGTATCTTTTCAAACAACCTTTGGCATTACCCCTCAGACTCTTCATGCCCTTTCCCACTCTCTGATTCCCAATGAACAAATAGGCCATACTAAAAGGTGATAAACATTTAATGTCATAATCAACAAGACCACTATAACATAAACACACTGGGCAGAAAGCGTGGCAGATGAATCTGATAGCATCACCGGATTGAAGAGCAGCTGGGTGTGCGGTGAGCGGGATCGAGCACAAGAGGTAGGATGGTTCTGGTAACTATTAAGTGTAACGACAGTGCCACATCTGACCATTTTGGCACCCTAGGCGAGATCACTGTTGTTGACAGGGAGGAGGCGGTGTAGTAGCGACGTGCGTGGTGATCTCATTATTGCCGCTCCCCTTAGCCAGAGCAATCTCATCATTGGTGGCGTGTGTGTTTGTGTGTGTCCTCCACCTGGTAAATGCCACGCCAATGTTAACACTTGTTTTACTCTCGTTCTCTTTCTCTGTGTCTTTTAGCAAGTCTTCGAATGTTGGCTTTAACATCTGTAGAAAAGCTCTATTTATTTTCCTCCGTACAACCATATACACCATTGATGTTCATATTCTGCCAGCTGAACAAGTCGCCATGCCCAAACTCACACTATAGGCTGAGCTACAAAGCGATGGGTGGAGCTGAGCGGGCCACTCAAAGTGACTGGGAGGCTCAGTGTTTATACATTTGGGGGAAGTAAACCCACAAATGACTTACTTATAGTTGTCAATGAACAATAAACTGGGGAAGTAGAACGTATTTTGACATAAAAAAAAGTTACACACTTCACCTTTAAAGGGGTCATGACATGGTTTTTTTTATTGTATTATTATGTTCCCTTAGGTGCAATTATAGTATTAATATATTTTTTTTTAAGAAAAACTTTTAAAATCTAGTGATTTATGACCTTTTCCCACCCTGTTTCTCATCCTCTGATTCAAACAGTCTGTTTTGGGGGCGTTTTCCATTTAAGACTTCAGTGTTAACGCCCACTGTTATGATTGGCTAACGTCAGTGCCTATGTATCAATTATTGACGCCCCAGCCAGAACAATATGCAAGTAAACTAAGTAAAAACACTGTGATTATTCATAATGAATGAAATTGCGCTTTAAAAAGTAGTTTAAAGTTTAAAATAGATTACTTACAGTTTGCGTCGTCGTTGTTCCCAGAATAGTCGGCACGGACTTATCTTTGAGCAACAGTTTTCTGGCAAAGCCAGCATCATATTGAGATTTGTTCTCAAAACAGTCATCCTTAAAATGTACAGAACAAACGCTTAAGTTAACACTGCCGTGACTGGAACGTCCGCAAAAAATAAACTGCATCCATTTTTCCCTGACGTCTGGATCTTTCGGCAGCTTATTCAGAGGTTTTGTTTGACCACAGCCAGGAACAGCACATCTGTGTGGCATCGTAATTTTCCTGTGCACAAGTAGTCTCTGTCAGAGCTCGCTGTCCATCGACTGAACACTTGTGAGGTGCACGGCGATACGAAACGAGCGTAGTTGTCTTGCGCTTAAATCGTAGTTATCTTGTGCTGGAGGCGGTCATATGCAAACGCTGTTACGTCACTTCTAACCATGAATCCAGAACGAGCTGTATTTTGAGCTTGATTAAATAAATGATTAGTTTAGAATGGGGAGGACGTCTTAAAATATTAAACTTGCAGGACGTTTTAATGATACAAAGACCTCTTATATACCAAAAGATCAAGGCAAATTTGGTTTCTCATGTCATGACCCCTTTAAGTTAATAAAATTGTACATTTCTTAAGGACATCTTTTATGCAAATTCACAAAAATGGTCTGTTCCTTGATTTAAAGTACAAACAATATAAAGCATAACAAATGCAATAAAATATATAATGAAAAAAAAAAAGAAACGTGATCACTAATTCACTGTTTTCTTGGCATGTACAATGGTAATATATACAGTATGTACATCAGGGCTCCAGACTAAGGAAATGACTTAGGAGACATTGGATCCTAAACTTATATATCAAGGAGATAATGGTTATCCTAATAATCAAGCTGAACTAAAGGTTTATCTAAAACAGCAATGTTATGACCAAAAACCACTCGCAAAGCGCTCCAGTCCCAGATGATGTTCCTTCCATCGGCTGCCTACAGAAGGATTGATTCAGGAACATCTGTTTGAAAAAAGCTTGGAATAATTTGTTTGTGTGCTCTTTTCACCTTATTGGCAAGAATTCAACAGCGGGGATTACTTATGTTATCCACCGTTACGGTCAGGCTACGATAGACGGCCAGAAACAGAGTGCAATAAATGACATATAAACTATAGCATTATTGTGAGAACAGCTGTGTGTACATGCGCTGAAATTTCATTAGAAATGCTGAGACTTTGTTCATTTCTATTCAGCGTTGGCCTTTGTGAATGCGTCACATGTTTTGAAATGGCATTATTACTAAGTATAAAAGGAACCGTGTTTTTCCTGAACTATCTGTGAAAATCCCAGGAGATCAATACAAGCAGTTACAGAAATACTCAAACCAGCCCATCTGACACCAACAATCATACATGTGATTATCTAACCAGCCAATCCTGTGGCAGCAGTGCATAAAATCTGCAGATACGGGTCAGGATCTTCATTTAGTGTTCACATCAACCATCAGAATGGGGAAAAATGTGATCTCAATGATTTAGACTGTGGCATGATTGTTGGTGTCAGATGGGCTGGTTTGAGTGTTTCTGTAACTGTTGATCTTCTGGGAATTTCACACACAACAGTCTCTAGAATTTACTCCGAATGGTGCCAAAAACAAAAAACATCGAGTGAGCTGCAGTTCTGCGAATGGAAATGTCTTGTTGTTGAGAGAGGTCAACAGAGAATGGCCAAACTGGTTCTAACTGACAAAGTCTTCAGTAACTCAGATAACCGCTCTGTACAATTGTGGTGAGAAGAATATCATCTCTGAATGCTATTCTGAGATGAGGGTTGGTGCTATTTTGGCGGCACAAGGAGGACCTACACAATATTAGGCAGGTGCTTTTAATGTTGTGGCTGATTGGTGTATATATACACACACGCATAAAAAAAAATAATAGTAAGAAAAAGTTTGGCAAAACAAATACACAATATTACAATATTTTGTTAACATTTTTGTAATTTACGCTCATTAAACCTAAAATAAAAATAATTATTTAGGGCATATTTTTGAGGCAATCCACAAAAATAATCTGTCCCTTCATTTACTGTGCAAAAAAGATGTAATAAAAATAATAATAATAATAATAATATGAAAAAAAGAGAAAGCCCTTACAAAAACTGTCACCACTAATTCACCATGTTATATGGTCATGTACTATGGTAAATAAATAAAAAAGTGTGCATGACTTCGCCACACATCTGGATATATGCCAGCTTATAACACTCTTCTACATCATTTGATCATTATTTGATAATTACTGCTGCCGTGACCAACAGAAAATGGAAACAAACATCTCTTTTAAAACCAAGTCAGTTTACTGCCTACTTTCCTCTAATAAACAGAACAGAGATTTGCGAATAAAGCACAATCTAAAATAATCATAATTGAGCAATGACAATGACTTAATTAAAATGTAAACAACTTTGTGGGTGGTTAGTCAATAAGACACAAAGAAGTTTTGCACTGTAATACCATACAGTGGTATTGGCTGAGCCATGTTTAAAGCCACTGCAAAATACTCACTATATTTGAATATATGTGCCAGGATGCTTGACGAACTATCTATCTATCTATACTAACGTCATGCACAGCCTCTAATGGCTTATTGCTTTAATTTGGCACAAGAACATGTATGATTTCCATAAAACATTTCCATTTCAGCAACGATTGCTCAGACTTACCATATAGAGTGACTGTGGCAGAAGTCCAGAGCTGAGATGATCTGTCTGAAGAACTTTCGAGCTTCTTTGGGTGTTAACCTGCCCTTCTTTACCAGATAGTCAAACAGCTCTCCACCTGAAACATGCTCTAAAACCAAATACCTGCAAACACAAATGAAAGAGAAAGACATAACATTAAACACTTAATTGAATCGATTGACATTTTCAATAGCAGTTTTCTTTCCTCTGTTGATGTATTTTACATTGAAACAACAGGTTCGGGCCGGACAAATTAAAGGGTTCTTTTTAGGGTTCCCTTTTTTTCCCAGATCCATAACCCATGACTTGCTACGTGCTATTCAGAGTCAGTGTCCCATTTTATATTAGGTTTTTTTAACTACTATTCACTTAAGTATTTGATACAATGTACTTATGTACATATGGGTTGTTGCATTATAATTACATTTAAAGTACTTGCATTTAATTACATTTGTAGTTACACTGTTAACTTTACCCCTAACCTTAACCCAACCCTTACCCTAAAACCTAACTCTAACTCTAACCACTAATCCTAACCCTAACCCTACCCTTACTCCTTAACCTACACGTATCTCAACCTCAGTAGCAGCAAATGTGATTCTTGTGAGAATTTTGTAGTTGTATGTATGGTGGTTAAACACACCTAAAATAAAGGGTGACCCAAGTCTAAGGTAGAGGGACACTTTAATTCTAGAGAGTACATGACTGGACAAAATTGTATAGGCAAGTTTAGTCATCAATATTTTAGGTCTGTTTTTCCAGAACTGAAAGATTGTACATTTTAAAATGTGTATTTTTGGGAATATCAGTAACTCTTAAGTTCACATGAAACGTCAAAACCTCAATAGTTAAGATAACCATCTACATACTTCAACTTTAAGCTACATTACTCCAGCGTTTGGGCCAAAAAACTCCTGCTGTGCTACATAACCCTAGACAACTGCCAGATAAGTGAGTCATGATGTAAACAGAAATCATTTTTTAATGAAGATTTGTTTATTACAAAAAGCACTAGGCGCATTATCGTGGTGTTTCCATGATGGATGACTCATGGCCCCATTAGTAGCTCTCAAACTGCTGTGGCTAACAGGCTGCTTCACACTTCCATCATTAAGAGCGTTTTAGCGCCAACAGCTCTCTCTTCTAAAACCTTTAAAGATCAAACACATTTACACTTACTTTACTGCCAGACTTTTCTGTAAGCTATATGCTCCAATCATAGTTCAGTTGTTTTTGCACTACACTCAATTCATTTAGGTATGTGTTACCATAACTGCATTTTATCACCATTGCATTATTACAAAATATACAGTACATGGTTCAGCGATGCTATCAGATAATTCCATGTAATAAAATTGAGCCATATATGTTCCAGTAAAACCATGGTACCATATACAATATAACTGAACATTGAATGAACACTGGATACACATTCTATGATACATACATTGTACTCCAAGAATTAAAAAAAATACAATGGTACACCCATTTTTATGTAAAAAAAAATGGCTTGTTTGGTCATGGATTGATCTGTGTTTGAGCTTTTAGCTTATGTTAGGCCATATCTCTTGTCCAAAACTTGAGCCGTCAATGAGGCAGTATTTAAGGTATCATATTGCTTGCTCCAAATAGATAGGCAGTTCATTATGCTGCCTCATAAGATACTTTGTTTTGGGCATATTCTAGTGCAGCATCGTATGTTCTCTGCCTTAGCAGACAACGTAAAGTATTCAAATCAATCACTTGCCTATGTAGGCAGCAAGGCACCTCACTAGGTTTTGGAACAGAGCCATTAAAGACTTAAAAGGCACCTATTACCAGTGTTATAATAAAGTGTCCATTGACAAAGTATTCGGCACATTTCGTGGCCACCACCGGCCCGCTAGGTTCTCTAGATGAATATTCCGCCCCTGATCGGCTCAAAAGTGCGTCAGCCCAACAGGAAAATGCCCGGTATGCCAGATTACTAGTCCAGCCCTGCTAAACCCAATACTCTAAACCCTAACCCTTTTTTTCAAAATGTTTCAATATTTGGTTTAGGTCTGGTCTGTTATAGTTTGATACATGTTTTTGTCATTTTGCACAATATTGTCAACTAAAATATGTTATTTTTGTCAACTAAAATGATATGCCAATTTAGACAGAGAAGATTTGCCAAAAAATGCCAACACGTTGTTCAACAACTTTCTGAAACTATTAGTGGGTTAAAGTTCAAGAAATTAAAAAGACAACATACTTAGTTGAATATTTCAAATGTCCTGATACTCTACAATTATTTACGATATGCTTATAATACTTACAAATATTTCTTATTTTCATAGACGTCATGTAACTTTAAAACGTGCGGGTGTTCGATTAGCTTCAGGATGGCGATCTCTCGTTCCACCTGTGGAAGAAATAAGAAAGATATTTAACTTACTAAAACTTATGTCAAATAAAAGATGGACATTAATTAACTATTAATATTACATATTAATATGTAATATGTACATATTAATGTGACTCACCATAAATTTTAACCCTAGCCAGATAGTATGTATAAACCTTAAGTCAAATAAACTCAACCCCAACCAACACAGTAATCTTAAATACATAGAGTACTGTGCAATAGTTTTTAAAAATTTTTATAGTGAGGATGTATTCAAAAATAATGACATAAATAGTTTTCATTTATCACTTAATGTCATACAAAGTCCAGTAAACAGAAGAAGAGCAAAATCAATATTTGATGTGATCACCTTTACATTTAAAACAGCACCAATTCTCCAACATACATCTGGACACAGTTTTTCTTGGTTGTTGGCAAATAGGATGTTTAAAGCTTCTTGGAGAATTCACCACAGTTCTTCTATCTATTTAGACTCTCTCAACTGATTCTGTCTCTTTATGCAATCTCAGACTGACTCAATTTTCAGTGGGGGGCTCTGTGGGGGACATGACATCTGTTGTAGGGCTATTTGCAGAAGGAGTGTTTGGGAGTCTAACATGTTTGGGAGTCTAACATCCCATGGTGTTTATAATTGCATACTATTTTTTGTACAGATGAACGTGGGATCTTCAGGTGTTCGGAAATTGCTCCCCAGGATGAACCATACCTAAAATAAAATCTGTGTTCTTGGCTGAATTATTTAGATTTTTTTCAATTATTTCAAGAAAAGAGACAACTGAGTTTTAAGGCAGGCCTTAAAACACATCCACAGGTACAACTTCAATACTGACTCCAATTAGCCTATCAGAAGCTAATTGGCTGTCTAAAGGCTTGACATAATTTTCTGGAATTTTCCAAGCTGCTTAATGCACAGTTAACTTAGTGTATGAAAACTTCTGACCCACTGGAATTGTGATATAGTCCATTAAAAGTGAAACAATTGGTCTGTAAACAATTGTTGGAAAAATTACTTGTGTCATGCACAAAGTCCTAAACGACTTGCCAAAACTATAGTTTGCTGAAATCTGTGAAGTCGTAAAAAAAAAACAATTTTAATGACTGTTTTAACTGTATATATATATATATATATATATATATATATATATATATATATATATATATATGTTACATATACTGTATATACAAGTATTGTGTGTGACCTTTTTCTATCAGTGAAAATCATTACATAAATATTATGTGTGTTTTACATATTTTGCCATACATGACATTTCTGTAAGGGTACTTTTGTGGCTTTGATGCAGTGACAGTGTATTTGTCAAACTCATGTCATGCTAATGCTAATGTATTTTTCCCCAAAGAACATACATCTCAGACTTTGCAATTTCTTGCAATGAAAGCCACATAACTTTGCTTTTGAACTAATACAGCAATATTTGGGATCCTGAGAGATGCCAAATCCCATCTTATTATTCATTAGGATGCTCAGACAGGTTTCATAAATGTATATGAGAATCCAAAAAATATTCAGGGCTTGTACTGCTGGTACATGATCCTTCTTTGACAGTGGTGGACAAAGTACACCAATCCTGTACTCGAGTTATGCCCTGGTGAAATTTTACTCCAGTAAATGTAGAAGTACACCTCTTAAATTTTTGACTTGAGTGAAAGTACAACAGTACTTTTGAACCTTTTAAATATAATTAAGTATTAAAAGTAAAGATCAGTTAGGACTACAGTTCAGTTGAGTCTTTGCAGTGTGATAACTGTTCCAGAACCTGAGCTGCATCGCTGCCTACTGACTACATAAGCAGCTGCCTTCAAAGGTAGCACCCTAAATTTAAACATTATAGAACATCATAAGACTAACAGATAGACAGTAAGTAGCTGATTTGTAATGCTCTACATAGGCAGCAGGTCTGTTAACGGTCTCTTACGATCTCCACAAAAATGCAAGAGACTTATTACTCCAGCCTCCTGCTCAAAAGACCTATTTAATAAGAGAGGGGTATAACGTCCAAGACTCTGAAGGTCAGAGCTTAAACAGGTTAGTCAATATCATGAACAATCAACTAGCCAGAAACAGTCAATTAGTGAGATTTGATTAAATGCAAACATGAAATATGATATCTAAATTAGCCTCCTTTCCATTTTAAAAACCAAAACTTCTATAATTTCAACTAAAGCCTGCAGTACAGAAGATTTTCTGGTAAAAAATTAACAAAATTGTATTATTGAGCCAGTACACGCATATTTCATGTTGAAAACAGTGTTCTTGCCTTACCCGGATTCACTATTATAAACCAACAATGATTTAACATTTTGAGTTGTCGGGTCAGATTTGGAGGGACATTGCATGCTTACATCATTTGTCCTTGTGTGTTACATCACGTACGTTTTTGGCAATTCAAAACAAAAGCAGCAGATATGTTATTTGCTCGGACGGCATTTCTTTTTCACATATACATCTTCTAGGAATTTCTTCTTACTATCAGTGACTTCTGGTGTAGCAAGTCACATCATAAATGTACATAGGTATCCTGCAGACCATCAAGTTCAACCTCAAAGCAGAGCATCGCTTTGCAATTTTATGTTTCAACCACAGTTGGTGATAGAGAGGCAACAATTCAGTAGTGCAACTTTAAATTAAATGTTCAATGAACATAAATATGCGGTGAGCAGGGCAGAGCGGCGTCTGGGCCGAGCGAGGCCGGGAAGATAAGTGGCGAATGACTTTCACCTGTGTGCCCCACCGGTCTCGCGTTCCAGCGAGGGGTGGCGGGAGTACTTAAGCAGAGGAGAGAGAAACCTTTTGTGTGCGACTGAAAAGTTCAACAATAAATGTTTACGTGTTTTGTCAAGCCGGCCACAGGATTCTCATTTCCAGAAACTGTTACAAATGATTTTATTTCATTTCATTTCAATGACAGTTAAATTACAAGTTTTACACATTCTCTGCATGTACTGTAATTAACTTCAAAATATCATTAACTGTAGATCAGCATTTTCTTCTGATCTCATGTATCTCTTTATAGAATCATGCAGACAATATATTACTGATAGCAGACACTGTATTCTTATAAAAATACCCAAAACTGCTTGAAGGACAGAGACAGGTACTGTGTTGCAATTGTCTATTAATTTCCTGCATTCTTTTAAAACATAAACAAAATGCATATATGCATCTCTAAACATCTCCCAAAGAAGCCATTACCCTTGTAACATGACACCAGAACACTAGAGCGCCCTCGCTCCTCATAAGTGACTGCTAACTACTGATTTGCTTGTCAGATTGCATATTTACTGGAGAATGTATAATGCATTATTCATCAATACTTCTATTTCAATTAGTTCTAATGGATGTTTACTGAGACCTTGCAGCTATGTAAAATTGGACTTGTCTGTGCATCACCGATGCATAAAAAGGTGGAACTGCCATTTTGATTTTGCGTGTTTTAATTTGATGTGTATTTATAACGCAAATGAAGAAATTACTGCCGCTAATATATTGTAAAAGAGTGGCCAAATATTGAAGCTAGCATCTGAAGACATTTCGAATGATTTACAGTTTGTCAAGATTAAAAAGGATTTAATAGTAATATGGCGCAGTAAATAGAAAATAAAACTAAGCATTGGTTTCTCTGTGCTCCAGTGTAAGTTTTATTTGGCAGGAATATACAGGAATATTAAAAATGCACTTGGCTTTTCTATGGCACCTATTTTATTCAACGTTATTTCAACCTGATTTTCTGAAATGTAGTGGAGTAAAAAGTATGATAATTTGCTTTAGAATGTAGTGGAGTAAAAGTAACATTTTCCCATAATAAAAGTACTCAGTAAAAGTAAAGATCCTTTAAAAAATTACTTAAGTACAGTAACAAAGTAAAAATACTTAGTTACTGTCCACTACTGTTCTTTGATAGATAAGCATCCTTGTCAGTCTGTTGAGCAGATTTTGCTACTCTAATTTGATTGCACAAAATAAACAGTTTCTTACTGATTTAAGCTTAAGATGACTAACAAGGATAGTATACTTGATCTCTCTGACAGGAAAAGAAAAGAAAACCTAAAAAAATAGCAAGCACTTTGAAAAGAAATGATCAGTTTTGGACTGAACATAAGGTTGTGCCTGTCGTAAGCAAGCCAGTCGTCTTCGATTTGCATCACTGTCTTCTTGAATATTTCCAGCATGCACACCTGCCACTGCAGATCAGAGCAGAGCTCGGGGATATAAACTGTATTAACCCCCCCGACCCTAAAATTCAACAGCATTATAATCTCTGCCCTTAAAGACCAAACATTCAGCACACACTGTTGTGAAGTAAAGTAGCCACCCTTGCCTTACAATAACTCTTATCGTTTCTGGATTTATTGACTTTCAGAAAGTTGGAACTAAAATCATGTGCCTGTCATTGAGTCAAAGTCCTTATCTTTTTGATGTCAGCAGTCATACAAACGTGATGAATGCTCAGAGAATAAACAATCTGGCCAATGGCTGAAGAGAGTGCTGGAACAGCTATGGGCATCCTGGGCAAAGCCATCTCGACAAACGTGGCACAACACCAAAACTCGCTGAATGCTGATCTTAGGCCAGTCAGAATTGCCAAGCATGGAATTTGGCTTAGCAAATGTCGTTCAACACAAGGACGTGCCACTGGATCTCTGTTGAGCATAAACCATATCCACATGGTTGAGAAAGCCAATGGGATGATATCCAATGGAAAATCTCTTTTGAGGTCACTCTAATTGATAAAGGGATCAGATGAAAGAGGTCTATAATACATGGAAAAAGCTATTACTTAGCATTCCCATTCATCTTAGCTGGCACATGTAGGGGTGCCGAACCAGACATAATGGTGGAACTAAGTAACAGGGGCCAATGCTGGATTGGGGCGCACTGAAAGGCAATATTCCATGATATTATCATGAAATCATTCTATAGAGTTATATGCTATTTGTAGAAATAAAACTTTGCATGTTTCCCCAACCAATAATTAATATTATAATTTGTTCTGTAATATTTTAAATACATTTTGGACCCTGTGTGAATGTCAGTATGCACGTTATGACTTGCTAAAACTACCTGAGAGTTATGAACAACCTGGCACTCATCTCAGAGATCTTACACGGTGTCTTAACCAGACAAGCAATCTGTCTCTCCACACCAGTCGCGACGCGACTGTGATATTAATAGACTCAAATGAAGATAATTGACAAGAAAATGTAAAAAATAGAGCAATTACAGACAGAACAGCCTGTTTATTGAACGCAACTCATTTTCTCACATATGCTCTGTGACGCTTTCTACAGCAAGCTCAGAGGGGTTAAATACACAATCACACGCATACACAGGGCAAAGTTACTCTTAATTCAGTATGAATGATTGTTTATTTTCACAAGGTCCACCAGTTGTTATTTCGCCAATCACCACAAAACTCTGATTAACATGGAAAAGATACCTTTTAATGTGTCACAGTGTTGTATCTGGTTAGAACACGGTGTTATGCTTTGCCAACAAGAAAACTTGTACATTTATGCATGTATTACTGTGTTAGCAGGCAATGTTTTTTGTATTATTATTTACTGCTTGTTTCAAATAATATTTGTGTTTGAAAATAAAATTTGTCAGTGCTGATTGACAGATGGCACCAAAAGAACATGCATCATTCACTAAGGACTATTTTGAGCTCTGATTTGAAAGCCAGGGAAGAATTGAACCCTACTCTTATGTATGGGTGATTTTAGATTGTTTAAATCTAGAAATGAGTTAAAAACAGAGAAAAACTAATCTTAATATTTTATTTGTTCAAAATGCATTTGGATTCTCTTCAACAATGAATAAATTAAACAGTTTTTTTGTTTTGGGTAATTGCAAGGGTGTTGCTAAGGTGTTGCTAGGGTATTACTACAGTAAATGGATGCTAGAGGATTGCTTATTGGCCCAAGTCAAAAGAGACCATCATAGACTATCTCAATGGAAGTCTATGGTGTTGTCCACTCAAAAGGGCTTACTGTTTATCTACTGTAAAAAAATAAAACATTTCCAACTTTGGAAATGCCATCAGTGGAGATACTTTTTGCACGCATCTACCAGCAGGGGCTACCGAAATTACTAGCCAAACTCAAACACTAGATTCTGGCATAACATTTTGCAAATGCCCTTTAAAAAATGGTCCTCTTAAAGTATTGAGCCCTGAATTATTAAATTATTGATGTTAATTACAATGTGATATCTGTTTGAATGTTAAAGCTAAAAGCCGTAACGTCAAACTGTCGATCCTAACTACACAAATCCTGAGCCCTTGAGTCTGACACAATATTGTGTAAATGCCCTTTGAATTAGTCCTCTATATCACTGAGCTTGGAATTCTGAATTTAATGGTACTAATTACAACGTCTAACCCATTCACATGTTGAAGTTGAAAGCGGCAACATTTAGATTGCAAATACCGATTTAATAGCGCTCATTATCTGCGACAAAGCACTAGAGTAGCTCTAGTAGACTTGTGAAACTTGGAACATAGTTTCGAGGCAACAGCGCAAATCTATTCCTCATGATTAAAGAGTTGCTGCAAATGAGCTTGACTCGCTCCTCTGTCCATTAACATCATGTCCACCCAATGCTTGCCAAGTTCTCATTGCTCCATCTTACCATATTGACCCATTCCCTCAAAATGTCAGTTTGCCGGCACCTGTGCACCAACTTCAATGAATCGCAGGGCGTTAATGATCTCTACACATCTGTGTGCATGCAGCCATCAAATTTCCATATAACTTCATTAGAGAGTTATTACACCCAGGTCTGGCCTCCGCTCAATCCCACTTTCGAGGCGACATGGGCCGGTGTAGATTCGGGTTCAGATTGCAGGCTTCTCCATTTGAAGAGATGAGTGGGTAAGAATGTAATCAACCAAACCAAATTGTTAAAACTAAGGCACATCATATAATTATATTTGAGCGAGACCACTTCTGTGCCTCGCCGTATTTGCCAACGTCTTGTGGGTCACAGGGTTTCAAAGTCCCATAATTAGTGATAATGTAAGAGCAGCGGTCATGGAGGTCATCAACCCTCATGCTAAGGGAGCTAATGATTTACTATTAGGAATGGTTTTATTCCTGCCAGATACCTTCACTTTATTATTTAGTTGTTTGTGTGTGTGCGTAAACAACAAGATAAATTGTGCCAGCAATCTTGTGTTGTGTTATCTTGTCAACTAAATTACTGACGATAATGTTCATTGACTAAGGTGGGGAAGGTTAATATTTCAGAGAATTGTGATATTTTACCACACAATATTTTACTGGTATTCAAATGGCAAAAATATATATTTGTTAATATTTTTTGGGGAAAAGAGACTGACCACCACTTAGGTGTTTTAAAAGACAAAGTATACTGTGGCATTGGGTCAACTAAGACCCAATTATCTCCAAACAAAAAGCAAACTCAGAGAGAGCCAAGTCTATAACTTGTTCCATTTGTAAGGCTGTACATACAGATCCTTTGTACATTAAGACTGCAATGGTTTTTCTGTAATGATTTGTCATTTTTGCACATTTAGTGACAAAGGATTATATAGTAAAATATCGGCTTTTTGTTTCCCACCTCTAACCAAAATGGTATGGTTAGCATCCACATCCAAACTAAAATGGTGTTGTCGTCAACTAAAATTGTATATTTATAACTAAAAAGTATAAATTTACTAAAATGAATGAATATGACATTCAATAATTATTGCCTAAATTTATCCCATTTTCATCAAAAGACAAAAACTAAGAATTAAAGGGGATCTATTATGCAAAATTCACTTTTACATGGTGTTTGTACATAAATGTGAATCGGCAGAGTTGCTCAATATTGGCAGCAGGTTGGTGTGAGTGCATCTGCACGCACAGTGAGTTGAAGACTTTTGGACAACGTCCTGGCGTCAAGAAGGGCAGCAAAGAAGCCAATTCTCTCCAAAAAAAAACATCAAGGATTGGACAGCAGAAGACTGGTGCAAAGTTATTTTCTCTGATGAAGCCCCCTTCCGACTGTTTGAGACATCTAGATAATCAATAGTCCGGAAAAGAAAAGGTGAACGCTACCATGAGTCCTGTGTCGTGCCAACAGTGAATCATCCTGAGACCATCCATGTGTGGGGTTGCTTTTCATCCAAGGGAGTGGGCTCTCTCACAATTCTGCCCAAAAACTCTGCCATGAATAAAGAATGGTATCAAAATGTCCGGCAAGTGCAACTTCTCCCAACAATCCAGGACAATCCAATTTGGAGATAGTGATGGAGCACCATGTCACAAGGCAAGAGTGACACTGAAGTGGCTCGGAGATCATTACATAGAAATTTTGGATCCGTGGCCAGGCAACTCCCCCGATCTTAATCCCATAAAGAACCTGTGGTCAGTCCTCAAAAGGCAGAATCCCACAAATTGTATTAAACTCCGAGCACTAATAAGACAAGAATGGATCACCATCAGTCAGGATTTGGCCCAGAAGCTGATATCCAGCATGCCAGAGTGAATTGCAGAGGTAATGAAGAACAAGGGCCAACACTGTAAATATTGACTCTTTGCATATATTGAATGTTTTTGCCAATAAAAGCCTTTAAAACTCATGAAATGCTTATCATTGTTTTCCAGTATACCATAGAACATGTGAAAAAATAATCTACAAATACTGAAGCAGTTAACTTTGCAAAACACAAAATTTGTCACTGCCAATCATTTTTGCCACTGCTGTACATATATATTTTTTCATTAGGGCTGTCGATTTAATGCGTTAATTCAGTGCGATTAATTTGATAAAAAATAATGCTTTAAGAAAAATTAACGCAATTAATTGCAATGCCCCTGGACTGTAATATGGAAGATTCCTGAGAAATGCAAGCTTGTAGTACCACCTGTTTACTCCAGAGGGCAGTAAATGAAACTTCAGTTGTGTGGCAAAGCAGAGTATATACAGTGAAGTAAACAGCCTTCAGCAGCAACAATACAAACATGTGTTACCTTCTTGTGTTCATAACACTTGGAGCGCAAATCCGAATAAAGGGATCTCAAGATGTGTTCTAAGTATTAAACTATATTTACCTTGACACAGTGACCTAAAAATGTTATGTTTATGACGCGACATACCAGAGATGCTACACATGTCTGATGCAGGTGAACATTGATGGGTCCTTAAACAAGCCCTCATAATAAATCTCGAACTGATTAACAAATTCACTTGTGAAATGGATTGCTGTGAACTGTATGCCAATGATTGACTTATGATCAATAATATGGTAGTAAACAATACATTGTATTCTAAAGCCACTTTTATATTGTTTTATAAATGATTAACTCTTCTGCCACAAGAATGTAATGCATTTTAATTATCGGAATATTTTTTAATTTATATATAAATGTAACAATTATAATTATATATATTTGTTAAATATTTAAAGATAACTATGTATAATTATTTCATCATTATATATTGAATTATTGTTTTATGAGGGGCTTTCTCAGCAAGTATATGCGATTAAATGCGATTAATCGTGATTAATTAATAGGGACACCATGTAATTAATTAGATTAAAATTTTTAACCGATTGACAGCCCTTTCATACATATATAACTCCGGTACTTATGCTGTCAGTCATATAGGTTCTGATTTGTTGTTGCTGTAGTATCCGAAGCATGAGCTGTAAAGGCACAACCCTCATCTGGAATGGGGGTGGGGAACAGCAGCTCATTTGCATTTAAAGGGACACACACAAATTCAGCATGTTTTTGATTCCACACAAAAAGAGGCATTGACAACATGGTATAATAAATAATCCGTGGGGTATTTTGAGCTAACACTTCGCAGACACATTCTGGGGACACCTGAGACTTACATTACATCTTCTAAAAATGGGCATAATAGGTCTCCTATAAACCAAAAGGGAATGCTGAGAGGAGGGTGGCTTAACACCAGAGTCAGGAATAAACTTTTGCATTAGAGGGAAAGTTTTTCCCCTGGGTTTGATTTTCAGTAGCATTTTTGGGTTCAGTCCTCTTGCCATGCACTCTTCTGTCAGTCTTGTGTGTTGTGTGAGTGCACATGGCTGTTTGGTCCTTCGTTACCTTGTGCACTCCTGTCTGTTTTAGTCTCTTGTGTTAGCACAAGGCTTTGTGTTTGTCTGCCATGTGCTTCCCTGACTCCGCCTCCTTGTTATCCTCATCACCATCCCTCGTTTAGTCCTTGCTATGTTAATTGTTTTCACCTGTTCGTCATGTGCTCTACCTGTATATATTGTGCTCCGTCATGTTCAGTCAATGTTTTGTTGCTCTGTCTCCAGTCCAGTGTGCAATTTGTTTTATTTTGTTTTTTCTCTTTAGTTGCTTTCTACCTTGAGAGTGTTTTGTTTTCCCTATTTGTCTAATTTAATAAATATTTATTTTTTGCCTCTTTCCTGCCTTTGGGTCCTCATTCCTGAAGCAATTTGTGAGACAACGATTCGACCAGCATGGACCAAACAGGAATTCGTTTTTCATTTTGTTCACCACTTACCACATGAGCAGAGCCAAGCAGACCACGAAGTTCCTCAGACTCCAGCAGGAGAAGTCGTTGAGAGGGTATGCGTTGGAGTTTTTGGTGCTCTCTTCGGGACTGGGGCACAATCAGGCCAGCCTTATGTATTTGTTTAGGGCTGGTCTGAATGAGCCGATCAGATCTTGTGGCCATTGAAGGGTCAGTCCAGTTCCCTGTGGTCGTCGTCGAGCCCGTTCATTTCCCTGTGGTCATCGAGTCTGTCCCGCTCCCTGAGGCTATCAACAAGTTTGTCCAGTTACCCGTGGTCATTGAAGACTCAGTCCAGTTCCCTGAGGCTTTCGACGAGCCTGTCCAATTCCACGTTGCTGTCGACAAATCTGTCCAGTACCCCAAGGCTGTTGAAGAGCCTGTCCAGTTCTCCGTGGCTGTCAACAAGTTAGTCCATTCCCCTGTGACCGTTGAAAATCCTGTCCAGTCCCATGTGATCAATGAAGATCCTGTCCAGTTACAAGCGGTCACAATCCTGTTGCCTACGACCAGCTTGCTCTGTCCTCTGCAGACCGCAAGGAGGAGGAAGAGCCCACTGCTCTTTCCACCCACAAGAGGAGGAGGAAGAGGAGAGGGGTCCCCGCAACAGGGTCTTCTGCAGCATTCCAGAAGGGGTCTGAGCCCGCTGCAGCTACTGCCCAGACTGACCCTTCAGCTGCGGCCATCCAGTCAGACCCCAGTCCAGTGGCCGCCCACGTCCAGTCAGACCACATACCAGTGGTTGCCCACGTCCAGTCAGACCCTACGCCAGCAACCATCGACCATTCTGAACCTATGCCAGCGGCTGACACAAACCTCATCCTTTGTCCAGCAGCCCCCATTGACATCAACAAACAGTCTGCCCAGTCTGTCCAGTCCTCTATGGTCCTTGTCCTGTCTGTCCAGCTCTCTGGGGTCCCTGCCCATTCTGTCCTGTCCTGTGAAGCCCCCATCTGCCCAGTGGTTAAGGAATATCCGTTGCTAAACCCAGCTGCTTGGATCTTGCCTCAGGCTCCAGGTTCTCCTCTGGCTCCATCCTGGCCTCCTGGTCCATCTAGGCTTCTGGATGCTCCTGTGGTTCCACCCTGGCCTTATGTGTCACCCTGGATTAAGCCATCCCCTGGTTTCCCCCACGCATCCTCCCTGGTCTGTCATCTGTCCCTCGGCCTGACCCATTCCATTTCCCCGATCCTGCCCCTTACTTGTAGCCATCCCCCTAGTTTCCCCCTGCTTCCCTCCCTTGGGTGGCACCTTTTGTTCCATCGGTCCTGCCCTGGTCTGTGTCTCCATCTCTGCCCTAGTTTTTAGTTTTGTTTTCAGTTTGATGCTCCCCTTTTTGGAACACCAGGTGGCGTCCTTTTGGGGGGGGGGCGCCATAATCTAAAAGAGAATTTTTGTCCATTATTTCTGGTTAGTCTGATATGTGGGTATGATTTGGTGAACTGAATTGACTGTAAAGGATTTGATTAGCTAGTTATATGGTGAATTTTGAAATGTTACTCCCTGCAAAACTGTATTCCAAAAGGCTCTTGACTGATCTGGGCCCTGTTTCACATAACAATTGATCTTAATTGTTAAGAGCGATTTCTATGAGCAATTTTCCAAATGTTCTGTATTTTTACTGAATAGTGATGCTGGTCATTGTAACATCATTATATTTGTGCTTAACTTTATTAACATTTGTAATTTAACTCACTGGAAGTGTTTATACCCATTTAACCTAATTAATTACATCATGAAATTCCAACTCCATTAATATTTATAATGATTCTAAAAGAGAAATTCTAATAAAATTGGGTTAAAAAAAGTTGATTTTGAAAAATACTTTCAATTCAGTTATGTACTTCAATTTATTCTTCTATTTAATTCTCTATTTATAATGGTACACAAACACCATATGCATCGCATAGAGGAACATAGCACCAAATTGGATGAGTTGGACGGCGAACAATTATTTGATTCCATTTGATTAGATACCAAGAAATTGTACAGAATCTTAAATATTTATTTTATATCAGAACTTTATTTTTAACTTTTATTTTGAATGCTAGGTGTTCAATGTGGTCTCAGACTTTTGAACCCCACTGTATATTGTAATGCAAAACTACACAGCAGTTACTTAATGGACTCCGTATAATATATTATGCATAATCATAGTGTAATTTCAAGGTACAGATGGTTCGTCGAAACAGGGCCATAAAACATGCCATGGAAATGGGCTGTGGAAATGGGATGGTTTAGATGAATTAAGCATGGTGGAGTGCTAAACCAACAGCTGTCCCACTCCACATGCGCTTAAGAGCCAGTTGGTTGAAATTTCAACATAGGAGGTTTCATTAGTGAAACAGCAAAATTGGTTTGTAAATCTTGGCTTTAGCATAACACTGGAATAGTTTCATGCGTGTCATTATTACGCTGCATATTCTGTATAACTGTGCAGTTGAATGCGTTTTATTGAAATTAGAATTGGTATATATGCTACAATACCAGACGTTCAACAAATAAAGAGTTTTTATGACAGCCCTGATGGGCGAAACGTGACAGTACTAGCCAAGTTAACAAACACTGACAATGCAACAACATAAACAGAACAGAAGCTTGATTTTTTTATGAAGACAAATGTGAGTAGAGCTTGATCAAAGTTGCCGGCACAATTCTTGGGTGTGGTGGGTGGTTGCCAAGGCATTGTTATGAGGTTGCCTGTGTGTTCAGACTAGTTGAAAGCATGTTGCTAAGTGAGTGTTAGGGTTTTCTCTGTGGTCGCTAGGGGTTTGATTTTGCAAATGCTATTAATGCTGTTGTGTTGTGGGCTAACATTGTTGTGTTGTAACAATGTAGTATAAGCATATACAATATATATATATATATATATATATATATATATATATATATATATATATATATATATATATATATATTATTTATTCTTCGGTTTACTGGACGTTGTATGACATTAAGTGATAAATGAAAACTATTTATGTCCTTATTTTTGAAGACATCCTCACAATGCAAACTTTTTCACAAGTGACTAAAACTTTTGCACAGTACTGTGTTATTATACATATGTCAGTCTGCATAAATAAAATGGTAAACTTTTATTACAGAGTTGAATTATACTCAATTTTTCTATGTCGGCCATATTGGGCATCGGCCATTTTGTCGTAATATGTTGTATTTTATAAACGCATTTGTGTAAAGTTACGAAACTTGGTATGCATCATCAACACGATGCCTTGAGGGTACCTAGAAAGATTGGGGCCAGTGCCACCTTGTGGTCAATGGATATAGAACATTTTTGATTTGTAACACAGTCACATTATGACTATAACATTAATTTGGCCTTTTGTAACATTATGACTTTATGATTCTAACATTAATTTGGCACATCATCCTGTGACTGCTCACTTTGGATTCCATGGGTCATGCCGAACACAATAATACCCAATGTGCTATGTATCATCTAGGGCCATTCATGAAAAAAATCTTCAAATAGAAAAAAATAGACCAAATGGTTCTAGAATGCCACACCAATAAAATAGATGGAAAGAAGTTAAAAAGGATCCATGACTTTATCTCGGCGTATTGACACAAAATGAAAAACGTTTTGTATCATTGTGACTACACCCTGTAAATTTGGTCAAATAAAACTTCACATTGGAAAAGTGACTTATGGAATGATTTTCCGGACATTATTCAAAAGGAATTGCAAATTGTATTTGCAATTGCGTTTTCAATTTGTGGACGCATAAAATGTGACATAATCCAAACGCAACTGCAAATCGCGCATTACCGTTTGCATTTTCGTTTAAGCGAACGCACAGTGACTGCCAGATTTCAAATGGAAAAGCAAAGTCCGTTTGCAACTGTGTTTCCCATATCTTACGAGTTTTGGCCCTGTCATATTTAAATAGCAATTTCAATTACCACGTCTGCTTTTTCACTTTCTCAGCGTCGCGTATGTAGCCAGCCAAAACTCAAATGGAATACTAATTCCCTTAGTATTTCCATTGACGCCTTACACGGAAACCTGTCAATCAGGGTCAAGGGTGGGATTATGCTATGGAGCGTGTTTGTCTTGGGAAGAGACGTCACTCACAGTCGACGGTCAAGATCAAATAAACCGGCGTCTGTTCAGGGCATCACCTCTTTATTTATTTTGTATTTATTTTAATGTTTATTTGACAGGGACAAATGCATAGAACATTGCTTTATAAAGAATAGGCCTACAAAGTAGATGCCACGCATACATGTTTCTAGCCATGATTAATTTGCAACCCCTGTCCCTGGTTAGGCTTATAAATTTAAAACAAAAATTACAGAGTATTGAGTTTAAGATTTATAATTAATAAAATACATACAACAAATACATCCCATATATGAAATAAGATATGGGCTTAAGTAGATGTGGAAGTCACTATAAATCAAAGTCTAGACACATTTAACAATACAAGAACACAAAAGGGTGCATATGTCTGTGCGTGCTCACATATGCAACATTATGTTTGTATGCATTGTGTTATGTCCTACGGAAGCGTATTGCATTCACTTGAGAAAAAAAAATCTACTCTGTTTTTCTGAATTAACGACTTAATTATCTCAGAATTACGAGATAATTTTTCATTAAAAAAAATATTGAGATCCCTCAAAATCCTGCCAGGAGCTCTATTTTAGCTTTGCATGGAAGTAAACATGTCCCGCCTTTCAAGTTTAATCCGGTTTTATTTTACTTTGGGTCTGAGACAATTTATAGAGATATATTTTAAACTTGGCCTTCAATACAAAGACATTACTGTCTATGACATTTGTAATACTGTCATGGCTGAGACACGCTTTGATCTTCCAAAGGACACTAATCAAGCAATAGACTTGTACTTGCATTTAACACGAGAACTACCGGAATTCTGTAACTACTAGAATGGCCATAGCGGTCATTCTGACCGTTCATACTAGACTGGACCAAATGTCATGTCATATTTACATTCGAAACTTCTATTGAGGTTTTAGAATGAAGCTTCTAATGTCTGTCGTCATATTTTATGGCGTCATCACCCTAAAAATGTATTGAATAAAATAGAATAATATGGATCAAATGGAGCGCCAAGCGAACGCAGATAGTCCTACATAATACAATCTTTTTTTGTAATATATAATAGTGCTAGACTATATAAATACATAGGCCTATATATATTATATATGAGCTGCTAGACTGCCCCGGAAGGTGCGTGCCTCGCTTTGTTTACGGCAAGTTTTTTCCACCACAATGAAAATGTTTTCGAAAGTCTAAACGCCAACAAACATGGATTGAGGCGGAATATTTCGTTAGATAAAAACATGTTGTGAATTTTGGAAATTATTACATCTATCCTTTTTCAAAACATGTTGACTTTTGGACTTTACAACGCTCTGGAGTTATTGGAAATTGGAAACAATCCTATGCAGCCACCACTGGAATCAAAATCCATGAATAAATGAATCCGTTATATTAATAAAATGAATGTGAAAATGTATTAGTTCATCGACAACCACAGAACTTGCTATTGTAGCTAATTACAGATACAAATTTGATTATTTATATTAAATTATTCTCTTTGTAAAATAAAAACAAATCAATACAATAAAAACAGCTCATAAAAACATCACCAAAGTGTATTTCAATGCATAGTAAAAACCTTAGACATGTATGAAACACATATAGGCCAAACCCAAAATGGCCAAAGCGGTTAATAAAGAATATGAACATTCGCTAAACTGTGGGAAAACTGATTTAGAAAGCAATATTTGTTTTACTGTGAGCAAAAATATCATGCTGTAAAACTATAATGAAAATAGTAAAATCATTATGAATGAATTCTCCTAAAAGTGGGCTCACTTGAACAAAAAAGGGGGCCCCCTTTTAGGAGAATAATTTAATATAAATAATCAAATTTGTATCTGTAATTAGCTACAATAGCAAGTTCTGTGGTTGTCGATGAACTAATACATTTTCACATTCATTTTATTAATATAACGGATTCATTTATTCATGGATTTTGATTCCAGTGGCGGCTGCATAGGATTGTTTCCAATTTCCAATAACTCCAGAGCGTTGTAAAGTCCAAAAGTCAACATGTTTTGAAAAAGGATAGATGTAATAATTTCCAAAATTCACAACATGTTTTTATCTAACGAAATATTCCGCCTCAATCCATGTTTGCTGGCGTTTAGACTTTCGAAAACATTTTCACTGTGGTGGAAAAAACTTGCTGTAAACAAAGCGAGGCACGCACCTTCCGGGGCAGTCTAGCAGCTAATATATAATATATATAGGCCTATGTATTTATATAGTCTAGCACTATTATATATTACAAAAAAGATTGTATTATGTAGGACTATCTGCGTTCGCTTGGCGCTCCATTTGATCCATATTATTCTATTTTATTCAATACATTTTTAGGGTGATGATGCCATAAAATATGACGACAGACATTAGAAGCTTCATTCTAAAACCTCAATAGAAGTTTCGAATGTAAATATGACATGACATTTGGTCCAGTCTAGTATGAACGGTCAGAATGACCACTATGGCCATTCTAGTAGTTCTAGAATTCCGGTAGTTCTCGTGTAATTAGTGTCCTTTGGAAGATCAAAGCGTGTCTCAGCCATGACAGTATTACAAATGTCATAGACAGTAATGTCTTTGTATTGAAGGCCAAGTTTAAAATATATCTCTATAAATTGTCTCAGACCCAAAGTAAAATAAAACCGGATTAAACTTGAAAGGCGGGACATGTTTACTTCCATGCAATCCAGCTAAAATAGAGCTCTTGGCAGGATTTTGAGGGATCTCAATATTTTTTTTAATGAAAAATTATCTCGTAATTCTGAGATAATTAAGTCGTTAATTCAGAAAAACAGAGTAGATTTTTTTTTCTCAAGTGAATGCAATACGCTTCCGTAGGACATAACACAATGCATACAAACATAATGTTGCATATGTGAGCACGCACAGACATATGCACCCTTTTGTGTTCTTGTATTGTTAAATGTGTCTAGACTTTGATTTATAGTGACTTCCACATCTACTTAAGCCCATATCTTATTTCATATATGGGATGTATTTGTTGTATGTATTTTATTAATTATAAATCTTAAACTCAATACTCTGTAATTTTTGTTTTAAATTTATAAGCCTAACCAGGGACAGGGGTTGCAAATTAATCATGGCTAGAAACATGTATGCGTGGCATCTACTTTGTAGGCCTATTCTTTATAAAGCAATGTTCTATGCATTTGTCCCTGTCAAATAAACATTAAAATGAATACAAAATAAATAAAGAGGTGATGCCCTGAACAGACGCCGGTTTATTTGATCTTGACCGTCGACTGTGAGTGACGTCTCTTCCCAAGACAAACACGCCCCATAGCATAATCCCACCCTTGACCCTGATTGACAGGTTTCCGTGTAAGGCGTCAATGGAAATACTAAGGGAATTAGTATTCCATTTGAGTTTTGGCTGGCTACATACGCGACGCTGAGAAAGTGAAAAAGCAGACGTGGTAATTGAAATTGCCATTTAAATATGACAGGGCCAAAACTCGTAAGATATGGGAAACACAGTTGCAAACAGACTTTGCTTTTCCATTTGAAATCTGGCAGTCACTGTGCGTTCCCTTAAACGAAAAAGCAAACGGTAATGCGCGATTTGCAGTTGCGTTTGGATTATGTCACATTTTATGCGTCCACAAATTGAAAACGCAATTGCAAATACAATTTGCAATTCCTTTTGAATAATGTCCGCAAAATCATTCCATAGTGACTAGTCTCACTGCAACCAAAAGAAATAAAAACTCTGAAACAATCAGTAACCGCATTCAGCAACTGAGCCCTGTTGGGCCACACAATCATTATGCCACTACAACCTATACTTCTCCATCTCTTCCTCTCCTCTCTAAATCCCTTCATCATGGAATTCCAGTTCTCTTCACTTAATTCCAAGTCCAAGAGTCCTTTTCACACTATGAGATAACAGAGACTGACAACTGACGATCATAAATCAAAGTTGAATTTAGTCATTTAATCTGAGCCCATTTTTTGCTATTCCTCTGATATTACATGTATGGATTTGGGAAATCTACATGGCTAGGTGAGACTATAGGATTAAGCTAATCCAAAGCATATCTAATCCTCGGCCGCGGTGCTGAAGGTGTGAATTATGTTGTTGCTCTGGACCTGAATGCCCATTATCTTCATCTTTATGCCAATATTTAATGTAACAATAAAATGTAATGTGTTAACAAAAGAGATTAAAAGTTCACCCATATTATAGCAACCACGAGGAGGTTAACCCAACGTGACACTACCCACCCTAGCAACCAGGCAAATCGGTTGCTTAGGAAGCCTGACTGGATTTCGAACTTGCGACTACAGTTGCAGTAGTCAGCGTCTTTACTTGCTGTGCTGTTCCAAAACCTAGTGAGCTTTATCACTGCCTACTGTACTGCCTACATAGGTAGCTGCCTTCGAAGATGCATGACAGAGGCAAAGGACAGGTTTATGACCCTTGTAAACAATCCACCTGTCAATCAAACAGGTCTCACTGGAGAAATATGGTAGCAAAATAAAGCTATCTCTCAGTGTTTCAGTGCATTTGACCTTCTGCAAAGTCTCCTTTTTCCTGAAGAGCAGATCCTGAAAGAGGATGTTCTGAATCCATAAAACCTCACCAACGGCCAAGTCAAGATGAAGTGCAACATGCACAAGTGTTTCGTCTCAAGGTCATGCAAATACACACAAGGCATGTGTGTCTTGCTTTTGTGTGCTGTGTGTCGTCCTGTATTTGTACAGCTGGTCTCGATAGCTTCCGGTGGGCTGTTATGTTCCTCCTGTTTAGCTCACTGCTCAAGATTCAGGTTGCTGTGTGACATTTGTTGGCATGTTTCAGGAATACTCAGGGATTCTGAGTCGCCTCCTTGTCAGAATAAACTATAGATTTCAGTGCCTGACAGCAGAATGCTGCCTACACATCTTTTTCCTCTCAATTTAAAGACGACTACGCCAGGCCAACAAATGCAGCTGAAAATAACAGGATGTGGTTCTGAAAACCGCTGAGACAAGAGAATCAGCTACTGTACGAGAGACAAAAGAACTCACTCTGAACAAAGAAAGACACATGGAGATGTGTATCAAGGTACACTTCACACTGGATAAACTTGAAAGAAATTTCCTTTATAGAATCGATAATCTGCATTAATAACGATTACATTTGTGGGTGAACTAGAAAGTTTAGAAAATAACTCATCATAAAAGTTGTACATGCAACTAGTCACATTCCAAGTCTTTTGACAACATACGATTTTGGTGAGAAACAACCTGAAATTGAATTAGTTTTTAGTGAAAATGTCGACATCTATTGCACGCAAATTATTACGTGAGGGATATTGGCTCACGTGTTCATGTTTTTAGCTGTAAATGTGATGTCTTCAGAAGACTTGGAATATGAGGCATGAGTCAGAATACTTTTATGATACTGTGAAGCGGACCAAGGAAGGGATGGAAACAGATGTCAGCTTAAGGGGTAAGCTTTATTTTTACACTTAATTTTCCTTTTGTCACACACAACTATTCTCTGCCTTGTGTCAGGCTCTCTCCCCATGCTCTGTGGCTGCCGGCTTTTTATCCGCTCTCCTCACGCTACTGCAATTAGAGACAGGTGTTAGACGTAATTTAGCTCAGGTGTGAGCGCCCTTACCGCTTTTCTCTCCCGGACGGGCGCTTGACCACGCCCCCGCTGCCACATACCCCCACCGCCCGACTCAGGCCGGGGCGTCATCCGGCCTGCCTACCACTCCCCCCCCATTCCTGGAGAGGAAGTCAGCGGCAGCCATCTGCACCCCCGGTCTGTGGACCACCTTGAACTTAAAAGGCTGGAGGGCCAGATACCAACGGGTAATCCGGGCGTTAGTATCTTTCATGCGGTGGAGCCACTGCAGTGGGGCATGATCCGAGCAGAGGGTGAAGGCCCGCCCCAGCAGGTAGTATCGGAGGGTGAGGACCGCCCACTTGATGGCCAGACACTCCTTCTCTACGGTGCTGTACTTCGTCTCCCTCAAGGAGAGCTTCCGGCTAATGTACAGCACCGGGCTCCTCTCCCTCCACCACCTCGCGAGTACGGCCCCCAGCCCTCTGTCTGAAGCGTCCGTCTGTAAAACAAAAGGGAGAGAGAAGTCAGGTGCATGCAAAAGCAGCCCCCCACAAAGTGCAGCTTTAATCTGTGTAAACGCCTGTTGGCACTGCTCTGACCATTGGACCGGATCTGGAGCCCCCTTTTTAGTGAGGTCAGTCAGCGGGCTGGTGACATCCGAATAATTAGGCACAAATCTTCTGTAATAGCCAGCCAGCCCCAGGAACTGCCTCACCCCCTTTTTGGTCTTGGGTCTAGGGCAAGTCGCAATCGCTGCAGTCTTGTCAATTTGGGGACGCACCTGGCCATGACCCAATACCGTACCTCCACACGCCCAACCGCGCACTTTTTCGGGTTGGCCGTGAGCCCTGCCCGCCGCAGCGATCTCAGGACGGCCCTCAGATGTTGCATGTGCCGCTGCCAATCATTGCTATAAATGATGATATCGTCTAGATAGGCAGCGGCGTACACAGTATGCGGTCTGAGGATCCTATCCATGAGACGCTGAAACGTGGCCGGTGCCCCAAACAAACCGAAAGGAAGCGTCACGAATTGGTGTAATCCGAACGGCGTGGTGAAGGCCGTTTTTTCACGGGATATTGGTGTCAAGGGGATCTGCCAATAACCCTTCGTTAGATCCAAGGTCGAATAAAATCGAGCCGTACCTAACCAATCGAGCAGTTCATCAACACGGGGCATTGGGTACGCATCAAATTTAGACACCGCGTTGACTTTCCTATAATCCACACAGAATCGTACAGACCCATCGCTCTTGGGAACAAGGACGACCGGGCTGGACCAATCGCTGTGGGACTCTTCTATTACTCCCATCTCAAGCATCGCGTCCAATTCTTCTCGAACTACTTTCTTTTTATGTTCGGGCAAGCGATAGGGGCGGCAACGTACCACCACGCCCGGCTCGGTCTCGATATGGTGATGTATGATGTCTGTGCGGCCCGGTAGCGGAGAAAACACGTCTGCAAACTCCTTTTGTAATTCGGAAACCTCTGCGAAGTTGGCGCGGTGAGAGGTGGTCTCCACAAGGAACCGGGTGTTGAGATTGCGGGCTTTGTTTACCTCCGGTCTGAGCTCCGCCCTCTCGGAATTACCGTTGCCAACGTCACAGAGGCCGCCTCTTCTCTCCACAATTTCAGGAGGTTGAGGTGATATATTTGACGCGCGCCCCCTCTATCGGTACGTTTAACCTCATAATCGAGATCCCCTACTCGTCGTGTGACCTCAAAGGGTCCTTGCCACTTGGCGAGTAATTTAGAGCTCGATGTTGGGAGTAATACAAGCACTTTATCTCCGGTCGCGAATTCCGTAGCTGAGCACCCCTGTCATACAGCCGGCGTTGGCGTTCTTGAGCCTGGAGCAAATTCTCCTGTGTTAATTTCCCCAGTGTGTGGAGTTTTGCTCTAAGATCAAGAACGTATTGAATTTAGTTTTTACTATTAGAAGGTCCCTCCTCCCAAGCTTCGCGGATGACGTCGAGGACCCCGCGTGGGCGTCGCCCGTACAGCAGCTCAAATGGGGAGAACCCCATGGAGGCTTGCGGGACCTCTCGTACTGCGAATAACAGAGGGTCCAGCCACTTATCCCAATTTCTAGCGTCTTCGTGTATGAATTTACGAATCATATTTTTGAGCGTCTTATTAAATCGTTCCACCAGTCCATCTGTCTGAGGATGGTAGACGCTAGTGTGAATCGACTTAATGCCCAAGAGTTCGTAAAGTTTGCGAAGTGTTCGTGATATAAAAGTAGTGCCTTGGTCGGTGAGGATTTCTTTCGGAATCCCCACCCGGGAGATTATTTTGAAGAGTGCCCCTGCAACACTACGTGCTGAGATGTTGCTCAAAGGCACTGCTTCCGGATATCGCGTTGCGTAATCCATCAGGACTAACACAAAGCGATGTCCGCGTGCTGTCCGTTCTAATGGCCCGACGAGGTCCATTCCAATTCTTTCGAAGGGAACCTCGATCAATGGAAGGGGGCGCAAAGGCGCTTTTGCGGTGGCCGGTGGGTTTACGAGCTGACATTCGCGGCACGCCGCACACCACCTGCGAACGTCGCCACCAATGCCCGGCCAATAGAAACGGGCTATTAGACGGAGAAGTGTCTTTCTTTCCCCAGGTGACCGGCCATAGGATTATAGTGAGCCGCCTGGAAAACCATTTCCCGGCGGCTTTGTGGAATCAATAATTGTGTCACTTCCTCCTTTGTTTGAGCGTCCTGCGTCACTCTATACAACCGATCTTTAATAAGCGAAAAATATGGGTATGCAATGGCGATGCCCGGCTGGAGCTGTTAACCATCAATTACTCTCACTTGGTCAAGAGCATGCTTAAGGGTTTCGTCCCGCGACTGCTCTAGAGGGAAGTCCCCCTCAGGGAATTCCCTGAGAGGAGGGGCGGCCACCTCGCCCCTTCCCTCGTCATTCCGAGCAGCCGAGGACGGCCCCGGCTCCGCCTCCCCTGCCAAAGCATCGCACACCTCTTTATGCAGGACCCATCCGCACAAATACCCTCTAAAATATCTTTGAAATTCGGCCAATCAGTACCCAAGATTAGCGGATGGGTGAGGCGGGAACTAACCGCTGCCTCCACACTATGATTTTTTTCCCTGAATTTAATCGCCAAAGTCACCATGGGATACTTGTGAACATCCCCATGCACACACCTCACCCTCACCAGTTTAGCTAAACCCAAAGCCCCGGGTTGAACCAAGCGTTGGTGGATGGTGGTCTGGTTACAGCCGGTATCCAACAATGCTTGGTATGTACCCCCCTGGATTCTTACCGGAATACGGTACGCTCCAGCCCGATCGGGGGCAGCCTGCGGGAAGTCGGAGACCCGCACCACCGTCCCTATTTCCATCAGCGGACACTGATCCCGGAAGTGGTCCGGGTCTCCGCACCTCCAGCAGACCGGCCCAGGTGCCACGGCTGCACCCGTGCTGGCGGGCACCCCCACCTGAGGAGGAGAGCGGCTGAAGGACGGGGAAGGGGTAGGCGGGTTCTCCCACGGCCGGGAAGTTGGTCTCATGAAACCTCCGCGCCTGCGGGGGGGGGGCAGGAACGGACCCTGGGGAGAGAGCAGAGCGAGAGGGAAGAGGGGAGGGGAGAAAAACAGGGGAAGACACAGGGGAAGGGGAAGAGAGAGAGAGGGCTCATCCACCCTTGGAATTGCCGCCATGTGGTCCTCCGCGAGTCGTACGGCTTCCTCCAGCGACGCCGGGCGGTGGCACTGGACCCACTCCGCCGTTCTCCGGGGCAAGCGCTGGACAAACTGCTCCAGTACCACCTGATCGACGAGCTCCTCGACGCCGCGGTCCCCCGCAAGCAGCCACCTCCGACAGGCATCACGGAGCCGCTGGGCGAACCCAAACGGGCGGTCGGACTTATCCAGTTTCAGGGCCCGGAAGAGCTGGCGACTTTCTTCCGGGCTCCGACCAACCCGTTGCAGGATGGCTCTCCTCAAGTCGGTATAAGCCAGGAGGCTTGTTGCTGGAAGTTGTTGTGCCGCGAGCTGTGCTTCCCCGGACAAGAGAGGGACGAGGCGGGCTGCCCACTAGTCGCGCGGCCAACCCCAAATTTCCGCCGTGCGCTCAAAGAGGTCCAGGAACGCCTCCGGATCATCTGCCGGCCCCATCTTCTGTAGTGCGGGTGGGGGCAGTGTGGCGCGGGTGTCCGGGGTCGCGGCTGCGTCTGGGGTGGCCTCCTGGCTGAGGAGGCTCTGGATAGCAAGCCGGTCCTCTGCTTGAGCCCGCATTATCTCAAAGAACCGACGAGCCTGGTCCTGTCGGAGCTCCAGCAGAGAGTGTTGGTGGCTCTGATGGAGAGTAGCGAGGGACTGGAGGACTTCCGCCAGCTGGGAGGACTCTATGGGGCGACTCTGTTCCATAACTTGGAACAAAAAAAAGATGTGCCTTCTATTCCCGGGTTTTGGCACCAGTGTGAAGCAGACCAAGGAAGGGACGGAAACAGACGTCAGCTTAAGGGGTAAGCTTTATTTTTACACTTAATTTTCCTTTTGTCACACACAACTATTCTCTGCCTTGTGTCAGGCTCTCTCCCCATGCTCTGTGGCTGCCGGCTTTTTATCCGCTCTCCTCACGCTACTGCAATTAGAGACAGGTGTTAGACATAATTTAGCTCAGGTGTGAGCGCCCTTACCACTTTTCTGTCCCGGACGGGCGCTTGACCACGCCCCCGCTGCCACAGATACATTTGGATCCTTTTTTAAGCATGAATTGTATAAGAAAGGTTTGGACTGTGAGGTTCATAAAAAAAAAATAGTTTTCTGTAAAAGGAAAAAACAAATCATTTAATTCAAGTTTGGAATGATATGAGGGTAAGTTGAGTACACAAATGTAAAAAATTGTCCTAAATAGAATAAAGGCCCTAAATATAACAGGCTTTGGTCCAAAATGTAATGAAGGCCTTACATAGTTTAGTGAAACATAGATATATCTCATTGAGATACTTTGATTCTATTCACTAGTTTCCACTAGGACTCGCTAAGTTCCTGCAGAACTCGCCCCTCAAAGGACAAGGTCTTGCATTCTTTAATCAAGCTCAAAGTTGCAATGGGCATCTTGTGGAAAGAGACTTTTTTTTTCCAATCGCTGAGCTTACACGCAATGACATCTCTGTCATGCTGTCAATTTAAGCTCAGATGGCTGCGGAGTTATGGCAGAACTGAGGCACTAGTCTGTGGTAACTGATGAATCCTTTTATGACCGTGTCCACAATGTATTCTAATGGTTCGTGATGTGTAGCACTAGAGAGATGGGTCATCTAAGGTTTACATCCTTGTGCCCCCCCTTCCCAGTGAGCGCATGGAGAACAATGTCAATAATTTATCATTCAACAAGCATTTTATCACGGTTTAGGCACCGCAGGTCAAATCCAGGGGAATCATGTACCTGGGTAATGCTGAATGGGGTGGAACGGAATCTGTCAACTGCCCTTGGATAAATTTAACATCAGGTTTGCACCATCAATTTCTGATTATTTCAGAAATGATTGGGTCTGAGTGTATTGTATTTTGATGAAGAATTGGGAAGCAACTATATGCCTGAAAAGGTCAATAGGGCTTTGATTAGATCCTGATTGGTAAATGTAAAAGCACAGCCATGCAAAAAACAAGAAGATTTCACTCCAAAATTCAAGCAAAGGATCAGACTGAACGTGTATTGCACTAAAAAGCGAATAATACAAAACTACTGATTTGAAGTTGTTGATTCTACAGAATCTTAAATATTTGACATTTATTGCAAAATATAGAACTTATTAGTAGTTTGAGAGTGTAAGGAGACTGACTCATTGGCGTCATTCACATTATCTTAGTTTTCATCAACCTTTCGCGCCATTTTGTTATCGTCAAATAGAAAATTATCGATAAAAATGGTGTGCGTGATGACGTCATGCCTAAAAATACACTTTGTCGCATAGGTTTTGGTTTAGCGCAAAAGAAATCTGCCCTGAAGCCGTTTTCATTCAGCACAAAATCTTTGGATGGAAACGTAGTTAGTGTGTTATGACAATGAGTGGTCACTGCAGAGCTCTTTTGGCGCACTTTGTTCACAGCTATTTTTTCTGATTGGTGGAACTTTCTCTGCTAGATCATGGGTAGTATAGTTTCTCACCATTATTAAACACAATTTTTACAAAAATTAAGTTCACATAATGCTGACTGATGATTTGAACAGAAGCTCATACCATCGATTAACAACCTCTAAGCTCACAGTTGGTCTGTCTTTAAAGGTTTAAAAGTTATTGTTTACAATCAATTCGTTCACAAAGAAAATGAATGGGATTTCTACTTCCGGAACCCAACTCCTGTTAATTTACGTTATATTTAAATATTTATTTAGAAAAACTATTTAAAAAAAACGCTGCAGACAGACGCAAAGTCGTGTTCCGTGTAAAAAGCCCCTTCTTCTGGATGGAGAGGATGAAGTTCAGCATCATTTCTATTGATCTACATGGGCCAATGGCAAAGTCAGGCTTTCTAGAGACTAAGCTCAACTGATCAATATACTAGATACAATCCGGCCATATAATTACAGGCAGACATATCCAATTGGAAATGGTCAATCATTTGTTGAAGATCTTGCGGTAAAGAGAGAATTCAGTCCAAATTAAAGTTCTGATGGAAATATATTGATTTTCAAGATCAAATACTCACCATAAGAAATCAATAATGCTTTAGTGATCTGTATTGGTTTCTGTACACGCTTCACTCTGCCCCAACAAGACTGGCAATTTTTTTCCTGTCAGGAAAGAGCTTGGCGTAATTGCCCATTGACACATTTCGAACAGATTAGCGCTATGGCGGTGAACCCTTGAGGAATATTTTGGTTTTTGAAACATGTCTCCACTGTCACTCAAGCATGTTTGAGCAATTAAGGATTTCAATCCACAGGGAGCAGTGCCCACTCATTATCTATCACCAATAAAGACAGAATGCACATTTTACACCCACCACCAACCCGAGGGTGGTCAGTCCAGATGATGTTGATTAAAACACTTCATATGCTTATTAGCACAAGCAGCCAAATGCTGAGATGCATCCAGACGGACCGTTTTCATACACGAGGCCATGACTGAGATGGAACAGCATTAAATTTAACTCAGCATGGACAATGATGACCATGGTGCTGGAAGAGGGGCAGGATTTGTTTTTAAGTGCTCCTTGCATGTCGCACCAGGTCTGTTGTCAGGGATACAGAACACTATTGATTCTAGCGTATTATGTGACTGATCACAACATTTTGAATATGCCAATGTGCAACAAAGATTTCAGAGAGACTTAAACGCCTTCAGAACACTAGGAATAAAGTTATGGACAACAGTAATGCAGGGTTGTCAGTTAAAATATTATTTATGGTAAAAGTTATATACATTTTACTAGTTACTATTTTTTCGGTTTTCAATTTTAGTTTAATTTTAATTGTGCATAAATTGTTTTATTTCATTTGTATTTTCTGAAAATGACTATTCTAGTTCCTATTCAGTTTTAATATTGACTGATTTAAAAAAATATATATATATCTTTATTTTCGTTTTACTTTTTCAATGCTAGATTGTTTTTTGATTTTGCTATTTTTGGTTGACAATATTAAACTAGCTGTCAAGGTGCTTTTTGTCCTTTTTTGAGCATCATTACAAAGTGAGTCACAGCATTACAAAATCATTTGGGTTTGGAGCAACATATGGGTGAGTAAATTATGACAGAATTAGAATTTGTTTGTAAACAATTCCTTTAAGCAAATATGGATTATTCTGTTAAATTCAGTAAACTTCCATTAACACCATTCAAAAATAATAAACGTAATGATTCTCCTGAACCACATTATCCTCTCCTGGACATTAAAGACACTTTAAGTACCAGAGGCAAAGGTGTGCTGCTTTCATTTAGAAGAAAAAAAATAGAGAAACAGGCAATCGCTCACTGTGACCAGCTATTACTGTTAGAGGAGAGAAAAGAGAGAGGGAGAGAGAGAGTGAGAGATGGGAAGAGAGAGAGAGAGAGAGAGAGAGAGATAGAGAGAGACTGTATGGCAGAGCAGTTTTTTCTGTCAGAGTGACCAGTTTCAAACTAATCTGAACTTCAAAAATACCCCCAGAGAAATCGTTAGTTATACATGTAACTGTGGTTCTGTGAATTCTGGATGACCGCCAGAGGCAGTGTAAACACTACTCGATTATCGCAGCGCCAGCCAGATAGGTCTAGAGAATATACCAACAAAGTCACATAGTGATGTATGCTGAGCCCTGGGAGGTTATAAACCACAGTCGCTCAGCACTCTGCCTCGGTACGCCTTTCACGTGCATTCCAAGTGACCAAGAACACTTGCGGTCATCCGGAATTCACAGAACCACAGTTACATGCGTAACTAACATTCTGTTTCATTTTCTACCGACCGCCAGAGGCAGTGTAAAGACTACTGGATGACCCATACCAACATAGTCATGAGGAATGCCACTGACCTGATGAAAAATTAAGGCCGCTCCTGAAGAACTGCAGAACTCACGGCATGATGAGCAGCAACATTGACCTTATAAAACCTGGCAAACGTGCATTGAAAAGCCCAGCTAGCGGCAGTGCAGATGTCCACCAACGAAACTCCTCTAAAAACAGCCTATGAAGATGAGATGGCCCTAGTGAGATGGCAAGTTAGCCCCCAGAGCAATGGTTGCCTTGCTGCCTTGTAAGCCAGTATAATAGTTTCCACTATCCAGTTTGACAACCTCTGCTTCAACACTGGAGCACCTTTCTTCACACCACCATAGCAGACAAATAACTGGTCTGACTGTCTAAATTGAGCATTAGTGTCCACATAACACTTCAAGGCATGAACAAGACACAAAAGTTGAGCACTTGAATAAGACCCTGAAGAAGTCTGAAAAGAGGCTAGTTCAATGTGCTGGTTAATGGACTGAGGAAGAAGGACTTTTGGAAGAAAAGAAGGATTGGGTCGTAGGACCACTCCGGAGTCATCCGGCAACCAACGAAAGCACAATTCGCTAACAGACAGTGCATGCAACTCACTGACTCGTTTCGCAGAAGCAATAGCCAACAAAAAGGCAGTCTTCAAGGTTAACCATTTCAAGTCAATGCTTTGCAAGGGCTCAAACTGGGATGAGCAAAGGAATGCAAGCACGAGTGGCAAATCCCACACGAGAAAGTGAAGATTCGAGCAGGCTTAAGATGGCGGGCACCCTTCAGAAAACTGCAGACAAGACTGTGAGATCCAAGAGAAGATCCACCAATTGGAACATGATATGCAGAAATTGCAGCGACATACACTTTCAACGTGGATGCCGTCTTGCCCTCCAGTAAATGTTGAAGAAAGCTTAAGATGCTCGGAATATCACACGTTGCAGGATCGAGCTCCTGCTTTTCACACCATGCAGAAAAAAGCCTCCAATGGGCAGCATAAATCTGTCATGTGGAAGAAGCCCTAGCATTGGAGATTGTGCGAATAACCACAGGATTACAATGTTCCAGAGAAGGATTTACCCAATGGCCAGACCCAAAGCTGCAGGCGAGCTGGATCCAGGTGCCAGACGCTGGCCTCCAGCTGGGAGAGGAGGTCCTTCCTGGGGGGAAGCTTCCATGGATTGCCTGACAGAAGTCTTAGCAACAAAGGAAACCATGGTCTGGCTGGCCATCGAGGTGACACGAGTAGCACTCTGTGCTTGCACAGGGAGATCCTGTGTAATGCCTCCCATAACAGAGGGATAGGTAGGAACGCATATAGTAGGTAGTTCGGCCATTCGTGAGACAGTGGACACTTCTGTCCTTGCGAACCATAGATGACAGTGAGTGGTCATCTCCGAAGCAAAAAGATCTACCTCTGCTCTTCCAAATCGTAGCCAGATCTCCTGCACAACATCTGGATGAAGTCTCCATTCTCCTGGATGTCCTCGATCCTTGGAAAGAGCATCCACTGTCTTGTTGCATGCTCCTGAAATATGAGCTGCTCTCAGTGAAGCGAGTCATGGCTGGCACCATATCAGGATCTCGTGCGTAAGCCGTAGAGACCTGCGGGATTTCGTGCCGCCCTGGTGGTTTAGAAGGAACACTGTTGAGTTATTGTCGGACCGAACGAGAACATGGCGGCCTGCCAGGACTGGCATGAAATACTTTAAAGCCATGAACACTGCACGTAGTTCCAGCAGGTTGATATGTTCTGTGGCCTGGGTCGGTGTCCAGCACCCGCAAATACCCCTCTGGTTCCATGTTGCCCCCCACCCTGTAAGGGAAGCATCGGTCGTGACCAACTCCTTATATATATATATATATACACACACACACACACACACACACACACACACACACACACACACACACACACACACACACACACACACACACACATCTAGTTATGAAAAAAAAAGAATTGGTCACCATTGGCAAAAGCCAATTTAAATAAACAATAATAATAACCTAATAATAATAATAATAACACTAATTAAATAAAATAATGAAACATATAATAAATATAAAAAGTATCAAGAAATAGTGACCAGTCAGAGAATTTAAAAACTAAACACAAAACAAAAAATACAGTGCTAGCAATGTTTTTGACATGACAAATACATTTATTAAAACTATTAAAAATATTTATGATTTATAATATTTATAATCTATAAAAAAATACATTGGTTACCCACAGTGTGACATGCTTGACACCATCTACAACTCTATAAATCCGTATTAATAACATAAAATAAAATTCAGTTGTATTATTATTATGCATAGTTTTCAATAACAATAATAAAAACAATAATTTGTCACTTACAAAAAAAAGAAGAGAAAAAAAGAAAAAGTGATTAAAAATAGTGAAGAACTTCAAAGAAATGATGACCAGTCTCACTGTCTAAAAACATTCACTTTCCCTTATAAAAATATACAAATTAGAGTCTAAAATGAAAGGTCCCTGTTATTAGTCATCTACCCACATATGCAAAACTCAAAACCTACACATCAGAGGTGCAGCAATCTCACATTTCGCAAATAGAAAAACATCAGTAGGAAGGTGGGGGAGGATGAACACAAGACAAACGTGCAAATAAGAACGGTGAAGAAGCAGTGAAACACTTGAGGGTGCTTAAGGTCTTTATGAGCAGGGACACAGAGGGAGGGATGCTGGGAATCCTCGGCGGGAGGACGCTTCTGTGCTCTGCGAGAAATGAACGGAGCATCTATAATCATTTGGCAGCGAGAAGCGAAATGAAGGCAGGAGGGGATGCTTACACTGTCATCGCGGCCTCAGGATAACCTGATTAGAGCTCACAGTGATTCATCGAACGCTCCGAGTCTTTCATCTGAGCTATTTGGAAAACTTCTCCTTTTTCACGTTTTCTCCATCAAACTGTAGCTTTCTACTTTTCTGCTTCTGAATGACTCACTTTCCGCTTTCAATCTTTGATTGTTTGTTTGATGTATTTTACATTTTTTTACGTTTCCAAAAAACATTTCTTCAGTCATCTCATTTCACCGTTACACAAGGAATTAATGGCTCAGAAGCACATAATCATGCAAACTCATAAGCACAAAAATAAATAAATAAAATCCAATGAGAAGCACTTGTCTTATTCAAGTCCCATTCAGAATTGAGTTATTATGACTCAATGTCAACTAATTGGCTATTCCAGGGTTAATTCCATCTTTTAGCAATGCATACTACCATGTTCTCCACCTCTCTCTCTGTCTGTCTGTCTGTCTGTCTGTCTGTAGTGTAGTGAGAATCACCCTGGAACCAATTGAAATGAACTGGGCCTCACACAAGACACCAAAGTATTTGGTGATTTTTGATCACACTTGTGTTTGTGATTATTAATATCAGACGGCCCCTCCCTCCATCCTCGGGGCACCAGCTAAGGAGTTTCACCATAACAGTTAAAGAATGAACCAAATGGACCATTCAATAAATTAAAAATATGAAAATTGGAGGGTGTTAGTCATCTGAATAATCTGAAGTATTCGAGAGCAGCCTTACCTTTTAGAGCTCGGATGGAAAGTAAGTGCATAGGATGGAAAGATGCAAGTGGTTGAATTGGATGTAGCAATGGCAAAGTATGACTATTATATTATGGAAAGACAAATAGCTGTTTCTCTGTAAATTAATAAGGTAAAACCTTATTTCTATTTAAAAATAAGGTTTTTAATAACTCAAAATTTATTTGCTAGACATTTGATACACAGGTTATGTAATCTAAGGAACTTTAGATAATCATAAACTGATAGTATACTCTAATGCCAAGGTCTCTGGAAAGAGGTTTAGTAGTGATATTTACATTCTCCTTAATCAATCGATGAGTTTGGTGACGGCGACGTCTTCCACTGGGGCTCTGGGCCACATTACAGTGGGATTCCGTTTCAACAGCCTTGGACACGAAGTAGCTGAGGAATGCTGATTTCCTGGAAGCAGAGAGAGGGTTCTTGCAATCTGGAACATGCAGATGTAAAGCTCTTATTTTGGCCCAAGTTTCTATATCTGGAACACGCAGATGCCTGAAACTTGAAGAGAAGCCACCAGAGCTAAACCTTGTCATTGTAGTTATCTCACTGGTATAGGGATTCTAAACTAGCCAATAGTCTCTTGTAGTGAGACTTGGTCGATCTTCTTCTGTCTCTCGGATGGAGACTAAGAACATTAGATGATCTGTTATCCTCTCTCTCATGGAGTGAGACTTTTGGTTGACAATATTAAACTAGCTGTCAAGGTGCTTTTTGTCCTTTTATGCATTTGGCAGACGCTTTTATCCAAAGTGACTTACAGTGCACTTATTACAGGGACAATCCCCCCCGCAGCAACCTGGAGTTAAGTGCCTTGCTCAAGGACACAATGGTGGTGACTGTGGGGATCGAACCGCCAACCTTCTGCTTACTAGTTCAGTGCTTTAGCCCACTACGCCACCACCACATATCAAAGTGTATCCTGTTAACGACCCTCTGGACGGGGACTCAGGACAAAGGTCTGGTCATCCGGAGGATGGTTTTATACCTTCCTAATGAGGAGGAGATTTCAGTTTGGTGCTTCTTGTTTCAGGGTTATGATTGGCTGCTGACATCATCGGGGGCCCACATGCTCACCTTCACTTTCTCTGGTCTTTGGGCAAACCTTAGGATGGAGGGTTTGAGAGGTTCCTAAGAAACCACTCATGGACCAATGAGAAGTCTTTTCCAACGTGTTGTAAGGTCCGGGGCCTTACTTTCTGAAGTATATGGTAGTTGCAGATTATCTGATGGCTGTGCTTGGCATTTGTTTGTTCCTGTCATGAGCCAATCAAAATGGTGTCACTCTTCTTTGCCTTGAAAGTTAGGGAGGGGCTCTGGCATAAACTGGCACCTGGAATGTCATCTGGTCCGATTGCTGGGTTATGGGGCACAAGGTCTTGTTTTAGCCCTCCCCTCCCCAACCCTCACCCGCCTCAATTATTTGCTTCAGGGGGCAATTACTACAGCCTCTGCAGACTACTCCATCCCATGTCTATCTTTCTCTCAGTTCCAATCACTCACTTCACATTTATTCCCTCCAACTCAGTTTTGTGCATGATTTTATTCTTTAGAATTTGTCCAATTGTGTGCCATCTCTTAGTATCACAACCTTGCGGGAATCACAAATTCCTAGTCTGTTTTCTCTACAAACGCCCAAACTTTCTATAAGTTTCTCACTGTTTTAGAATCAGCCCAGTTGTATTCTTATCCAACATTGCGGAAATCACAAAATGATTTGTCTGTTTTTTGACAAACATCAAAACTTTTGTTAGGTGTCTTACTGTTTTAGAATTAGTATGGGTTTTCTTACCCAACATTGCAGTAATCACAAATTCCACATCTGTTTTGCTGACAAATGTCAAAACTTTCATTCAAGGTGTATACTGTTTTAGAATCAGCTAAATCATTGGCATTCACTTCATTCCGGAACATCATGTTAATCATAAAATCCAACACAGCTTTAGTTTCCATTCTTTAAAGAAACTCTCTTGGGTTTGCAAAAGTGATGCTCCATCACATGGCCAAAAGTTGAGAAAATGTAAACTCAATTTTCTTTTCTTTTTTTTGCATGCCACACTGTTTCAGCCTTATCTTGTGACTATTCTATGTACCACAACATTGTGGTAATCGCAAAGTCCTTATCTTTTTTCCCGGCAAATGACAAAGCTGAAGTTAGGTAGGCACATCCTAAAGCTGCTTATAAGTGTGTTCTTATCTGCTGTCTTGGCAAACAATAACGTTTTACACATATGCACAAGAGTTAACATTATCTTAGAAAATTCTGCAAATACATTGAGTTACACGGGAATGATGCGTTGACAATGACAATTTCAGACAGGCACGTACAGTTGTGCTTTTGGAAATCCAATTCGCTGTATTGGATCAACTTCAAAATCTTAGGCATTTCTATCCATCATGCACTTTGCTCTTTCTAGTGTGTAACCTCTCAACCTAACCTTGCACAAATGAAAACGGATGTCTTTCAATATTTCACTGAGGCCGTTATGGCCACAGCAATAAAATAAACAGCTTTTGTGAGGAGCTGCTTTAAATGGCACCACTGTACTGAGATCAGAGTGGATATTGAACGCTAGTCACTGGACGCTTTCAAATCAAAACCAGCTGAAGCAGTGGGGAGACTGTACAGATTGCGGGGTGATTTATGCCTTGAAAAGGGCATCAAATACTGCTTTCAGTGTGTGATAAGCTTCTACAGGGGCAAATGGAAAAAAAAGAAAGAAAAAAACTTCACTGGAATCTATAGCAATTTGGTTCATGACCGCACAGTTCAGATCTGCAACCCCAACAGGAAAAACTGGCTCTGCCTTTCTCTGCAGCATCATTTATTTCAGCACAGACTGTTTAGACACCACTCAGTGAGAGAATCATGTATTTAACACGCCATATCAGCCAGTGAGGGTATTTGCAGTTCTAGCTCATAACAGACTTCAGTGAATTTTGTGTTGAATACAGCTTAAGAAGCGTAACTCCTTGGTATGATACTATAATTATCCCTTCATAAATGAAAAATCTATCTTTAAAGGTGCGTTCACAATAACAGCGATTAAACTGCTAATGGTTGCTGTTAAAATGAGGATACACTTAGTTTTCCACATGAAGGTCCGCCTCGCGCACAGTCAAGTGCTCAGCCTTTCCTACACGCTGACGTCACGCACAGATGCTGACTGTCCCCGTGTCTAGAAAAACTAAGCTGCACATGACATAGTGACAACCGGACAAATGGAAGAAACTTTGGCCTTTAAATGCTAACAGGCGTTCCAACTTTCAGTCCTACTGATGCTGCAAATAACTGTTGCAGTCTTTTTTTTGTAATCTGCCATTTTTCTGAGTAATAAAAGGATATTCAAAGAGAAAAAGTAGAGCAAAACTTGCAGTATTTGGGAATTCTACTTTAAAAACTTACTTTTTGCTCTTTTAACCCTTCTACTGTCTTCAGTCTTCAGAGCAATATCACATTTTCCTATCTAATAAAAAAAATTCCTTTATCTGAACACACACACAAAAATGTAATTGATTCAATAAGTCTAAGTGGTCGTAAAAAAAAAAAAAAAAAAGCATCATCATGGCTGTTCACAGTCAAAATTGACCGACCATAGGAAATTAATTGGAGATTTTTTTTCATAAATTTGTCGAATACAATATATAAATCAGCCACAATGCTGAACAAACACACACAGAAATGAAGGGGTGAGACTATAAAACATGCAGAGTGATAAAACATCATCCCACCCCATAACTCTTACACAAATCATTATTTTTTGTTTTTAAATAAATAAATCAGTCACAAAGCAGAATACACACACACACACATAAATGAGGGGATAAGACCATAACACATCCACACACACACACACACACAAACACATGCACACACATGCACATACACACACATGTGCGCGCGCACACACACACACACACACACACACACACACACACTCGCACACACACACACACAGGCACCGAGAACAAATGTCAAAGTCTACGTTTTCTGTTTTATACACAAATTGAAATTTCACAGTCCTCTGCTGCTTATTTGTTTATTACTTTTCATTTTCTTGACAGTATTATTAATTTAGTTTGAGTTATTACATTTTTATGTTTGATATAAGTGATTGGTCACAAAATTATTACTTTGTATATTTTCTTTGTAACACCAGGTCAGGTTTGACTAAGTAATAATGTGACATCATTGGACATCAAAACAGTAAAAGAAAAACAATGTTTAACTTTGACAAATAATAATTTCATAATGTCTAAATATGCAGTATATCCATATGCATAACTTGTGATAAAATGTATAAATACTACACAGTAGGTGGCTTCACAGAACTCTGCAGCCATCTACTGGCTATTACTGTAATAACATGATTTTAAGTCATGTTATTTTTCTTTTCACGCCAGATAACAGCAATCTGCCCCAAGTACATAACACATTCTCAAATTTTTTTTTATTCATGTCTCAATGTATGAAAGAGTAGGTTTTTACTGATGCAAAGTTACATAAATTTGCTTATTTGCATATGCAAATTAGTGGTGACACTGAAAAATGTATTGTATATGTAAATATGTTCTTAAAATCATAAAATCCCCAAAGAAGTGCATCATTTAAGTTCCTACAATCATAAACTCCTAAAAGAAGTAAAATAAAATACATGATTTCTGTATCTGGTCAAATTTGACCGGGAATTCTATAAGTGTCGGCCTGTAATGAAGACTGTAGAAGGGATCAAAGGTAGTTAGCTCCACTACATGTTGCTAACAAAAAGTAGCTAACAACATTTAAGCTATTTAAAGAAGAAAATAACTATGTATGTAACAAACCGATGATATTATTAATAAGAATTATTAATGATTAACTTCTGATTGCATAATTCAATAATATCACAATAGGTACAGTATATATTTAATCTAAATTAACTATGGTTTTACTATAGTTAATGGGCGAGTGGTGGTGGCATAGTGGGCTAAAGCACAGAACTGGTAATCAGAAGGTTGCTGGTTCGATTCCCACAGCCATCGCCATTGTGTCCTTGAGTAAGACACTTAACTCCAGGTTGCTCTGGGGGGATTTTCCCTGTAATAAGTGCACTGTAAGTCACTTTGGATAAAAGCATCTGCCAAATGCATAAATGTAAATACAATTTTCATAAGCTCAATAAATACGGTGACAACATTAAATTGAACGAATATACTAATATACACCAATAAACTAGACAACACCATCATTTATGTAACTGAATTGAAATATTATGAAAAATAGCATCAATGATCTAAATATTTCACTTAAAAATAGAAGGAAAGTCCCTTTAAGGATGCGCCAGGCTACATGAGAGAAAGCGGACGGTTTAGGTATGTGTTTGATTACTCCCTCTGTCCTTTTGACTTTGCCGTTACTGGAAAGCTACACTATTTAATTGAGCTACTGTCACGCTTCTGAAAAACGTAGTTAAGTTAGTAGCATTGCTAATTTTATTTAACTACTCCCCAACACCGAAGACTTGAAAAAGATGGTTTGAGGGGAGGGGTGTAAAGATGTCCGATTGCAGATGTCCGCTTAAAGGAAAGTCACTTCAAATGGCGCATTTTCATAATGTTTTATTATATATTACATATTAAGAATTTTTTAAATAATGTGGACTGATGAATAATGTGCAATTTGACTTTAAATTGCCATTGGTTGTGTTAGTCACTGTCAGCATTTCCATTGGCAGTTGCTGCATTTGCATGGTTGAACTCTCAACTTTGTTGCATCATCAACAATCAGTGTTGCCTAAATTCGCCAACTCTCACAGAAAATGAATGACTTGTGGTTGCTTTGTCGCTGCAATTCACCGTCATTGTGACCACACCTTAAACTTCATCCGACACAACAAAAAAAAAAAAATGTATGTACCTCTAAGGGCCAATGTACAGCGCAGTTTACGCAACAGCAAATTACAATTTCAAATAATGCTTTGATTCAAAGTCCCTCGTTCCATAAATACAGCATTTCTTCCTTCATTTGTCTTGACTTTCCTATCTGTATCCATCTTTTCCTCTCTCTCTCTCTTTGATGCTGTGTCAGTAGAGAAGGAGAGAGAGCGAATCACTGCGGATAATGAGCTTTAATCAGTCCCAGAGTGCACAGGAAGCGCACTCATCAGAGCGCTGATGTTCACACTAGCCACTCGCTGTGCCGCTCGCTCCCTTCTTCTCTCACACACACACACACACACACACACACACACACACACACACACACAGCTTTTTTTTTTTAAAGAAAGTATATGCATACTGTGTGCAATAAGTGCATTTTATATTAGCAGAAAACCACATAAATTGGTGAAAAATGCTAAAGAAAATGTTTATCGCTAATCTGATTACAAAGTAATTAGCTATATTAATCTAGTTACTTTTATAGTCAAAAGAGTAGTGTAACACAACAAATTTAGACACTGTTCACACCTGGTATTAAGATGCGCTTTGGGTGATTCGATCGCAAGTGGGCAGTGCTAAATACAGGTCTAAAACGAAGCAGTGTTGCCAGATCTTGAAAGAGAAACAAGCAACCTAGTCTGAAAAAAAAAAACAAGCCCAAAATGTGCAACTTACCTTACCAAAATAAGTGAAAATAAGCAACCCTATTTTCTTTTAGTAAGGGTCGGAATTGTGGTCTTAATTTCATCGATCAGTACAGAAATGTAACTCATTGGAGAGGCAGAATATAAAATGTCTTTCAAGTGTTCCCTTAGTATATAAACACATATACAAAGTATTTCACATATACAACTCGCCATCTGACCTCAATTATATAACACAATATCACATGTTTTTCTTGAGTTAAAGTCCAGAAACAATGTTATACTGCTTAAATAATGGATATTGGAATAAAACGAAAGGGTAAAACCTGAAAAAAAAAAAAAAGTCTAATTAATATAATGAATATTTAATGTTTAATCTAAATATTGAATGAGCTTGAAAATACTCATGTGTAGAGTAACTTGCGATCCATATTGATGCCTCATTTGTCAAGAGAATCGTTCTTTTGAGTATGTTATTTTGAATGAGAAAAACATATGAAAATTCTTAGGTCAAAAAGGGTGGGAACCCTGACTTTAGCTGTAATAAACCAGCTGAAAATGAATGTGATCACAAACTAAGGGTTTAATAATCAAAACTGCATGAATACATTCGGGGCGGCTGTGGCTCAGTTGGTAGAGCGGGTTGGCCATGCAGGGATGGTGGTTCAATTCCTGGCCCACATGACTCCATATGCCAAAGTGTCTTTGGGCAAGACACTGAACACGAAGTTGCTCCCAATGGCAGGCTAGCGCCTTGCATGGCAGGTCTGTTGTCATTGGTGTGCGCTATATAAGTGCAGACCATTTACCATTTACATTTGATTTCAGGTCTGCTTCTCTGCCAAACTCAGGTCAAATCAAATCTAATGCATTATCTGGTAACCCAATCTGTGACTTAAAATACTGGATGAATGAACATTTACCTGTAATATTCTCCTTTTATATTTCCCTGATGTCACTGTTGCCATCAACTAGAAAATAAACTGGGCTGCCCTGTCACTCGTAGACCCAATTTTAGATGAAAAGTGTGTAAACCTGCATAATCCTGAGACCGCGATGGCGGAGTCCCATCATTTGGCCGTCTTGCACTGACCGTGTGTTTGACACCACTGATGTAGAGTGTGGCACAAATAGTAATTGGGTCTGTTTGGCAGCTGCTATTAGTGGTGGATAGCAGTTTATTGTGCTCTGGGAGCCCAAGCTTTTTCAGCAAGCCGAAAAACGTGACTGTATTCTGGAAACAAGCCAACCAAAAAAAATGCAACTCATGACTTCCCATATTTATAAGTGACTATATTAAGCAGACATAGCAATAATGAGGTGTAAATGCTAATCCGTCGCATATGCATCCCAGACAAAAGTGAAGCTCCACCCCTTTTCCTGTCAATCAACCGCTGTGCTAAAACAGAGCTTAATCTTTGCCAGTTAAGACCGACTTTAAGAGGAAATAATTGTCTGATCTGAAAATTTTAAAAAGCAGATACATACATCAGCATGAGAAATTCACGGATCTTCTTCAGCATGTTTGAAAGATGAGATGTACGAACATCCGAAGCTCCATTAATACATGTAAACCTCTAAAATGATGGATTATCCTGATCGGAATGTTCTTTTTGTGCTAAGATTAAATTTCAGCTGCATCTGGGAGATATAGAGTGCTGTTTTTTGTGCTTTCTTTGTCTTTTCTGACTTTGTTGCACTTTAATGTCATGCAGTAACACTCTTACATAGTATTTGACATATGTCGTCACAAAACAGAGATCCTACCCTCCAAATCCAATCACAGTTGGTCACAGGAAGTGAACAGGTGTAAACAGTGATGTGTCTCACCTGACCACATTGGATCACCCAAGATGCATCTTGATACCAGGTGTAAACAGGATGTTGATTTCTTTACTTTATATGACATAACTTGGATTATACATATTTCTAAAATAATACAAATATAAGTAGAATATTACTAGAAATATACGAGTCATTGTAAGAAATTAGTAAATGACTTGCATGTGACAATGAACAAAAAGGAAATATACCTTTTTGTAAAAATTGGTAAGTAACTATAAAGTAATTATTTATTAATGGATTCCTTTTTTCAACATAATAATCAATCAAATAATATGATTACAGTTCTACAGATGTAATTAGTCATTTGTAGGTGATTACTTTTTTTAGTAACTTACCTAGTGCTGATGGTACCATGGTAACGTGTGTGTGTGTGTGAGTATTTCTTATCATTCTAAACTCAGATTTAGTTTAGACTCTGAAACAAACTTGAAATCTAGATTAAACGTCTTGTTTTAAGAAACTCATTGAACTGCTCATTTCAAAACAGCTTTACTGAAAGTAGTACGTCTGTTCTCTGCACACTGTCACGTGAGTGTAGCACTACAGTTTGAGTCAGTGTGCAGTCTATAATCTCAGTAGTTTCACAAATGTTAAATATTCCCTCAGGAACTGACAGCGTGACTCATCCCACTCACTTTCTCACATATACAGAAAACACTCAAGCTCGATCACAGAAACCATCAGTTACAACAGTTAGCTTGTGAGTTGCTTTGCTGTTTACTCCCTACATTTCCAGATGCCTTCTAATTCAGCATCATAACTGCAACATACCAAATAAATAACTGATTGGGAACACTCTTTTTAGGTTGCAACTTCCAGGTAGACTTACAATTGACTACAAAAGTGTTTGATGTTAGCATGTTGCTAAGCTAACAACACAAAGCTCTAATAAACAAAAATACACAGCACAAACAAATGTTGGATACAAAAGTGAATTTAATTTAAGCATTACTACTTAAATTAAAACTTTTAGGAGGGTAGGTCTAGTTTGGAACAGAACTACAGACAGACATGAATTTAATCACAAAGTTTATCAAATTCTTTCAGAAACACAAACACAGTAACTCCGACCATTTCAGGGAATCCTAACATGCTGCCTCTAAAACCCAAACTGAAATCCTTATCTAACTTTAATACCTGCTGTAACCTTAAAACGTAAAATTGACTCAAACACACACACAAACACACAAACACTTTTGATCCTTTCACTCATATAATCCTTAAAGGGATAGTTCACCCAAAAAATAAAATTCTCTCAAGAAGACATTATGTTTTTCTTTCCTTCATACAACACAAAAGTAAAAGTACAGCAGAATGTTTACACTGCTCTTTATATGTATTATACCAAACAGCATTGGTTCTCTCATGTCTTTCTGTCGATTCTGGACATTAAGCTATAGGGTTTTTTTTCTTTTCTTTTTTTCTGACTTTTACAGCCCCAGTCCCCATTCATTTCTCTTTCTTTGTATGAATACTCTACCAACACCTTTTCCATTTCACAGAAAAAAGAAAGTTATACAGGTTTAGAATGACATAAGGCTGAGTAAATGATTAATTTAGACTGAACTATCTCTTTAAAACATATCTGCTGTGCCTCTATATATAAAACCAGAAGTGTGGACACTCAGGTGACTGTGAGAATCTAATTTCCTGCGGTGCGCGGCGTCTGGACGTAGTTGCCAGGATGGAAACAGAGAACGCAACATTTGCATTTAAAAAGGTGACATTTGAGATGGCGGTCTGGAGCCACATGCATGAGAAGTGAGACAGGCGCTGGGATAGCCTATATTCATCTCAGTGACAGGAGGACGACAACGAGAATGTCAAAGGAAGGAGAACGACAGCACACACACTCCAAACAGAGGCCGCTGTCCAAAATAGCCCCGACAATCCACCCCCTCATCTCTCGAACCCATGCGGAGATAAATTGCTGGCTGTTTTAACTCATGCTGAAATAATTACATGAAAATAACGTGTGAAAATGTTTTAATCTGTTGTCGTCTCATTAAACTTTATGTTCAAGCAGGATGGTACGTGCATTATTTATGTGAGATCTGGAATTAACTATAATGTAAACACTGTTTAGGCCTGACATGAATATGATTAATGAGCGTTTAATCTTCTTCATTGTATTTGATGTGCAGTCAGGTCTTTTGGAGTTCATGTTGGTGCTGATTCGCTGATGAGATATGAGACTTGTAACTCTGTAAAGTATGCTGATTGTCTGTGTGATAAGAATGAAGATACAGGTATCTGCAGAGCGGAAACTAAAACCACTAACAAAAAAGTTAGTTTTCTTAACCTGATCTCATGAAAATTACATGACTGCGGCAACATTTTTGCAACATATTATGCGGTTCCTTACATATATTGTGGCAGTTCGGAGGTGAGATGTTCTTTTTGTGGCGCTAAAAGGGAGTTACATTTTGTACAAACAGATTTTTAAGGGTTTTCTCTATCAAATACCCTAAACTTTACCAATAGTGTCATAAACCAATGCCACCATTGGTGTGTGAATGTGAGTGTGGATGGGTGATTGGGAAAAAGTGTAAAGCACTTTGGTAACCTCTAAGGTTAAAAAAAAGCGCTATATAAGTGCAGACCATTTCCAATTTACCATAAAAAGCAAATATGAGATGAACCAATGAATTTGTGGTTTTCATGTGTTCATGTTCTGCAGGACTCGTGTCATAAACAGTTCATTGTCTTTGCATCACAAGTGCAATACTCTGTCAGTTGAGCTTCTGCACAATTTGATTTCACCTGGAAAAGCTTATAAATGTAATTGGTTGTAATTTGCAAATGTTAAAATGTACCACTAAAGTGCAAATAATGTTGAAACAAAAAGCCTAAGCCTAAGTAGTACTTAATAATGCTCGTAAATTAACGAGTGCACTGGAGTAATCTTACACCGCTAAGAACATTGTAAGGACAGACTTATGCAGACACCTGCAGGACAAATGCGAAATTACACCTGATACAATTTAAACACCTATAGCAACACTTTATGCTCATTTAATATCAGCATACATACGTTTTATTGTATTTATTTTTTAACCAAAAGACCAATAATAATAATAAATATAGCCGCAAGCGACAAGCACACATAGCAACAAGCACATATGGGGAGATGACCAAAACAAACCAATGTGACAGAAAAGATCCTATGAATGCTTTGGAGTGACATTTCACCTGTTTTGAGCACAGTTGCAAAAATAGGATTGAAACTATTGATGGCGAAATTGGACATACACATTTTGTAGGGTTCTACTCAAGGAATCAGAATAAAAATATTTTGATTCTAGCCCTTACGCTTGCAGAGATGTGAGTCAAAATGTAAAAGTGATTATTATAACGCCACCTAGGGTCAGATGGGTGTGCGTTTGTGAGTAGTGGGGGGATTTGGGATCATCCTGCCAAGTTTGGTGTCTCCACGACTCACAGTCTCACAGAATAAGAAAAAGAAGAGAGTCAATACAATTACAAAAGGGTTACAGAAGATTTGCTCCTTGGCCCCCTAATAATAATGAATGTATAAAATGGTTAAATATTGGATTAACCGATAAATGAATAAGTAAACCAATAAAAGTTATTTGTGGACTAGTTGGTAACAACAAAGTGGTGGCATGATTGTTGCAGAAACTGTAAAAATTACAATCAGAGATAGAAGGAAAAAGGTCAATAACTTGTTGCCATGCATGAAACTCGTCTTTACAGCAGTGGTGATTTCTCAGGGCCAGCAAAGCCTTTTCTGCTGGCATGACATGCCTAATAAATAAATAGTTTTTCATCCTTTCATTCTCATTGCCCTTTTTGCCTATGTATTTTCAGTCGCTTTCCATTCCTAATTAATCTACAAACGAATAGCAAAAAAAATAAAAAATAAATATCCAATCAGAAATGATTCCTCGATGCTTACAAGCAAAGTGTGACAACTGTTTCACAAATTGCCATGTTCCTTAGCCAAAGCAGCACGTGAGTTTGAGCTCCATCCCGTCAGGCCTTCAGAATTTCCACAGAATCCCTCAACAGTGTAAGTGAATAGGCATCTAAAGTCAGATTGTCAGATGCATCAGCCAATCAGATTGATTTATATGTTCTTGTGGGTGTGGTCTTTAGGATATGTCCCAGTCAAGGCCTTCTAGCTGGCCTTGAGTGACACAATCATGTTTTAAGTGTAAATAAGGCTGCTTGAGCATTCAGTGTCGGATCAAGTTTTGAAAAGTAATCGTGAACCCTGATGAAACAAAATTTATTGCAAGCAAAATTTCAATCGCAAATATTCTTAGAGAGCTTTTTCTTAGTTTAGACCTCCTTGGTTCTGGCTTTTATGTGTGGATGTGTTTTTAAAATTGCCACATTTTTTTCAGGAGGGTCTGTAGATTATATATACCAAGTTTCATGAGAATCAGGCACCGAAGGCCTAGATTTAAAATGCACGGGCCATGGCTGCGTTACAGTATATTGTCTCCTCATCCTCTCAGACACGGCAAACCACGCGTTGTGTAGTACCACACCTGTTGTGTAGCATTGCTGTTAACATTATCAATTTTGTGAGTAAAGAGCAGATCTCCTTTTGATTGGTGAATGTCCCGAAAGCTTCCACATGTCTTCTTATTTTGTGCTCCGCAATAACACGGTGAACCTTGTTATATTCAATGAATGCTTGTTGTCATTAGCAGGACAATTCACAGGGTCTCCGCTGTCTTCACTAATCCTGAAAGCATTAATCTCGACCCACAAAGCAATTTATTAAAACAAAATATTAAAATGCACATCTGATGAATGAAACAGTGATTGTGTCAAATAAATATATTGTTCTGCACAAAACGATTGCAAAACAAAGTTGTACATTTAAGAATTTCTTTTTAAATATTTCCAGCGAGCAGCACAATACGGTCACATTTCATCACTTCACATTTATGGACAGCATCTCTCTTAAGTAGCACTTAAGGCGCATCCTTGCAAATTCATATTAAGTTCAGTTTTGAGAAATGCACGTAAAAATGACAAATGATTGTAAAATCGCTCGTAGAAAACGCTCTTAATTTCTAAGATCAATCGTTGTCGAGAAACACAGCCAAGGTTGGTATTTCATGATTATTTAACATGTACTGTAGTCAGGGCTGGACTGGCAATCTAGCACACTTTCAGGGCCGAACGTGTGTCGGCCGCGAAATGTGCCAAATGGGCCGCGATAAGCAAAAATGAGACACCACGTTATGCAGAACGTTGCCGCGATATGCAGAAAAGGACAGCGACCCCCCCCCACCCCAGGTATTAGTACCTCGAGTACCATCTTTGGACTATAAGCAACTCTGATCAACATGATGAGCTTTTTCTGGCCGAGAACTGCTCTCTTGGATAGGAAGAGATAGGAAGAGTTTGAAAAGAAGATTTTAAGTCCTCTTAAATACCAAGAGACACAAATTAAATTGTTATAAAAGTAACAATGGCACTTTTGCAGCCATGCCTATGCTAAATAGAACAAATATCTGAAAAATAAATAAATAAATATCATTAAGACTGAAATTTAAGTATATTTTTTACAAATTAGATTCTCAACTCATAAATGGCATGTGCAATATTGGCATTCCAATTTGCCTCAGGTGCTGCTTGTTCCAATAAGATCTTACATTTAGGCTTCGGCCTTCTGGCATAAATCTGTACATTTCCATAAAATTGCAGTGTTTTGGGGTCTCAACTCTTATTCAAATGAGCCAATTCTATTTATTGCCTCTTTTTCTTGGCCAAATCCCTCTTTCTTATAACATCAGGTAAAACAGAATGAAATTAGTCATTCTAATTTTGTAACCAAATATATATTTATGAGCATGCATTGTGCATAAGGGTACACTCTAAAACGAGACATTCACAAGCTTGCCCCCATTTCAGAATAACAGCAAGAATCTCATAATTTAACGTCTCCCTTGAAATACAATTATCCTTAATTAGGTTCTTGCATTTCGAGTTTCACTTAGGTTCCCATGGCTGCTTTTATCAGAGGAGATAATTATGGGCCAACGATCAACCACAGTATTGTTTAACAGGCAATAAATAACATCATACGGTTGTAGCTGCTATTGTTTTTTAGTTTTTTTTTCATGAATTAATTTGTTAACTTTACTTTAACTTTTGGACAAACATAGAGGAGGTGGAAATAAGAGCATTGAAAGGATAGTTCACCCAAAGATTCTGTCATTGTTAACTAATATTTTATTTTTGTCATTATTATCTATTATTCACATTATTTATGTCGTTCCAAACTTGTATGCTGGTTTTTTTTTTTCACAGGGAACACAAAAGATTTTTTTCTTAAGAAAAATGTTCTCCCCAATTTGGAATGCCCAATTCCCAATACGCACTAAGTCCAAATGGTGTAGTAGTGACTCGCCTAAATCCGGGTGGCGGAGGACAAATCTCAGTTGCCTCCGCATCTTGTTACAACGAAGATATAGCACGTGTGGAGGATTCACGCTATTCTCGGCGGCGTCTACACACAACTCCCCAAACCACATTATAGCCACTATGAGGAGGTTACCCCATGTGACTCTACCCTCCCTAGCAACCGGGCCAATTTGGTTGTTTAGGAGACCAGGCTGGAGTCACTCAGCACACCCTGGATTCAAACTCACGACTCCAGGGTGGTAGTTAGCATACAATTTTTTTTATAATCGAATGGTTTAGGCTCCAAAAATCATTCAAAAACACCATAAAAATCTATTAAAGGTTGTCCATACTACTTGTGACCATATTGCAAATTCTCTAGTCATGTGATAGCTTTGTGTGAGGAACAGACCTAAATGTATCACATTTCTCTCTAATTATCTTTCCCTTAGCCAAAGCTTGCATGTAACCCATATTTGCATCCAGAAACCAAATATTAGTTTTGGGGTCTGACTCTTTTAAAGTAGTTAGCTACACTACAAGCTACTGCCAAAAAGTAGCTAACTATACTGAAGCTATTTAAAGTGGTGCAACCCCCGTGTACACCTGCGTGGACATTGTATTTTGGCTTCACTATATGCATTGCATAGTTTAAATTCATTTAAACCGACTGATATCAGTTTAGAAGACTCTGTGCAGTCAGTTATGGGTTAAACTGTCGACATTCGGAGTCATGTGACAAAACAACATGGCAGTTTGTCTTTAGGAGAAACGCCAACAAAACTACATCTGGTAAGAAACCTAATTAAGTTTTGATATTGAAACATGTTGGAGTCAAAAGATTAGAGTCTCTAGTTGCATACGAGATGCCATTTGTTTTTTATTTGAACGATTGATATGCTTCTAAACACAATGAACACAAATTTGTATCCACTTTGGCACATTTTTTACATATAAATCCTAAAAGAACTGTGCATTATCACATTGAGAATAAATGGGTTCATCCAAAAGCTGAACATTTTAGCTTTCAGAGGCTTTATATGGAGTTAGGATGAAAATAAGGTGCATTTCTAACTGTTCTGAGACCAGTGCTGACAGACAACATACTAGAGGTTAAGTCATTCACTAAATAGGGAGCATTCCATAGCTTTCCTATGCAGCCTAGTGCATTCACTCTTAAAATCCGACCAAAAGTCGGATCTTCAAAACCTACTTTTGTGTCCTACAGAGAAATAGCACACAGGAGGTTACATTTTTAGGTGAGGTGTTCCAAAGGGAGATGGGGGAAGAAAGACCACTCTTGCGTGGAAATGTGACATTTCAAAAGAGAAAAATGCAATCTTACCTTCATTAACACAGCTTCACTGAGCTTTTCTCGGTTTACAATCTTTATGGCGACTTTTTGACATGTGACACAATGGACCCCGAGCTTTACAAGACCTAGAGAAAAGAGAGAAGCAATAGATTGACTAAAGAAAAAATTTACTAGCTATATAAACAGATACACTTTTCACCAAGAGTATTTCATCTGCAATATGGCTCAGCTATTTATTTGCCATTCTGACATCAAATATTTATCACAATTGAACAAAACCCTCTCACGGGCCGTATCCTTTCAGATACCAAAACTAAAGAGCGTTTCAGCATCTGTGAAACATGCCATTCATATCTGAAGACAAACAGCATCAGGTAAAGTAGATAAGCAGAACTGTGAACAGAATTGATGGTGTGCATCTACCGAAAGAGCTTTCAGGTTTATCACTTTTGACGCTCTGTTTCATAGTGCACAAGCAGCACGCCATCTCGGGGAAATGTCACACGGTTAACACGTATATTATTCAAAGAGGAGAACGTTTAGAGCTTGCAACATGGCTTCCCTTCCTTTCTGACTCTATGTACAACCATTTCAAGGTTTATCGTAAAAGCCCCATGGTCCCCAACGATTGTTGAGCTAGCATTTTCAACCAAGACAAAGACCACTAGAGAGGATTTAGCCAAGTTGTTTGCTAATTTGAAGCTAGAGGAGAATTGTAGGGTAGATAGAGAGGCTTTAATACCTGTGCAAGTCAAGATAATGAATGTTTCATTTCCTAAGGTGTATGCATAAAGGAGTAGTGACAACCACAAAGAAGAAACTGCTGCGATTTGCAAAGAGCATGCTGTGAATGCGTGTGGTTAGAAATTAAAGGCAAATTCCAAACAGCATTTTTTCACCCATGAGGAGCAGTGTGGGAAGGGGATGCTACTCAAAAGGTCTTTCCAAATGAAAGCAAGCAACTGAATCTCATCATGAAGGGTCTTTAAACAGAGCTTATAGTGAAGAGTCCATGGGATTGTCACTTTGTGGAACTAATTTGGCCATTTAAGATCATGTGATCCAGGGTGGCGTGTCCTCATGATTCATTTTGAAAACTGAGGTTTGATCAACTGGTTTCCTGATACCTGATATGTGAACTGAACTGAAATGATTACTTATTTACAGATATGGGTGTTTCTCCAACTTCGAGTACTTTTAGCACTGTGGACTTCCAGAAAATAAAGTCTTCTAAAAAAAAAAAAATGTCACACTCAAATATTTTTTCATTTGTCTACAAACAATTGATAGAAATGATACAACATGCTGACCTCCCATGTGAACATTTTGTTCATTTACATTGCTGTATGTACATGAAAAAAATTATTACATGGTAAGTTTGTTTCCAAGAGATCCAGTATCCTTGGATCAGCCATGTTATTCCGACTCTGCCATCAGACATCTTGTCATTGGCTCTAGTATGAGCGAAAGCACGTTGTGTCAGTAGTGTGGGAGACCTGGGTTCGGATTTCGTGTTGTAACCAGGAATTAATCCCATTCGCATAATCAGTGGTGAACATGATTCAGATGTTGCATTTTCCCCCTAACATAAAACTCCATTGATGGTTAGGTTTAGGTTTGGGGGTTCAGTTATACACTGTATTACAGCTTGTAGAGCTGAAACCACCTCGCTTCACAACTCGCTTTTGGCACCACTCTGTGGATATAACGCCCAGAAAATGGAGCTCACACATGCCCATGCGCCCAACAACAGTTACCGCCTTGACCACTAGGGGCAGTGAATCACTTGTCAAATGGTAGTGAATCAAATGGTAAGTTAATGCTGCTTTGAGAGGTCTTGAAGAATGTTTATGGTCCTACTCATCTCTGGTCTTAGGGCAAACCTTATGTTGGGTGGATTTGAGAGTTTGCTAAGAAACCCCTCATGGACCAATGAGAGTCTTTTCCAACATATTGGAAGAACTTTCCTGCCTTTTGAGGGGTGTCTGGCAGTTGTCTGAGCAGCTTATCTGGTGGCTGTGATTGGAGTTTGTTTGTGTTGGTCCTGCCACAATTCAATAAAAATGGAGCCACTCTTCTTTGCCTTGACAGTTAGGGAGGAGCTCTGGGATAAATTGGCTCCTGAAATGTCATCTGGTCCGATTGTTCACCACAAAATAATGACTATTTTTATAACGGATTTTTGTAGTTTAATTTTGAAAGTCTGGGTCTGAAACAAGGCTAAATAAGTAAAATCTATAAATAAAAAGCATTTGGAAAGTACCAAGAATAAATTATGAAGACCAGGTAAAAAGTGTCCTAATCAATTGAAATGATACCTTCAAAAAGAAGAAATGAAAAAAGTTGAAATCTGTTCGTTTTGTTGAAAATCAAGCCCTGGGAAAGGAAAGTTTCAACCCGAAGTTGAAAAACACCCATATCCATGTTTGTTTGTTTTTTACCAAGTGCCACATGAAAGACAGTACACAAATTAGGTTATAAGTTTTGCATCTTGTGATACAACTCCCACCTCATCCTAACCAATCCCTCGTCCCTGATTCACAAGTGACTCTCAACTGACACTCTCGATAAGATCAGCTCTCATAGACTCATGGCTCTTCACAAAGTAAGGAAAAGGGGTTGATTTTGAAGGACTGTAAGACTCAAGAATGCAGAAATGTTCATTTGAAAAACTCTGAAGAGGAGATGGAACAGCAAATTTCAAATATCATTTGTACAGTATGCCACTGAAGATCACTTCAAGCTCCTCTTAGGGTCACTCCAAACAAGACCAATGAAGTCCCTTCACAAAGTTCCCTTTCACAAGGGCTTTAAGTGTATATACGATGATCACTTTATGGTAAAGTAATTTTGCCATTTGGGAGCGTGTTACCATAGGTTGCGATTCTAAGAGAAAACTAGAGGAGGGATCTTTAAGTGTCAACTCAACCAGAGGACCCTGGAAAAAAAAAATGGGTGAGTATCCACAGCTAATGAAGCAATAATGTAGCCTGACTATGAGCTAAACATAGATAAGATGGTGTGTCTGTTTTTAGGCACTGGCGTAGCCACATGTGGGCCTGGGTGGGCTGGTGGATTGTATTAAGTCCATTTTCCACCAACAGTCAAAAGCTTGCTGGCCTCAAATTACAAACTGCTAACATCAGAGTCTGTTGGGCTGGATAATGTCAGCATCAAAGCTTTTAAAACAACAGAAGCTCAAAAGACAAAACTAGGTTGCTCTCATTATAAAAAAAAAAAAAAAGCTATTACACCCCTGATGGCGATCAGATGCATATTCAATTGATGGGAATCACTTATTGTGCAGCGGCTCCAACCACTATTATCCCAGTCTAATAAAATATTTGTTATATCTTGATGTGATTGCTCATAATTGTATTTATTGGGCTATAGGTATTAAATAATTTCTAACCTAAAAATGCACTCAAAATACCTAAAATTCTATACTCCATCCACTTTATTTAAAAAAAAAAGAAAATCTATATGTTAATTACAAATACCACATGTATTAATTGATTATTCATTTTATGTTATAACTTCTATTTTGGATGATAAAATATGCTCTCAAAACTGATTAAATATCAGCTTTCCAAATGGCATGCATGTCAAATAAAATAAATCATTTCTGAATGTAGAATATTCTGAATATTTGTACTGAAACAAATATTGTTAATTGATCTTTAATTATCCTTCAAATAGACAACCTTTAGTAGCTAAATGTCCTATATATGCCCCTGGCCGGAAACAATTAGCTAAACATTAAAAACGTTAAAAAGTAAAATTAAATAAATAAAAAGTTTACATATCTCATGCAATCAATAATTTCTCTTGGCCCATCCACCCAACAGTTTCTGCACATGCTAATGTTTACAAGAAGACCATCAGTATGGATCTGGTCAGTGACCATAAAATAAATTAAATCTCATGAGGAAAACAGAAAGAAATATTTCACTCAGAAGCCTAGTTTATGAGATTCACAAAAGAAAACAATTTTAATGCACACTGAGCGATGTGACCTTTCCAACGAGCTACCATAACACTCAAAGACATTTTAGAAAAAAGATGAAAAATATATACAGTAAGTAAGTAAGGCAAGTTTATTTATAAAGCACATTTCATACACAATGGCAATTCAAAGGGCTTTACATATACATGTTAAAGAAAATACAAGATACATAAATAAACTAATTAGGAACATGAAATAAGAATAAAAAGTAATAAAATACATTTGAAAAAATTTAAAATTATTAAAATGAAAAAGAAGAAAAAGAAGATTAAATTGTTAACACATTCATAAATGTTGTTAACCTCTCCTGATTTAAACAGAGGATAACCAAAAGATGTAGAGCGCATATCAAAGTCTGGCCTCATGCTTGACATTATAACAAAGATAGAGCATATAAAGTCCAAGGGCAGGAGAAATGTCTTCATCAAAATGACAAAGCAGCCATGTGACAGAGAAAAGGCTCGACAACACTACGTTGGGTACTCCATCTGCTCGGATATGAATTCCTGAACACTTGGCTGAGTTCCAGCATATACTGTAAGTGACCACAGACGGCCACACGCTCTGTATCGATTTCACTCTTTCTACACTATCCCAATCAATAGTATTGCAGGAGCCCCTGTCCACAGCTATGTCATAATAATTGCATGATGAAAAAACATGATATTCACCTTGACAACGCTCTCAGTTAATATATGCATTTCAGCTCTGTCAATAGAAGACACAATATATTCTTACCAAGCTTTTTGATACACCACAATATTTTATAATCATTTTGGAAGAGACACGCACACACACACACACACACACACACACACACACACACACACACACACACACACGTTTTCTGAGTTACTGTAGACTTTGTCAGTTCGAGCTAGTCTGGCCATTTTCTGTTGACCTCTCTCATCAAGAAGGTGTTTCCATCCACAGAACTGCCGCTCACTGGATGTTTTTTGTTTTTGGCACCATTTGGAGTAAATTATAGATCAGGGCAACTTTTTTGACATGGAGTGCCATTTTTTGTTTTCCTGGGTCAATAGCTGTGTCACCAGAGAATGGGCAGACTGGTTTAATCTGACAAAGTCTACTGTAACTCCGATAACCTCTCAAAATGGTGAGAAGAATATAATCTCAGTGCTATTGTATATATATATATATACAGTGGGTACGGAAAGTATTCAGACCCCCTTAAATGTTTTACTCTTTGTTATATTGCAGCCATTTGCTAAAATCATTTAAGTTCATTTTTTTTCCTCATTATTGTACACACAGCACCCCATATTGACAGAAAAACACAGAATTGTTGACATTTTTGCACATTTATTAAAAAAGAAAAACTGAAATATCACATGGTCCTAAGTATTCAGACCCTTTGCTGTGACACTCATATATTTAACTCAGGTGCTGTCCATTTCTTCTGATCATCCTTGAGATGGTTCTACACCTTCAATTGAGTCCAGCTGTGTTTGATTATACTGATTGGACTTGATTAGGAAAGCCACACACCTGTCTATATAAGACCTTACAGCTCACAGTGCATGTCAGAGCAAATGAGAATCATGAGGTCAAAGGAACTGCCTGAAGCGCTCAGAGACAGAATTGTGGCAAGGCACAGATCTGGCCAAGGTTACAAAAAATTCTGCTGCCCTTAAGGTTCATAAGAGCACAGTGGCCTCCATAATCCTTAAATGGAAGACGTTTGGGACGACCAGAACCCTTCCTAGAGCTGGTCGTCCGGCCAAACTGAGCTATCGGGGGAGAAGAGCCTTGGTGAGAGAGGTAAAGAAGAACCCAAAGATCACTGTGGCTGAGCTCCAGAGATGCAGTCGGGAGATGGGAGAAAGTTGTAGTAAGTCAACCATCACTGCAGCCATCCACCAGTCGGGGCTTTATGGCAGAGTGGCCCGACGGAAGCCTCTCCTCAGTGCAAGACACATGAAAGCCCGCATGGAGTTTGCTAAAAAACACCTGAAGGACTCCAAGATGGTGATAAATAAGATTCTCTGGTCTGATGAGACCAAGATAGAACTTTTTGGCCTTAATTCTAATGAAATCTATGTGTGGAGAAAACCAGGCACTGCTCATCACCTGTCCAATACAGTCTCAACAGTGAAGCATGGTGGTGGCAGCATCATGCTGTGGGGGTGTTTTTCAGCTGCAGGGACAGGACGACTGGTTGCAATCGAGGGAAAGATGAATGCGGCCAAGTACAGGGATATCCTGGACGAAAACCTTCTCCAGAGTGCTCTGGACCTCAGACTGGGCCGAAGGTTCACCTTCCAACAAGACAATGACCCTAAGCACACCGCTAAAATAACGAAGGAGTGGCTTCACAACAACTCCGTGACTGTTCTTGAATGGCCCAGCCAGAGCCCTGACTTAAACCCAATTGAGCATCTCTGGAGAGACCTGAAAATGGCTGTCCACCAACGTTTACCATCCAACCTGACAGATCTGGAGAGGATCTGCAAGGAGGAATGGCAGAGGATACCCAAATCCAGATGTGAAAAACTTGTTGCATCTTTCCCAAAAAGACTCATGGCTGTATTAGATCAAAAGGGTGCTTCTACTAAATACTGAACAAAGGGTCTGAATACTTAGGACCATGTGATATTTCAGTTTTTCTTTTTTAATAAATGTGCAAAAATGTCAACAATTCTGTGTTTTTCTGTCAATATGGGGTGCTGTGTGTACAATAATGAGGAAAAAAAATGAACTTAAATGATTTTAGCAAATGGCTGCAATATAACAAAGAGTGAAAAATTTAAGGGGGTCTGAATACTTTCCGTACCCACTGTATATATTTAGAGAGGCAGCAATGTCTAATCGAAATAATTACATGGTGTCCCGATTAATTAATCGCACATACAAATATATATATATATATATATATATTTATTTACATAAAATAAAAAATGTTCAGATAATTAAAATGCATTACATTCTTGTAGAAGAAGAGTTAATCATTGATAAGACAATGTAAAAAGCGGCTTTAGAATACAATGTATTGTTTACTACCATATTATTGATCATAAATCAATCATTGTCATACAGTTCACAGCAATCCATTTCACAAGTGAATTTGTCAATCAGTTGGAGATTTATTATGAGGGTTTGTTTAAGAACCTGTTAATGTACACCTGCGTCTGACATTTTTTTTTTTTTAAACAAGCCAGGGGTATACATAGTACACAATACTACAGATATATTTGACAATAATGCCAAGACATTATATTCATTACATAGTGCAATGCTTTTCAATGCTTTGGAGTTGTTGGAGGTACAAAGAGTATTTAAATAATATTTCAAGTCTTTTAAATTTACACTTATGTATAAAAAAAACTTGGCAAGAAACATAAACAGATTAATCAGAAAATATTAACTTAAGTTATCAAAACCAAATAAAACGTCTTTATAAAGCAAATAAAAACTAGCTAAAATAGAGGTATGTACAAACAAACAACATTTTCTCCAAAATACTACAGTGTGGACACATTCCCAAAAAATGTGAGGGGGCAGATTCATCTATAGCATTACTGAAGGAGCAAAGTGGATCTATTTCTGGGAGCATGTTTCTTAAATAAAGATTGACTGGGTAAAAACGGTGTAACAGTTTAAAGTTAACCTTGTTGGTAATTCAATATTTGTGAGGTAAAGACCATACGACCTGCGTCAGACATGCTTGTGTCACGTCTCGGGTGTGTTGCGTCATAAAATTTTTATGTTTAGGTCACTGTGTCAAGTTAAATATAGTTCAATCTTTCAATCTTTAAACATATCTTGAGATCCCTTAGTTCAAATTTGCGCTCCTTCAAGTGTTTTGAACGCAAGAGCGTAACGCATATTTGTGTTGTGTGTCTGCTGAATGTTGTTTTCTTCACTGTATAAACTGTGCGTTGCTCATACAGCTCACTTTTCACTTACTGCCCTCTGGAGTAAACAGGTGGTACTACAAGCTGGCATTTCTCAGGAAAGCATTGCGATTAAATGATTTCATTTTTTTAACGCGTTATTTTTTAATTGCACGTTATTAGCGCGTTAAATCTACAGCCCTACTATATAGATAGATAGATAGATAGATAGATAGATAGATAGATAGATAGATAGATAGATAGATAGATAGATAGATAGATAGATAGATAGATAGATATTATGAATCTTATATTGCTGCTTCACTCTCGTACCCAAGAAAGCAAGCTATTAGTGTAGAATGCCTTAAATTTGAGTCTGTTCCCCAAACAAATCTGTCCTATGGCTCCATAAGACTTGGAATATAGCACATGATTTGTATGAAATATATATGAGAGTTTTGAAGTGTTTTGTGTCCTTTTGTAGGGTTTAAAGCTTCAGTTTTTATTGTTATAGCATGAAAAAGAGCGACCAGTACATTTTTCCAAATTTCTCATTTAGAAATGCCATGCAGTTTTGAGTGACATGAGGGTGAATCAATGATGACAACATTTTCATGTTCAAATTTAAACCTACAACTTTTTGGTTACAGCAAAAAAAAAAAAAAAAAGGGATCATTTTAATACAAACAAGTCTGTTTTTGAGGGGGTGTTGCTGTAAGTCACTTGGGTTTGTAAAATGTTGAGGTATAAACATCCCTAAAGCACATCTCCCTGCTAGTTTCTCATCATTAGCTGAAACATTAATGCTAATGAATATGCAAAAAACATCAAAGAATTGGGAAGTTTTGAAACATTTTCATTAAAAGTGACAGAAACGTCATAATCTCATAATCTGAACATGTGACTGTACACTCAAGAAGTCAATTACCAAAACAATGTCTGTATGAGACATCGTAAAAGGATTCATTATGAACATAGCGTGAACATACTACATGGACTAATGCACTGGATCTCCCACTGAGCTGTAAAAATAAGACATAATAATGCTGCGGGACATTGTTCAGATTTAGACTTTTAGACTGTTTAGATAACTGTACTCACAATAGTTTTCAGCAGAAAAACTGCTTGGAAATGGCAATCAAGCTTGAAAAAGAATGTTGGAACTGTGTTGATTTCTGACCATCATGTGTCTAAATATCCACAAAACAAAAGTTCAGTCAATAATAGTGATTAGCGTCTAAAAGCCAATCAATCAGAAAACAGTTCAGTTGTGTGAGAATATTACGTTGTATTAAGAACCTTTTAATGATCATCATTGATTAATGTAAATTTCCAAATGGTGCTATATTAAAAACTAAGTGGCAGGTAAAGTTGTGGGACATATTTGTTTTACAATTTACAAGTCTCAAGAATTAGTTTACACCTACACTGCTACATTTTTAGGGGCTCTCAATGACCAAAATATGTTGGTACTAGCAGCCCCAATTTTGTTCATCGTGTAGAATCACACATATCTTTTCTCATGTCTGTTGGGCAATGGGTCGTCTGAATGACTTGTGAGAAACATGTTATTATTCTTGTACATCATGCTCTTCTCTTCTATAAGAGGGCTTTAATTAGAATTAACATATTTTTAAAAGTTGCAGTTGTGAATCTGCTTTGCATTTTGTTGGAAAATAGCTCAGTGCTCCCCAGGCAGGTCTCGCATTAAGAACACTCCACCAGCGGGAATGTGTGGGTAGGACATTTGCTAAAAACAGAAATATTATAGAAAACACAATAAATGGTGGGTAATATCTCAGAGTATGAAATGGTTAGGGAGACTCTGGAAAGCATCTAAGTTTTCCTTACAAGTCCAAAGATACGAATAAAGAGGGCTAGTGTGTTAAACTATTAGACTTGTTAAATACAGTTTGGTCACACTTGAATACATACAAGACTGTGTTTTTGTAAAATTCCCACATTTGCTGCTACTGTGGTTGAGGTACATGTAGGTTAAGGAGTAAGGGTTGGGTTAGGGTTAGGATTAGTGGTTAGATTTAGGTTTTAGGGTAAGGGTTGGGTTAGGATTAGTCGTTAGATTTAGGTTTTAGGGTAAGGGTTGGGTTAGGATTAGTCGTTAGATTTAGGTTTTAGGGTAAGGGTTGGGTTAGGATTAGTCGTTAGATTTAGGTTTTAGGGTAAGGGTTGGGTTAGGATTAGTGGTTAGAGTTAGGTTTTGGGTAAGGGTTGGGTTAGGATTAGTGGTTAGAGTTAGGTTTTCGGGTAAGGGTTGGGTTAGGGTTAGTGTTAGGTTTTATGGTAAGGGTTGGGTTAGGGTTAGGATTAGTGGTTAGAGTTAGGTTTTAGGGTAAGGGTTAGGTTAGGATTAGTCATTAGATTTAGGTTTTAGGGTAAGGGTTGGGTTAGGATTAGTGGTTAGAGTTAGGTTTTCAGGTAAGGGTTGGGTTAGGGTTAGTGGTTAGAGTTAGGTTTCAGGTAAGGGTTGGGTTAGTGGTTAGAGTTAGGTTTTAGGGTAAGGGTTGGGTTAGGATTAGTGGTTAGAGTTAGGTTTTAGGGTAAAGGTTGGGTTAGGATTAGTGGTTAGAGTTAGGTTTTAGGGTAAGGGTTGGGTTAGGGTTAGTGGTTAGAGTTAGGTTTTAGGGTAAGGGTTGGGTTAGGGTTAGGATTAGTGGTTAGAGTTAGGTTTTAGGGTAAGGTTAGGGTTAGGATTAGTGGTTAGAGTTAGGTTTTAGGGTAAGGGTTGGGTAAGGGTTAGTGGTTAGAGTTAGGTTTTAGGGTAAGGGTTGGGTTAGGATTAGTGGTTAGAGTTAGGTTTTAGGGTAAGTGTTGGGTTAGGGTTAGTGGTTAGGGTTAGGATTAGTGGTTATAGTTAGGTTTTAGGGTAAGGGTAGGGTTAGGGTTAGGATTAGTGGTTAGAGTTAGGTTTTAGGGTAAGGGTTGGGTTAGGATTACTGGTTAGAGTTAGGTTTTCGGGTAAGGGTTGGGTAAGGGTTAGTGGTTAGAGTTAGGTTTTCGGGTAAGGGTTGGGTAAGGGTTAGTGGTTAGAGTTAGGTTTTAGGTTAAGGGTTGGGTTAGGATTAGTGGTTAGGGTTAGGATTAGTGGTTATATTTAGGTTTTAGGGTAAGGGTAGGGTTAGGATTAGTGGTTAGAGTTAGGTTTTAGGGTAAGGGTTGGGTTAGGATTGGTGGTTAGAGTTAGGTTTTAGGGTAAAGGTTGGGTTAGGATTAGTGGTTAGAGTTAGGTTTTAGGGTAAGGGTTGGGTTAGGGTTAGTGGTTACAGTTAGGTTTTAGGGTAAGGGTTGGGTTAGGGTTAGGATTAGTGGTTAGAGTTAGGTTTTAGGGTAAGGTTAGGGTTAGGATTAGTGGTTAGAGTTAGGTTTTAGGGTAAGGGTTAGTGGTTAGAGTTAGGTTTTAGGGTAAGGGTTGGGTTAGGATTAGTGGTTAGAGTTAGGTTTTAGGGTAAGTGTTGGGTTAGGGTTAGTGGTTAGGGTTAGGATTAGTGGTTATAGTTAGGTTTTAGGGTAAGGGTAGGGTTAGGGTTAGGATTAGTGGTTAGAGTTAGGTTTTAGGGTAAGGGTTGGGTTAGGATTACTGGTTAGAGTTAGGTTTTCTGGTAAGGGTTGGGTAAGGGTTAGTGGTTAGAGTTAGGTTTTCGGGTAAGGGTTGGGTAAGGGTTAGTGGTTAGAGTTAGGTTTTAAGGGTAAGTGTTGGGTTAGGATTAGTGGTTAGAGTTAGGTTTTCGGGTAAGGGTTGGGTTAGGATTAGTGGTTAGAGTTAGGTTTTAGGGTAAAGGTTGGGTTAGGATTAGTGGTTAGTGTTAGGTTTTAGGGTAAGGGTTGGGTTAGGGTTAGTTGTTAGAGTTAGGTTTTAGGGTAAGGGTTGGGTTAGGGTTAGGATTAGTGGTTAGAGTTAGGTTTTAGGGTAAGGTTAGGGTTAGGGTTAGTGGTTAGAGTTAGGTTTTAGGGTAAGGGTTGGGTTAGGATTAGTGGTTAGAGTTAGGTTTTAGGGTAAGTGTTGGGTTAGGGTTAGTGGTTAGGGTTAGGATTAGTGGTTATAGTTAGGTTTTAGAGTAAGGGTAGGGTTAGGGTTAGGATTAGTGGTTAGAGTTAGGTTTTAGGGTAAGGGTTGGGTTAGGATTACTGGTTAGAGTTAGGTTTTCGGGTAAGGGTTGGGTAAGGGTTAGTGGTTAGAGTTAGGTTTTCGGGTAAGGGTTGGGTAAGGGTTGGGTAAGGGTTAGTGGTTAGAGTTAGGTTTTAGGGTAAGGGTTGGGTTAGGATTAGTGGTTATAGTTAGGTTTTAGGGTAAGGGTAGGGTTAGGATTAGTGGTTAGAGTTAGGTTTTAGGGTAAGGGTTGGGTTAGGATTGGTGGTTAGAGTTAGGTTTTCGGGTAAGGGTTGGGTAAGGGTTAGTGGTTAGAGTTAGGTTTTCGGGTAAGGGTTGGGTAAGGGTTAGTGGTTAGAGTTAGGTTTTAAGGGTAAGTGTTGGGTTAGGATTAGTGGTTAGAGTTAGGTTTTCGGGTAAGGGTTGGGTTAGGATTAGTGGTTAGAGTTAGGTTTTCGGGTAAGGGTTGGGTAAGGGTTAGTGGTTAGAGTTAGGTTTTAGGGTAAGGGTTGGGTTAGGATTAGTGGTTAGAGTTAGGTTTTAGGGTAAGTGTTGGGTTAAGGTTAGGATTAGTGGTTAGATTTAGGTTTTAGGGTAAGGGTTGGGTTAGGATTAGTGGTTAGAGTTAGGTTTTAGGGTAGAATCAAGCCAAGCAAGTGGTCACTACAGCTTTGCCAAGATTAGATTCATTCATTGCTTGAGTCAGTGTCGTGTCTGAATGGTCTAGACACTGAACCAATCAGGGGTGCTTTTCCCAAAAGCTTTGTTAGACAACTATGGTCACAAGTTCCATCGTTACCAAGATAGTTCAACGATTTGGTGTTTTGAAACCGAAGTTCCAGCAAACATTCGCAAACAGCATTGCAAAGTTGTGTGGTTGGAACTACAGCTCAGCACCTGTAGTTAGATCCATAGTTCTTTACAATTTTACAGTAGGAACATCATTAACTTCACTGAGGCTTCTATATCTTTCATTCCGTATAAATATACATACGGAAAGTATTCAGACCCCCTTAAATTTTTCACTCTTTGTTATATTGCAGCCATTTGCTAAAATCATTTAAGTTCATTTTTTTCCTCATTATTGTACACACAGCACCCCATATTGACAGAAAAACACAGAATTGTTGACATTTTTGCACATTTATTAAAAAAGAAAAACTGAAATATCACATGGTCCTAAGTATTCAGACCCTTTGCTGTGACACTCATATATTTAACTCAGGTGCTGTCCATTTCTTCTGATCATCCTTGAGTCCAGCTGTGTTTGATTATACTGATTGGACTTGATTAGGAAAGCCACACACCTGTCTATATAAGACCTTACAGCTCACAGTGCATGTCAGAGCAAATGAGAATCATGAGGTCAAAGGAACTGCCTGAAGAGCTCAGAGACAGAATTGTGACAAGGCACAGATCTGGCCAAGGTTACAAAATAAATGTCTGCTGCACTTAAGGTTCATAAGAGCACAGTGGCCTCCATAATCCTTAAATGGAAGACGTTTGGGACGACCAGAACCCTTCCTAGAGCTGGCCGTCCGGCCAAACTGAGCTATCGGGGGAGAAGAGCCTTGGTGAGAGAGGTAAAGAAGAACCCAAAGATCACTGTGGCTGAGCTCCAGAGATGCAGTCGGGAGATGGGAGAAAGTTGTAGTAAGTCAACCATCACTGCAGCCATCCACCAGTCGGGGCTTTATGGCAGATTGGCCCGACGGAAGCCTCTCCTCAGTGCAAGACACATGAAAGCCCACATGGAGTTTGCTAAAAAACACCTGAAGGACTCCAAGATGGTGATAAATAAGATTCTCTGGTCTGATGAGACCATGATAGAACATTTTGGCCTTAATTATAAGTGGTATGTGTGGAGAAAACCAGGCACTGCTCATCACCTGTCCAATACAGTCTCAACAGTGAAGCATGGTGGTGGCGGCAACATCATACTGTGGGGGTGTTTTTCAGCTGCAGGGACAGGACGACTGGTTGCAATCGAGGGAAAGATGAATGCGGCCAAGTACAGGGATATCCTGGACGAAAACCTTCTCCAGAGTGCTCTGGACCTCAGACTGGGCCGAAGGTTCACCTTCCAACAAGACAATGACCCTAAGCACACCGCTAAAATAACGAAGGAGTGGCTTCACAACAACTCCGTGACTGTTCTTGAATGGCCCAGCCAGAGCCCTGACTTAAACCCAATTGAGCATCTCTGGAGAGACCTGAAAATGGCTGTCCACCAACGTTTACCATCCAACCAGACAGAACTGGAGAGGATCTGCAAGGAGGAATGGCAGAGGATACCCAAATCCAGATGTGAAAAACTTGTTGCATCTTTCCCAAAAAGACTCATGGCTGTATTAGATCAAAAGGGTGCTTCTACTAAATACTGAACAAAGGGTCTGAATACTTAGGACCATGTGATATTTCAGTTTTTCTTTTTTAATAAATGTGCAAAAATGTCAACAATTCTGTGTTTTTCTGTCAATATGGGGTGCTGTGTGTACAATAATGAGGAAAAAAAAAAGAACTTTAATGATTTTAGCAAATGGCTGCAATATAACAAAGAGTGAAAAAATTAAGGGGGTCTGAATACTTTCCATACCCACTGTATATCTTTCATTCTGTCAACACTCTGACCACATTTACATGAATTTAAGGAAATTACTAATTCGAGATTTTGCAGAAATCAGAATTCTCAAACATCATATAAACACGAATGCAGCCGTTTAAGGGAAAGCACTTTATCACACACTGGTCGGAGAACACAGCCTTTATGTGTTTACGTAAACGCATAAGTGCCATTTTTATGTTTTTGAAGAGTGTGCATATGTGCTCAAGTGAACCCTGGAGTCTGTTGTTGAGAAACCCATCTATTGCAGCGTATGTATCTGTTACATTACACTGTGCATGCCACTTTCCTGTCTCCAACAGCTTTCTCACATTAAACGGCTTTGTGGTGTATGTCTAAATGAGCTTTTATAATGTAATACTTGTGGAAGTCATTACTCCACCCCCTGCGAAACGTCATTAACGACAGTTCTATGTTGTTGAACCAATGAGGTTCGAACGATGGATGAGTGACAAAGTTACTATGGTTTCGGGAGACAGTCGTGACTAGCTAGTTAATTTATCCAATGACACATGGTACTACGGTGGTTAAGCAGTGAGTTATGTCTTTGTATCAGAAAGACACCCCAGGGCAATGTTTGCTGTCTCTGCATTTATCTTTGAATAGGAGTATTTTAGTGTTAAAAAAATGACACTATGGACCCAAGACTGCTAAATATTTGTAGACAGATTAGTTTTCTGTTCCACAGAGTCAGTTATTTATTTATTTATTATTTTATATATAATATAGACAATGTTTTGAACACTTCTACCTTAAATATAGGAACTTTAAGCTACAATAGGGAAAAATTTAAATGTTTCCTAAGCCCCTGAACATATGTGGCTCCCATAGCCACCTCCTTATTCAAATGAGGCACTCATGAATTATTCATGATGCTATAATTATGCATTTCTTTTGCTGATGCAGAGTTTGAGGCATTAAAAATAGATCTGAGCGGGCCCTGGTGGAGTCATGTCGCTGTGTTTTGACTGCCTCTTTTTTTCTCGCCATCGCTAGTTCCGCCAAAACTCACGGTCTGTCGTCCATGAGGACGCTGTTTTCTGACAGGTCCTATCTTGTTGTCCCCGTCCTGCTTCGGATGCATTTGTGACAGGCTAGACCAAAAACTGGATTCCTCATGACGGCAGAGCTAAGTTCGGTTGATGTGACGGGCAAAAGCATTTTTCGGTTCAAAAGCAAAAGGAATAGCCACTGTTGAAGTTTCTCCTGGATGGGTCCACATACATGCTATTGTGAATGTGACTTCTGTCATTTATGCAGGCAGACCTTTACAGTGCAGTCCTATGATACCTTCCCTCAGTAGGGGTGATCAAATTTTGAGGAGTTGCATGCATACATTTGAATGTAAATTAGAGTCTGCTGACAGGTCTGGTGACGTGTGCAGACAGTCAAGTGTTTGGTTGAAATGAACGCCATCACACATGACAAACGGGGCCACCTACTGTCAGCAATACCACCATTATGACAGCAATGCTCAATAAAATCTGTATGCTCCGCCACGCAACAAATTCTTCCCACTTCGAGACAGCAATGGTGCTTTTATATAAAGGAATGTGTGGAATCAATTAGTGGGGGTCAGGAAATTTAGATCAGTGCTTCTAAACTGGTTTTGCTCCAGGACACCGATTTTACATTTGAAGTCAAGTGGCGAGTTTATCATACAAACATAAACAAAAATTCCCTTAAAGCTAGAAACTGATGATTTTTTTTAAATGGAAGTAATTACATGAGATATCGATTAATCATATTAATAGCATCAATATTTCCTGAAAAACACCTCCAAATAAAGATAACTCAATCTGTAAAAGTCAAATATATATATTACTACTGTATAATAAATATAACAATTCACTTCATTCAAAGACATTGTATTATTGTGGCAGACGTGAAAAGCATTGATTAGACAACACACAAAGTGACTTTAGAAATCTATAAGTTTGTATATTGTTCATTTCATCAGCAATGAACATTAGCATTAGCATTTTGAAGGCCGTTGATCTGTCCGAGGTACACTTAGATTGTTCTTGAACGATACTTACATTTTTTTTTACACATTATTTATTATATAATTAATTGCAATGAATAAACGTGTTAAATCGTCAGTTTCGAATTAAATGTATTAATATACGCACAAACTGCACAGGCCCAGAAATAAACAAAATGATTAATATGTCATAAACTTAATTGGAAAAAAAGTTGTTTCTAAATGTCTCTTTAATTGTTATGGTTTCATGCTCTCGGCAGCCAATAATATACCATATTGAACAAACAATGTTCATTTTTGCAGCAAAAACAAGCTTGCATTTAATGTACCGGTAGCCTGGGTTGCATTTTCCTTTATCTTGCAGAGTTTTGTTCATGGTTTTTCCAAGGATGAGGGCATATCTTCAGCAAATAAAATTTACGACAATTACATTTGTGGCAAAATACAGTAGCATTTGATTGGATGCACAACATTGACATAAAAACTAAAAAGGTAAGGGAAGCATTTTCGGAGTAAGTAATGATGTTCAGACAGCCAGTCTTTATAGCAAAACAAAACCCTAACATTTCTTGTGATCAGCACCTTTTCAAATAAATATTCATCCATTGGAAGTTAATTAATTATGCGAGAAGAGAGTGTGTGCTGACTGAAACGAGAGACATGGAGCAAACAGAGCACAGAGGACCAAATTGGTTGTCATGGACAACAGTCAAAAACACATCTTAGTGGTCATAATACAAAAATATTTCACCACAGAATAGCACAATTGACCATTCAAGTATTCCAGAGAGCCATGTTTTCTGCACTTTTATTTTGCAATCCTAACAATGCATAATAATATGATTAAATGCATTTAATTATTTGCCTTTAACATTGTTTTCCCTGCTGTCCAAGCCCCTTTCAGAACAAATCTGCAACCCATTTTTGGTTTGCAACCCATCTGTTGAGAACCACTGATTTAAATGTTTACTGAATCCAAAAACGACCTTTCGCTACACAAGCAGCACATAGTTCTTTCCTTCATTCACTACATGGCCCAAAAGATTAGTAAGAGGCTTTGCTATTAAAATGTTCCCTGTGTTTTTCCAGAAGTCCCTCTAAAAGCTGATTCATTCTCAAAAATATGCTGTAACCACCTTGTGTGTGAAAGCGCACACACACAGCTCATCCATGCATGAATGCAGAACATGCCATTATGTGTTTGCGGGTGTGATCAGGGACTTCTCGTCCAAGTTAGCAGCAGACGTTTGCTGGTGAACAGATTAGCGCAGACGGGCCCAAAGGCGTCCTTGGACCGGCCGGCACGTTTGTGCAGTTTGCACATGCTGCCATTGTTTTTATCAGTTCTATCTTTTCATTAATATCGTATTATTCCACGGCTCTCTGAAATACTCAAATCTGATTGGTCAATCGAGTCATCCAGCGGTCTGAAAAATGAGCAAATATTCCAGGATTATCAAACTGGTCATCTGCATTGCATCTATCCTACTTACTGTATTACTCTGCAATCTCAACAAGTTATCTAGTAAAATACTTTTCATTTAAATCAACATTTTATGTCCATTTATGTATTCATTTGGCAAGCAGTAGTGTAATAAGTGAGATAATGTACAGTACAGTCAGCCAGTCTTCTTGCACTTACTAGATTTATGTCCATACAAATGTTCCATAGCATATTAGCATACCTCACTTACTATTTCTTCAGTATATATAGCACAACAGTCTGGTTTTGGAAGTAAAACTCTTCTCATTGGGCAAATTGATTTTTTTAACGATAACTTAAAGAGTATAAACCTGTGAAAACAGAGCTATTGCGAGCTCTGAACTTGTTAATCGATGTTATATGCTTCTGTCAAAACCATCAGTCCATTTTAATTCAACTTCACTGTTTTAAAATAGTTTAGTAGCAGAATTCCTAATGAAGAGCCTCTCTACCCATGATCCTAAAGGAAAACAATCCACCAATCCGAGTACCACTGCCAACAATGTGCGTCAAAAGAGTCCCGCAGCGACCGCCCACTCCCATGATGCACTGTGAATGACGCAATCGAGTCAGTCTACCTACATTCTCAAAATACTCATATCTTTGCAAATATCTAAATAATTTCAAATCAAATTAAAATCTATTGTTTGAACAGTTGTAATCAGCAACTTTAAGTAAATAGTTTACATATTACATTGCTTATATTTCTATTATATCATTCGCAATGCTTCATGGGATTGAAGTTTGTGCACTCATAAAAGACGTTTTGTATCTTTGTCTTTTTGTCCGATTTTCAAATACTTTTTTGCTTCAAATCAATGTGTGTAATGTTGTGATTTACCTCAAAGCTGGTTGGTTTGGTTCATGGCTTATTATTTTGGCAAGTAGCAGCGTAATAAGAGGAATAATGTACAATATTGCAAAATAAATCCAACTCCTGGTTATGCAAGACTTCTCCACTTCCCAACAGTCCTGATCACCCAGGGTTTATTTAGTGATAATTAGAATGACTGTTCAGTTTGCCTTACCAACATAATCATAATATTCATGGTTTATTGTGATAATGTGTCATACGAGTTCATGCCCCGTCTAACATTAGGAATATTCATGAATGCGTTGAGTCACTGTGGATGTGATTGCATCACGCATACTTCTCTGCCACTTCATGAATTAAACTTTGTTATGTTGCGGTGTTAGAGGAGTCTATGTGCCTCCCATGCTTCAAACTCTAAGACTCAAAGCTCAGCTCTTGCAATTGAAGCTGTCAGAAGATCCAGTGCAGTGTGTAGTGTGAATACTGCTGCTGGGGTTAGAAATACACTTTTGTTTATCATGTAGAAGAAGATAGGAGTTTTTGACACACCTAGCTGCTCCCTTGTGGTATGCGATAAACATACAGTATATGTATATAGACACTACCAGTCAAAGGTTTGGAAACATTTGACTGAATTTATGTTGTGTTATTCATAATTTTGATGACTTTACAATTAATTTGGAAAATTAAATTTGGAAAATGGTAATAATTACTAATGAGTACGTGTAACCTCACGGTTGTGTACGGTCGTGCACGTGCATAGAAGAGTGAAACATTCTCTTGTCACTGAATTGTGAAAGTCAGCACAGCTTGTTGAAAGACAAGAGTCAGACGCACTCTCCCAGGTCTCCTACTGAGAAACAGTAGCGAAAGTGGTAAAATCCAGACAAATACTTTTATTTATCCGGCCTTTCATTCCTTTTCCCATTTTCCACTCATCCTAAAACCTCCCTCTCTGTTGGAGATAGAGCTAACAGAGGAGCGAGTCATCTATAAACTCTTCAGAGCAGCCACGATGCCAGGTGGAGGAGAGACAGTGTGTGTGTGTACGTGTGTGTGTGTGTGTGTGTGTGTGTGTGTGTGTGTGTGTGTGTGTGTGTGTGTGTGTGGTTTCCTCATCTTCTCGGCTGGATCGATGGACTGGGATACGATCCCCCACAGCTTGAGTCTCTCACAGCCTCATTTATCCTACACAAATGTATGTGGCACACCACGGTGGGCAGGCAGCCCTGCACGCCTTGAAAGACTATTACACATTACACTTGGCTGCCTTTGTGGCCAAGAAGAAAATGTGTGAGGTGTTTTACTCGTTTATTTTACAAATTGAAAAAGAAAATCTAATTCTTCCCAAATAAGCAATTGTTTCTTAATTAAAGTGCTATTTATCGAATACTGATATGAATATTATTGTCCTAATAATGGGTTAAATGTGTTTAATGCACTGCCTGGAGTGGCTTATTGCTTTTATAAAATGGTGGCAACAACAATATGATAAAAGGACACAATGTTCAATAAATAGATGAATTTATTCAAATGAATAATCATAATAAACAATTATTTTATCAAGTAATACAGTTCACACACTCTTCTAATGGCCAAGCAATGAAGCAACTTGATGCAATAATATAAAATGTGAAGTCCTGCTGTTTAAATCCGTCTGTGCTTACTGACATTAGACAACATGATCACACGAGAAATCGGCATGCTGTTTCCAAAAGTTCCTGTACCCCTCACTGACAAGCCTTATTTCCCATTGGACATATTTGCAATGGCTCCACAGCTGTTAATTTCCCTCGTGGTGCAACTAGTAGCGCGTTGTGTCAGTTGCACATGGTAAGGAGGTTGCATTTTTATCCCTTACATTGTATTTTGTCTTTACTAACGGTTAGGGATAAATTTGGGTTTTGGTTGGGGGGTAGATTAAATAAAATAAAAATGTATCTTCAATGTTTTACAGCTGAAAACATGTACAGCTGAAAACAATTCTATTTGCAGCTTCTGACGACCTCTCGTCTCAGGGCAGTGTTTTAAAATTCGGTCAAAGTATACTGATTTTGGCTAAAGGGAAAAATCGGCACACACTTGCCTATTTTTATGTGAGGTCAGGCTGAATTAGAACCACTGCCCCCAGTGGCTAAAGCTTGTTGAAATGTTGTTGAAGTGAAATGCCCACAGAGTGGCACCAAAAGCGTAACGTCAAGGATTTCTTATTATATTAACCACACACCCTAACCCAACACTATACCTAGACTTGAGGGAAAAAAAAAGATTCTGAGCGAAAATGTAACCTCAAAATTGTGTTTACTATTGTTTATGCAAAATGATTGCACAGGAAATTACCATGTTGTTTCTGAGAGTTCTAGGATCACTAGGATCGTCCACATTATGCCATCTCAGCGACAAGTGTCATCTCCTATCAGACATTTCTGTATCGCCTCCAGAGTTTTTACCTTCCCCTGTGGCATGGGAGACCCGGGTTCATGTCCTACATTGAAACCAGGAAGTAATCACGTTTGCCTAATTGGTGACGAGTGCGATACGAAGGCTCTAACATTACAGTTTCACTACACTGATGGTTAGGTTTAGGTTTAGATTTGGGGTTTGGATTGGAGGGTACAGTTTATAAAACATGCATTCACTCCTCCAGCCTGTAGAGCTGAAACAACTCGCTTTTGGTGCCACTCTGTAGACATTACACACAGAAAATGGAGCTCACACATGCCTACACACCCAACAACACTTACTGCTTTGGCCACTGGGGGTAGTTTTTTGCATTTCAGTAAGCACAGACCGATTTTAGCTAAAGAAAAGTCAACCAACTCTTTCTGATATCACTGTGAGATCAGTTTGTGAACGCGATTACTTTCTGGTTTCCATGAGCCCAAAGAATTCTCTTATGGATTTTTGTCATTTACCAAGTTTAAACATGAAGATTTACCAAATCCTCATGATTAAGCTTCTTTTCCTCAGCTTCATTCCGAGTACTCGTATAAAGGAGTTCATCTCAGCTCTGCCTTTCTTCCACTCATGCTTCAAACACTCTTCTCATTGTCATCTCCCTGTTACTGTTAAACACCTCATTACTGACTCAACGCTGATACTTTAGCAAATCCCACAGAATTTCTCGACTCCTAAAAGTCTTATGGACTTGTTGGGTCATTAACAACTCTTGCTGTTTGTCTGAATATCAATGTTGTAGACTTGGAAAAAGTAACCTGAATAATTAACGGTGACCCCTGACATTGTTTTTAATGAGTCTGAATGTTTAACTTCCCAAGTTATTCACGTTACATCGTTTCAAGCATTGAGAAATACTATTTTTCATGCCTCTTGCAGATGTTTAAATAATTGACTTCCTGTATCAGTACTCAGAAGTTTAGTTAATCAGAAATACATTTGACAAACCTGTGATCAGGGTGTGAAATTAACACATGCCAACCCACCAAATACGGGTGAAAATCAACCGTGGCGGTCAACTCACAAGACAATTTGGTGGGTTCAAATTCTAAGTTCTGTCTATCACAATGCAGGCCATCTATCTCAGTGATTTCCAACCGGCAGTACGTGTACCCCAGGGGGTGCTCATTACATCTCAATAACAGGTCAAAGGGGAAAGAGAACAAAGAGATAAATGGCACAAAGAACATCTTAAAGATTTACTTTTTTTGTTCAATTGTTCCTGTAGCAGCGCAACATTTGACTGACAGGGGGTTTTGTGTGCGCGCGTTACTTCGCATGTTCTCAGAGAGTGCTCACGGTGCAGATACGCGGCAGAATGGTCAAATACACTTCTACATTTGGCCAAAATGCACGTCTTGAAAGGACTGGATGTAGGGAAAACATACAGGAATGTCAACCAGGCAAATCGATTCATGGACAGCGAAGGAGGAGATAATTAAGTTGAGGGAGAGTGTCCACCGCAAAATTCATTTCGGTGTTGAAAGATTTTCTGAATAACAGGGAGAGTGGGGCACAAACTAACACAGGGTTATCTGTAACACGCATGGAAGTTTCCACAAACACTGGTAAGACTAAATGTGTTTATTTGTTTTTATTTGTAATAATCTGACCCAAAAGTGTATTTACACAAACTTAAGAAAACCAAAAAGTGTTAGTTTGTGCCCCATGAAATACAGATTTTATACTAAATATACTTGAATCTTTAATTACATGGTTTATTTATGAGATTTTGATTTGACTAGTAGAATTTCTGAATGGCTGGTAACTTACTTTAATTTGCTAGCCAAAATGACTGGTGAGAGCATAAAGAGTATGTTTTGTATGTTGGAAGAAAGTAATTGTCACGTTTTAGAAGTCAAGGAAGAGTTAGCCTCACTGGCTGTTGCTAAATTCGCCCTAAAGTTGCTAAGACACACTTTACATTAATTGTCTTTAACAACTTATGAATTTGATAAAATGTGCTTATTATGTACATACGTGTTGTTGCTTTGTACTTTTAAAATATCTGCATTGCATTACATCTGTAGTTACACAGTATAATTGACCTTACTTCTAACCCTAAAGCCAACCCCAAACTGTACCCTAAACCCTAACCCTGCTCCTTAACCTACCCGTACATCAACCTCAGTAGAAACAAATGTAAATCTTGTAGGAATTTAGCAAAAAACACATAGTTTTACAGTAAATACACTATAGTGTATGTATTTGAATGTTAGTACATAGTAGTTAAAGAGACCTAAAATAATGTGAGACCCAAGTTTATAACAGCTAATCAAAATGTTTCCAAACATTAAAGATTTTTTGTTCCTCGTCAATGTACTACATTTCCTTGCCCTCCAGACGGGCTCTATGCTTTGGATATTCACAGACATTCACCACACATAAACAAGGTAATTACAAGCTCAAGGTCCATTACAATGCATGAGGTCAGCTTAAATCTGAATAACAAGTCGATATGTACCGATTATTGTTAGCGACTGCCTGAGGGTTTGAATGGCTAAGCAAGGAAAGCTAGATCCCAGAGCACAATAGATCCCGAATATCAGAGTGCACATATGGCACAGTGAAATTAATCAAGCGCCTCGAACTTCCCCAATCTATTCTTCAACTTCATTTGTTTCTTTAATGGTGTTTTTGTTCCATTGTTCTGTATGAGTTATTTACCACCATAACGAGGGCGTATGGGAAGGCGCGGTGAGGTGCTTTCCGTAATGAGCTCTCAACAGCTACTTTCATGTGAGAATTTGATGACTTTCTCAGAATGAAGAGACGCTACATAAAGAGGGAGTCAGGGAGTCAAACTCACCTCTTTAATTGAAAACTCATTTCTAAGACTGCCAGCGCCACAAGGGAAAGGATATTGGATTCGTTCAATGTTAGGATCTGTCTATGCTAACTGAATGTAAATGAATTAACAGAGTTTAATACAAAGGTGATACTGTGATTAGTCAATGCCGTAAAAAAAAAACTCAACAGAAATAACTCTGTAGATAATATTGTAATCAAGTTCTCAATCAAGTTCTCTTAGCAAGACGACCACATTTCACTATTAACATATTTACATTCCTTAAACGTTACAATTAAAAAAAGTTTCCAATGTTGCCATTATTGAAGGTAATTAACATACAATGGGAAGCAGACTAGTGAAGAAAGTATCATGTTTGAGGTACGAAAAACCGAGATTGGACTGAGGGGTTAAGCGAGTGTGTGCACGCATTTGCATGTGTGTGGTTTTAATTGGATCATGTCTGTGCGGCAAGCGATAACCTCCTGCCGCGCAGAAAGAGCACATGTCAAAAACCTCTTCTACCTCAGAATGGTAAAATATGTTCATAACAGACAGCTCAGTAGGAGGTCTCACCCCACCTCACACCAACTGGCCAGGCCCTCCTTCAAAGGTGCAAACACACCTTCTAAAGGGTGGGTGTGGAAGATCATCAACTGACCGTTTTATAGCATGGAAATGTAGTTAACCAGTTTAAAATTATGCAGAAGTAGGCCTACTGCTTTAGATAAAGATAAGACCATGTCCTTAACTTACTTATTCAGTCAATATAGTTTTTCTACTGAGAAATCCTTTTGGCCCGAGGCTTAATCTGCAACCAGGAAACTGGTCTATAATTAACTCATTTTCTTTAGTTAAATTTAAACCTTCTGAAACCTTTAAACTAGGGCTACAATCGCTCTACTGGTAGCCCTACTAGCAAAACAATTTGGCTTTTTGATGTGATTAATCTTTTAACTTAAGAAATAATTGACATATGATTTGATTATAGTTAGGGTGTAATAGTTGTTGGTTGTAGGCATGGTCTCAGATGATCCTGCTCCGAGACCGCCCACATTCTGTTTACTGACCATTTGATATACTGTAAATTATGCACAGTGCTGACAAAAATCACCAGTTTAGATCTGATTGGCTGACCACTTCACAACTTCCAGGAGTTGGAGAGTGCACCAGTCCACCTGGAAAACAGGTGTATCAGTTTGATATAATGAGTGCTTTTGATGAAAAATGTGTCGCTGGATTTGCCAAATTTTGACAGATTAATGACATTAAATCTTTGAAAGATATTCAGAGTTTGGTTTGAGGCACTTCATAGCAAGTCCACAAGACAAACTGTACGTTCCACTTTGTTTTCGGAGTTATATTTGGAAATTAAACAGTACTTTTTTATTTTGGATAGACAGAAATTCAAATTTGCACACATCTACAAATGTTTATCTGTGTATTCTGTAATGGCTCTCCATTCTTGTGATTTCAACTGTTCAGATATACGGTAGTAACCCCTCGCCTAGACGTAAAAACAAACTGTAATTGGTCACTTTTCATGTCAATCAGACAGAGGTGGGCGGTTTTTGGCTAGAATAAGCTGCATTGGACCAGATTTTTTTAGATTTGCTTAAAAAAAAAATCAGATTTTTTTCATATATTTTTTAGATATTCACATAATCCTTACCTTAAATGTGCACTCAGTAATTTTTACCCCATTAAAAAACTTTTACTCCTAAATAATCATGAGCACTCACATGAGATGAGAACTGTAGCCATATCAGTAACCTTATAAAAGCAGTTTTATTCTACATGGGCAAGGGTGCCCTCACAGGGGGCGGCCATTTTTTAATCACATGACCAGCCGAATACAACTCGCTTACTCTCTGTAACCGTCTTGTTATTGAACACTTTCACTCTTAGATTAAATTAATCATGGCTGATTGTGAATAATACATGTGCACAATGACATCTGTAACTGAAAACGTTTGATTTTGAATGATGCTGCATCCACACTAGGTGTCAATGTAAGTCCAAGATGACACCAACAAAAAGTTACTGAGTGCACTGTTTATATTCATCTTCTGCATACTGATTGCATTAATTACCAATGATTTTCTCTATACCCCTTATTCCTGCCTGTATGTGTGATTTTGGTTTATTTTCTATGGGCCACAAGTCCCTCCACATGCAGACAGTGATCCAACAGACTACATTCCCAAAGGAAGAACATGGATGGATGGTTTGCAGGAACAGACAGATGGTGAGATGGATGGATACGCTGTGAAATCAATATTTCATACAACAACAGTCACTTTCACTCAGCGAACTAGATATATTTCAACGTCCATTTCACTGATGCATCAGCCTTACTAAGTACTTATTCAGCCAAGAGCACAGCAAAAAATCTGTTTTAATCAGCTTTCTAGTAAAACTACATAAACATTCTTAAAACAAGACACACTTGAAAAGCAAAATTGCATAAGATATCAAGAAACCTAGCATAATTTTACAAAGTATATGCTTAAAAGAAGAGAAATCTCTTTATCAATGGGTTAAGAAAAATGTATTTTCTTTGAAAAGTTCATATTTCTTACACCATAGGTTTTTTTTAATCTTGTATTAAGCATTAAATTCAGTGCAATTTGGTCATACTTTATATTAGGTGCACTGCTATGTACTAACATTAAACACATACACAATACAATGTATTTATTGTGTAACTAATTTACATGCTGTTCAGCAAAATTCTCAAAAGAGAATTTGCTGCAACTGAGGTTGAGGTATGGGTAGGTTTATGTGTAGGGGGTATGGTATGGGTAGGGATTGGATTGGGTTATGGTTAGGGTTTAGGGTTTAGGGTCAGGGGTAAGGTTAACTGTAAGTACAAATTTAATTAATGGTACTATAAATGTATGTACAATGCAACAACACATGTGCATAGTTAGTACATTGTGTCAAATGCTTTTTTTTTTTTTGCAGCGATGCACAAATAAATGCACTGTTATTTAAAAAAATTCCTTAAACCAGCAAAAAAATAAAAACAACATGCGACATGCGTATACTGTAGGCTGACAGCTTGAAATAGAGAATTGATAAATAAAAGATACTGTTGTAGGTAAGAGTAATGGCCACAACTGTAAGAATGTCAGAATGGCTGTGAAAGGTAAAATTGACTGCCATTGTTCTGGCAAGCTGTTTATCGTCAATATATCTCAGTCTTCAACACAGGGGGAGGACGGCAGGACAGTTTGGGTGGCAGTAATTACCGATGTAGTCATTTGGGGCTTTTCCACTGCACAGTTCAAATAGACTCAACTCGACTCTGTTTGCTTTCTTGGGGTTTTCCACTGTGGATAGTACCTGGTACCTGATTTTTTTATCAGGTACCAGGTACCTTTTTTAGTACCACCTCGGTCGAGGTTCCAAGCGAGCTGAGCCAATACTAAATGTGATGTCTATATCCTGCAGATCACTGATTGGTCAGAGAATATAGTCACTACCAGCTTCACTGGATTTCCGACACACGACATCAACCCGCTAGTTTTAAAGTTAACAACAGCGATAGCAGTATTATTTGTTCACGCGACTTTCGAATTGTGAAAAAAGAAATGGCTTTGTGCAAAACCATGCCATGGTCAATAAACGAGGTGCAGACGGTCCACTCGTTAGTGATGAGCGAAACAAGTTATGTTAGTTATGTTAACACTATACTCTGCTTGAAAGCTTCACTTTATTTAGTTGACCAGCTACTGGAATCTTGCTTCTAAAACATCCAGGCCAATTTAACAAGTTACACTTGTGTAAAATCACCATGCAACAACTGCTTTATGCAGGACAATGAGCTAGTAGCTAACAGCTAGTGGTTGTGTTATTGTTTGGTCAGTTTGTTGTCGTGTTTAAGATGATGTCACAGCAGTAGAGGCGGCGCAACTATGACGATCAGCCTATAATCCCACCCACGTTGAGGGGCACTAAACTGCAGTGGAAATGCAAGCTTAGAAAAGTAAAGCGAGTAGTGTCGAACAGTAACGTGCAGTGGAAAAGTGCCTATTGTTGGGGCCCTTGACAGCTCCCTTTTGGTGGGGGCGCTTGATTTTAGCAGGCCTTACTACCTCAATCTATGCAGCCACTGCAGCTGGCTCATTACCTCACCACTACTACATGCTAATAATCCAACCTGAGAATTCATGAGTCTCCCTCCCTCTCACTCTCTTTCTCTATGTATTTATAGGATGAACAAATTTGAAGAAAGAGAGAGAATGAGAGTGAATATGCTTTTTTTATTATTTCCAAACATAGCAAATAGGCCATGGGACATTGTTCAATTTATTCCTCAACCAAAGTTGGGGAACTCCACATTGTTTTGTCTGAATTATGAATGACCTTAGGTGTCCAAAAAACATTCGGGGCCACTGCGGTCACAAGGGCTGCTTGGAGGTCTTCTGCTTTGCTGTGAATGACATTGTTCATCAATTGTGTTTGGATAAAGACAAGCTTGTCTCTAGAGGAAGAGCAATCCATGCATCCATGTGACATTTTGTGTATGTTAATCATGATTGCCTGAAAACAATTTAGCCTGATAGTTTGAGTGGTTGTAGTCCGTAAGGCTGCTGGTGGTGGTAATGAGTGAGAATGAGCAAATGAGAGCGAAAGATTTCACTCGTTTTCCCAACAGGGCTGTACAGACATCTGTTCAACAGCACTGTTGGGGCCTTTTATACTGATGTTTGCATGTCACAAGGAACAAGGCCTGAGGAACAATTACATGGCATGAATTACAACCAACATAAACACACACACACACACACACACACACACACACACAATCTCAGCTTGCTATTATAGTCGATTCCAAGAAATTGAATACACTACTATATTCCTGTTATGTAGTACCCTTTAAGCTCTATAACAAAATAATAATAATAATAATAAGTTTGTGTTTTAATTTTACATCCGTAGTATTTCTCTAAAGAAGCACATCAGCTTCACCAATCATAAGACTGGTCAGAACACCATTTTTTAAGTGATTATCCCCCAAATTTATGACCGCCCCATCACCCAAAATACGGAGTATGGGACAAAATAAAATGTGAGTGCCCAAAACGTCACACACAAAACACTAAACCATCAACCAAAATTCTTGGATCTTTAACACAACACAACAAAGCCCAAGAGGGAAAGTACTTCGCACTGTAGGTAAAACTGAAAAATGTAACCTGACTCATAAGTATGGCCTGGTGGGGTTGACATGCACAATGGCACTTTCTCACACTCAGAAGGGAGCGTGACAAAGAAAGCACTGAAATAGCATACTTAAAATCTAAAGGGATTTAAAACAGAACAAACACAATAACATGAAAAAGGAACAATCAGATCATGGGAAATAATACAAAATAAACCAATAAATATTAAAACAGCCACTTGATTTAGTAGACCGTACATGCAGCCTGTGAGATGCCTTTGTTTATTTGTTTGTTTAGAGGTACCAAGAATAACAACAACAGTGGGCGGACCTCAGCGGGGGGTGCGGTATCACTGTGCACACTTTCATTAATTACAAAACACATTTCATAACCAAGTTATTGCTACTTCACCCCCAAAGGGGATATTACTCTGCCACTAATGCAAGAGGTGCATTAGCGTGCCCCCTCCTATTACATAACCAAATATATTACATAAAGTATTTCCACAATAATCCTCATAGCATTATCCCAAACCCAGCTGACTACAAGAGGTCTCTGTAGTGTTTTAGAGGCTGGTTTAGCAACATCTTCAAAGGAATAAAAAACATTATTAACATGATATCAACTTAGTTACCCGCTTCTAAGATCAATCGTTAACTTGCATAATCACTTCGTTTGAAGACGTGAAGGAATGTTGAGGAGTGGCAGTTGCAGTTATGTGGTGCACTATAACAGGAGCGCGCACGATGCCAAACAGCATAACATTTGAGCTGTATTACTGAATGCCCAAAGTGCCAATATTCAGGTGTTTCTTCAACTACAAGCATTATTATGTCTTAGACAGTGGTTGGACTGTTATGATGGACAGTGGTGGTAGCATAAGGATGTCATTATCAAAAACTCATTGGAGACATACAGTAAGTGTAGGTAAGTAATAAAAACACTGTGAATATTTTATGTTTTTGAAAGACTCTGATACATATGTTCACCAAGGGTAAAATAAATTGATATAAAATACAGTTAAGAGATTTTTAATACCACAGTGCTGCAATTTATTCATAATGTGACTATCTATTTAACGATCTATTTAAACAAATGCTGCATTTTTTGTTGTTGTTAATAAAGAATCCTCCACTTGGGGGGCTTGGGTAGCTCAGCGAGTAAAGACGCTGACTACCACCCCAGGAGTCAAGAGTTTGAATCCAGTGCGTGCTGAGTGACTCCAGTCAGGCTTCCTAAGCAACCAATTGGCCCGGTTGCTAGGGAGGATAGAGTCACATGGGGTAACCTCCTCTTGGTTACTATATTGTGGTTCGCTCTCGGTAGGACGAGTACACGCACTACGTCTCTGCGGTAACGTGCTCAACAAGCCACGAGATAAGATGCGCGGATTGACGTTCTCAGATGCGGAGGCGACTGAGATTTGTCCTCTGCCACCCGGATTGAGGCAAGTCACTACGCCACCATGAGGACTTAGAGCGCATTGGGAATTGGGCATTCCAAAAAAGGAGATTTTTCACCAACAGCTGTGCAGAATTTAGATATTCTAGTTGTATGTTTAAGATATTCAGATGAGCTTATACATTTTAAATAAATAATTATAAAATATTAAAATAAAATCTCAAAAGGGACTTCTAATAATTCTCCTTAACATTCCTGATATAAAAAAAAAACAGTAAAAGGAGAATCCAACCTTTAACTTCCATAATTTTAACAATCTATAAATATTAAACTAAGCATATTGTCTTAATAAATATAATATTTTAATAGAAATGAGGCAATTCAAACTCATTTTTACAGTAATGTGTTGTCCTGTTAAATCTTATTATTATATGATAAGGTAACTTACAATACTGCAGTATTTCAAATAGTTTCAAATATCAATTTCTTTCAAAAACAAATTTCATAGTTATTCCAAAGTTTTTCTAGCAAGTCAGTCCACTGTCGGCAATCTTTTGAAAGCTATTGGGAGGCTATTTCCAGTCATATATAATTCCTTACATTTATATAACATTTTATATTTTTTCTAGGCACTCAAAGCACTTTACATAGTACAGGGGGACTCTCCTCAACCACCACCATTGTGCAGCATCCACCTGGATGATACAACAGCAGCCATAGTGCACCACAACACCCACCACACACCAGCTATTGGTGGAGAGGAGAGAGTAGAGTGATATGGCCAATTAATGGATGGGGTGTCATAGCGTGTAAAGCGGGACTTCCTTTCTACTTCCGTTGACCGTTGGGCTATCAGAGCTCCTTGGTTGAGTGTTCCAGTTTCTCCCATTCCTTTTAATAGATGTGGCCCATCTCACTTAAATAACTCTGGTTATTCCAAACTTTTGAATAGTAGAATGTGTCAAATCCCCCCGAACACTTTCTGGTGAGGAGCAGAGCAGCATGTCTCTAGATGATTCAAAATCTTTATGGATTTCAAAGCTGCTGAGCTACAGCAGTCCGGCTTAGAGGCTCAGACAGCGAGTAATCGTAAATCATGCACAAGCGAGTGATCACGTGGACATATTATATCATGTTAATGTCTGTGAATCTGTCTTACAAATGCAGAAGCAATCATGATTGTGATTACCGCTTGCGTCTTGCTAGCACGACAGATTTCATGTGCCTACAGTAATCGCTTTGTTTGAAGACATGAAGGAACGTTGATGAACGGCAGTTACGTTATGCATTTATAACAGGAGTGCGAAAAATGCCAAACAGCATCACATTAAGTTATAATACTGGATGTCCAAGTGCAAACATTCCAGTGTTTCTTCAAATACAAGCATATTTTATATATATTATACATATTTGATGTTTATTAAAACACACATATTTTAGATTTCTGTTTTTCTATTTGTTATGAACATCATATTAAAATTGTCATAGAAACTCTGTACCTTTTTCATCATTCATTTTTCATATGCCTTTTTATATGTAGATTTTATTGTTGAAGCCTTGTCCTAGACCCAGATTTACAATATTACACTATAAAAATATTATTTAAAAAATCTACTTTTTATTAATAACTAGTAACATTAGTTTTTCAAATATTATGTAGTATCAATAATGTCCCACGGCTGTGATGTAATTTCCACCATACCAAATGTTTTTATTTTTTCCACTAATTCAGTTTTGTAAAAAAATTGTGTTCTTGTTTATAAATACTTGAGATTAAATTAGAATCAAGGTAAACATCACTGTTCGGTGAATTTTCGGAATATTTTTATTTTGTGTCATTTCCAGTCAAGTTGCAATTATCAAACGATGTAATTTTCTCAACAAGTGTACTAATATTATCCAATTCAATTTTAAATTGGAAATGCACATTAACAAAACAAAAGGAGTCTGCCATTTTATTCAGAATATTTATAAATGTAATTTCCACCACATCTCAAATTTCCCTTCATTAGTGGAAATAACATTTTAAATATTTTCATTATTACTAAATAGGACAAAAGAAACAAAAATGACAGAATTTCTCTGTGATATATTTATATCCACTGTTGCACATTGTTGGTACACAAAGTCGACAAATAAATCTAAAAGCTTTTTTTATTATTATTTAATTAAATCAATTATATAAATGGATAAGGCCAAAAGTGCCCATTGTTCAATGTAATGTTTCAAGTTCACACATTCATGTTTATGAATACTAATTTCATGTGAGCAGACATCATGCAACATGCCAAATTCTGCTCAATTTGAACGCGTCAAACATTGGAGCCGTGGCCTTCAACAGTAAAGCACCAAATGTCAATCATAAACCAGAGACGATGGATGGATGGATGGATGGATGGATGGATGGATGGCTGGATGGATGGAGACAGATTTCATAAAAAGGCTGAAAAATATTGAGATATAATATTAATATATCATCTAATATTATATATCTCCCAGCCTCAGTTAGAAGTACACACACAGGATAGCTTTGTATTGATGACACAAGCAGTTTCATTATCCTCTAGCACCATGAATTTGAGGGGGCAGTTGATACAATAAAATCCAAAGAAAGTCGTGATGATGCAAAAAAAATTAAAAATAAAGACAGAATGTGAGTACCAGGAATCAGTGATTGAAATATTGCACAACACTAGACACATTCCCACACTAGAGCACAGCATTCAGTTACACTGCAAATCCAGTGATTAGAGCTCCTGCCATAATCTGCCTAGGAATATCCTGTGACCAAGCAACTCCCCCTTATAGACATACAAGGTTTCCACACTTACACTAATGCTTGCTCCCAATCTTTCATCTGACAGAGAGAGAGACAGAGAGAGAGAGATAGAGAGCTAAGTGTACTAAAAGATCATGTGGTTCTTGCACTATTCACTAGAGGAGTCTGTCTCTCTACAGTAGCTTTGAAGTCAGACAAACACAGTGGCTATGATCTGAGTGGAATGGAATCTGACAGTTCATGTCTATAAGGGAACTCTTGATCTAGGAAAGTCTTGCAAGAGCTGTAAATAAGGTTAAGTTTAGGGTTGGAGTTTGGGTCAGCAAGTAGGAAAAACATGCATTCCTGTAGACTGATTTTAAATAATTTACAACTAAAAATACAACTCACTTCAACTTGATTTCACATGGAAACTGAAGCTCATACGCTTACTTGAAATTTAGCTAGCACAGACCGATTTCAGCTGAAAAACTTTCGACCTACTGTTGCTGAATTAACAGATCAGTCTGAAATAAAAACGAATGTTCTTGCATTTGACTGACCAAATGTGGTGGCCATTTTATTTATTTATTTTGCCGTCTTATCAAACAGTAAAAACAAATCACCCTTGATATAAATTTTGTTTCATCCGTCATTTTGGAAATAGTCAATTCGAGCACATTTCATTGTGGGATAGAACACCCAGCATATTTTGGCAAATGTAGTCCATCATCCATGTATTCGGAGCATATAGACATAAGCACACTGTGCACAATATGCATATTGTAATACATAATCACTTATTCATGATCATAACTAAAGATGACATTACAAATTAAAGGTGAATGTGTTGATTGTTATTACCTCAGCTAAAAACATATAGATGATGTTCAAAACTTAAGTTATTTTAGAGATTTCTAATCACAAGTTTGAGACCTGATTTTCTAGAAGTTTGGAAATATAAGTCAGGAGTTCAGATAATCTGATGGACATGGATAAACACATTTGGCTTGTTACAATGGAAGAGTTAAGGCATGAGATTTGACTTAAAGTCTTAAGTCTTAAAATCCTCCCTGCATCTAACTTCAGTACGGAACTATCCAAACAGTATGAAATTGTGAAAAATAAGCATAGAAGCAAAAACATATGTTTGCAATTCCACTAATTCATACGTCCATATAAATCTATAAGAGCGATGAAAAAAGTTCAACATTTTTGACTTACTGTATACAGTGGAGGGGCTTTAACACGAGCTGCGACTTATAATCTTAAACTTGACCTTATGATCATGTGAGACAAAGAGTGTAGTAACGTCTCACGTCTGACATTAAACAACCTGTCACCACCTTCACGTCTTGACAGAAATGTACAGAATAACACACAGTGTTTGCTCTGTGGAGTATTTAACAGCATCACATCAACAGAGAACATTTATTACTGAAAACAGATGATGCTCTTACCTATTTGTGACAGTGGTGGAATGATCATTGATAGGGATTCATTCCAGACAAGCAGAGAAAAAAGAAGAAAAAAGAAAATGTTAGCAATATCTGTGAAATTTCAATACATTCACATAATCAACAGACCAAGTTCAAACAGATGAATAATGAAAAATTATTTATAAGATTATTGATCTTTTCTGCGCATACTCTTTAGTATTGATCCTTAAATGGTAAACAACCTTTTAATGTGAAAAATATTTGTTTATATGTTCAAAGATACATCAATTGAGGAATTACTGTACTCTGATGTCAAATTAAAAAGCCACTTCATGTGAAAAATCTAGGAAAAATTGGATTTCAATGTGAATCCTGGTGCTGTATCTATGAAAACATACTGCAACTTTAAGAACTCACCTAAGACAAGTCAGGCAGCAAAATATTTGAAATTTCTGCAAGTAGATCAAATGTATACATTACTCTTTACTGCAGATGGAATCGTAAGGGGAAACAGGAGTACAAAAAGTTCACTGGCCTTTGAACATGATAATGCACTTGTAGCATTTGGCAGTTTGACTATAAAAGTCTTTCAATCAAAAGGACATTTCAGTCAAGGTGAATAGCTCCTCATTTATGGCACAGACATCAGCATTGTAATTCTTGAATACTTGCATGAGTGAACAGCCAATTCAATAATATACATATACATGTGTTAAAGTCTGGAAACTATTCTTAAAGGTGAAGTGTGACATTTCTGTGCCACTAAAATCACTAATTGGTAATAGTGATTGCTTTCAAACAAGTTTCCTGAACATATCCCCATCTCTCCACTGGTTGACAAACAGGTAGTCCCACTAAATCGCCTTTGAATCAACCAACCAACCGACCAACCAAAGCATCAACCAACCAACCAACCAACCAACCAACCAAAGAATCAACTAACAAACCAAAGAATCAACCAACAAACCAATCAGCCAACAAACCAAAGAATGAACCTATCAACCAGAGAATCAATCAACCAACCAAAGAATCAATCAACCAACCAGAGAATCAAATCAACCATCCAGAGAATCAAATCAACCTACCAGAGAATCAAATCAGCCAGCCAATTAAAGAATCAACCAACCAACCAATCAACCAGCCAAACAGCCAACCAACCAAATTATAAACAAACCAACCTAACACTAAACCAATAAGCTAACCAAACAATGAATCAACCAACCAATCAAAGAATCAACCAACTACTCTAAGAATAGGTGCATTCCACTTAATACAGCACTGCACAGTCTGATTGGTGTCTGGCTTGAACCAATGCATGGCAGTTGGAAATTAGGTCTGACTTTTAACGGCACCGCTGCTGTGTCACATTCACGTATGTCACAAAGTGCAGAGAGAGCTTAGCTGCCCAGTTGCCCCAAAGCAGCTGCAAAAGCTCTGATGATGCTTATGACAGCTTATTCATCAATGGCCAGACTCTCCGATGACAATGATAATGTGTGTTAATCTCTTGCAAATATGAGCTTTTATAACAGTACAATTGTCATTCATGTGATCTTAATCTTAAATACTGTATCATAAGCATTCAGAAAAATAAATGATAAAGCCTTTATAGGAATTAAAATAATATACAGTGGATATAAAAAGTCTACACACCCCTGTTAAAAATGCCAGGTTCTTGTGATGTAAAAGAATGAGACAAAGTTAAATCATGTCAGAACTTTTTCCACCTTTAATGTGACCTATAACGTGAACAATTCAATTGAAAAACAAACTGAAATCTTTGAGGGGGGAAAAATAAAAAATAGAAAGCACACCCTTTGTGCCAAAATTGCCTGGTATTTGGAACTGTTCATAATGCCCTCCACCCGGACTTAGGCCCCGGTTCCAGCTGAAGAAAAACAGCCCCAAAGCATGATGCTGCCACCACCATGCTTCACTGTGGGTATGGTGTTCTTTGGGTGATGTGCAGTGTTGTTTTTGCACCAAACATACCTTTTGGAATTATGGCCAAAAAGTTCAACCTTGGTTTCATCAGACCATATCACATTTTCCCACGTGATTTTGGGAGACTTGATGTTTGTTTTTCCAAACTTCAGCCAGGCTTGGATGTTTTTCTTTGTAAGAAAAGGCTTCCGTCTTGCTACCCTACCCCATAGCCCATTCATATCAAGAATACGGGAGATTGTTGTCACATGTAGCACACAGCCAGTACTTGCCAGAAATTCCAGCAGTTCCTTTAATGTTGCTGAAGGCCTCTTGAAAGCCTCCCTGACCAGTTTTCTTCTCGTCTTTTCATCAATTTTGGAGGGACGTCCAGTTCTTGGTAATGTCTCTGTTGTGCCATATTTTCTCCACTTGATGATGACTGTCTTCACTGTGTTCCATGGTATATGGGGCAGTGGTGGCTCAGTGGTTGAGGCTCAGGGTTATTGACCAGAAGGTTGGGGGTTCAAGCCCCAGCACCACCAAGATGCCACTGTTGGGCCCTTGAGCAAGGCACTTAACTCCAGGTTGCTCCGGGGGGATTGTCCCTGTAATAAGTGCACTGTAAGTCGCTTTGGATAAAAGCGTCTGCCAAATGCATAAATGTAGATGTAAATGTATATCTAATGCTTTGGAAATTATTTTGTACCCTTCTCCTGACTGATATCTTTCAACAATGAGATCCCTCTGATGCTTTGGAAGATCTCTGCGGACCATGGCTTTTGCTCTGAGATGCAACTAAGAAAATGTCTGAAAAATCCTACTAGAACAGCTGAACTTTATTTGTGATTAAGCAGAGTCACTTAAAATGATGGCAGGTGTGTAATGACTTCTATTTAACATGAGTTTGAATGTGATTGGTTAATTCTGAACACAGCCACATCCCCAGTTATAAGAGTGTGTGCACACTTATGTAAATTATTGTAAGGTTTTTCATTTTTCCCCCTTGAAGATTTCAGTTTGTTTTTCAATTGAATTGTTCACATTATAGGTCACATTAAAAGTGGAAAAAGTTCTGACATGATTTATCTTTGTCTCATTCTTTTACATAACAAAACCCTGGCATTTTAACAGGGGTGTGTACACTTTTTATATCCACTGTATGTTTATATTACACTTTCTTCTTGTATACACAAAAACTGAATTAAGCAACATGTAATCTATTGAAATGAATAGTGCTATTGGTTATTAAATGAATTTCAAGCACCTGTATATGTGAATTTCTATAGCATCCACTTCTTCTGCAATAAAAAAATAAAAAAATCAAACATTGTGCAATCTGCCATGACTGATCTTTAAATTAACTTTACTGGACATGTTTCCAACTGGTCATTTCTGCCATGTAAGTTTGTCATGTTGATTATAGCTATTGTAATATTTCTGTTCAGAATGTCACATGACGCAGTGTCTTGCACCAGTGGATTACATAAAAATAATAATATTCATAATGATCATCATCAACACTATTATGGTGATAAAGCGCATTACGTGTGTCATAAAGGCCACTAGAACACCCCATTCTTTCAAGGCAAGCTTTGTGTTTGGCCTCAAAAAGAGTACACAAGGAACAGAAGAGAGTAAATGGGGCACAATGACATCAGGTTGAAAGAGGCAGAAGAGTGGCATTCTTGAGCTGCTCTACTATGGTTCACTCCAACAGAGAAGCCTTAAATGAGGCTTCAGCCACAGATACCACATGAATGAAAGATGTTCAAGTGGAAGTGGAAGTATGGAAGTTCATGAATTTGCTTAACAGAATAATGTTTTAATGAAAATGTATGCCCTTTATATTTGTATTTTTTATCATATATATAAAATAGACTAATCAATTTTTTTACCATGTAACATAAAGAGCCATTTTCTGCACTTTTCTTTGGCCATTTTCATCCACATAATGTTATTCAAGGTTTTTTATACCATAAATGTTGCAACTTATTTTTTTTGCTACTTTAAAGACTATGTTCAGAACTGTTATGTCCGTTATGATTGGCTAACCATAGGGCAGGCTAATTTGCTGAATATTGAATAAGTATTGATATGTAAATATCTGGTCATCTGTTAATGAGCTCATGGTTATGACATCAACACTGGGACAATTTCATAATGAGCCATTTTTGCCATGTTTTCATCATATATTAATTTTAAGCATTTTGCAATAATAATAATACAAATAAAAATATCACAAATTGTTTTGCCATTTATAATTGCAATGAGATTCAAACATGTTGCTTTCTTTGTTCTTTGTTCTATTCATTTAGAAAATTGGAAAATAATTAAAGGTTTAAAAATAAAATATAAGGTATTAATAAAAAGGAAATATTACTATAATAATATAAATGGTTTCTTGAATGGGTAATGCAATCAAAACACCTTCAAATCTATTGTGAAAGGGAGAAATGTGTGCTAGAAGACCACTGACTCTAATGCAGATCACACACACACACACACACACACACAGGCGCGCACACAGGCGCGCACACAGGCGCGCACACAGGCACACGCACAAACAGCTTTATCAAGCTGGGAATTTGTCATTAGTTACAGACAAAAGCAACAATTATGTGGCAAGGACCTTTTCACACCATCTAAACATGCTACTCATAACTGTTAGCTTTGGACAGGTTTTCAGTTTTTTCGAAATGCTAAAACATAAAAATACAGTAAATCTCTGTCTTCTGGATCCTGTTGTATGATATGACATTATACAAATGATTAATTCTATTATGTAAATGATCTTCTATCATCATGCAATTTAAACCACTTTATTTTTGTCTGAACCATGTGAGAGGTTGTGGGACATCTGGAACACTTAAACAGGGTCTGTTGGTCCACAGCAGTGAATGACAGAGACTGATCACAGAAGAACTCTGACGATGATCAAGTGATTTGCCTCCCCGTAACACCACGACCCCCAACACTCAAATGATGGATAAACGTTTGATCAGGATGGGCAGATGTGTTCGTAATTGCTCTTTGCAGCAGGATGGCTGGGGTGATTATGACAGAGTCAAACCGCCGTCTTCGGTGACATTAACAGTCAGGTCTAGATCAGAGAGTCAAGGTGAAACTTTACCTGCTTAAGGGCTTTGATGCTATAGGGGATGTTAGAAGCATTGGAATTACATTTTATGACCAAAATTATGTTATGTTATGTTATATATAGAGAGCTGTCAAAATGAATGCGTTAAATTGTGAATAATTTTGAACTTGATCACGATTAAGAAAAATGTACGTTGTTAAACGCATTTACCAATTTGACATTAGATTTTGCCATTTTCTTCAGCTCTGTGGGAGTTCTAAACACTGGTTGGAGTAGGGCGGAACCTTTGCAATGTGTCTGCCCGGATCATTACACTGATGCACACAACAACACACAACATGGATTCAGTGTCAATGATCAAGTGATGGAAAAGGACCTCTTAATGCTATTTGTTGTACAAAATCAAGAAATCAAGTACCTTGCAGCCTCTATAAGGTGCAATATTGTGAAGGATGACTGTTTAATAGATTTAATGAACATCGCAATGAATACACAACACATGGGGTCTAGTTCTTTCAATTAGTCAACCCCCCACTTGTGTTTAATAAGAAACCTTTAATATTACTTGCTTTGGTGGCATTGTAGAGCATTTCTATCTATATTTTGGTAGGCTTTGTTTGGAAAATTTTAAATAATACATTATTGTTAAAAATGGTTTGGTTTCTTTCCTAAGAAGAAAATAAATGCATTTTGACTGGAAAAGAACTATATATAGGCTACGTCCACAGTAATCTTAATCCGCTTTGGCCTTCCGTCCACACTGAGACAAGGTTTTTGACAGCAAAAACTGAGCAATTCGAAAACGCCCTACCATGTGGATAACTTTGAAAATGCTGTCTTCGCTTTGTAGTGTGGACTTGAAAAACAGAGGCATTGGAAAACGATGACGTATTTGTTGTCATGTGACGAATCATGTGATCCATTCAACCCAAAACAATGAAGATGGCGGCCCATGTTGTAGCTGCATTGCTGTGCCTGATATCCAATTTGATAGCATCGTTAAAGATAATGATACTTTGTACAACCTTAACACTGCATTCCTTCAATAGTGATAGGAAATGAATTCGAAATTGTTGTCCAACGCGGAACATCATGATAATTGCGTTTTAGACCGTACATGGAACGGTCATTATTCACATGCGCAGTAAAGGGAACTTAAAAGTTTTCATATGTTTCAGTGTGGATGAGCAACTTTTCAAAAACATTTCATTAAGGTGTGGAAGGACAGCATTTAGAAAACAAAAACGCTATATTCAAATTTATCCAGATTAATTTGGACGTAGCCAAAGAGTCAAATTTCAGCACTTCTAAAAATCTGTGATTAATCCTGATTAACTATGAAAAAGTATGCGATTAATCGTTATTAAAAATGTAATCGACTGACAGCACAAATTATTTACGGTGGGGTCCAAAAGCTTGAACACTAGTGACTTATTATTTACTTATGTACTGTATGTCCCACTTTAGTTTTTAAGGAAAGCATGCACTCAAGCCGGCATGGACTCCACAAGTTTGTGCCATATCTGATGATCCAAAAGGGTTGACGCAGTCAATGTCACAAAGGAGTGGTGGTGGTGTAGTGGTCTAAGCACATAACTGGTAATCTGGTAATCAGAAGTACACTGGTTCAAATCCCACAGCCACCACCATTGTGTCCTTGAGCAAGGCACTTAACTCCAGGTTGCTCCGGGGGGATTGTCCCTGTAATAAAGGCTCTGTAAGTCGCTTTGGATAAAAGCGTCTGCCAAATGCATAAATGTAAATGTAAATTTGATTAAACTGACCTAGAAATCGTGCAGATTTCTTTATATTATATTTTCTTACATTTTAACTCCTAAAACGTTGTTTATTCCAGGTTTAAATTTGATTATGAATCACTGTACATCATTGGATCTCACTGTATTTAGGATATGCATTTAGACAGAAGGGATTCCTGAGTTTATGGATAATTACACATGCTCTCATAAAATGTCTTATTATATTTAAGGCACATCCACATCATCTTCATTATAAACAACCCTGTCTATTAATTAATACACTTCATAAACATTTGGAATGCAGTCACAACTGAGTCTAAGTTATTGAAAGTGTTTTTTCGTAACATCTTAACAATTTATATATATATAGAGAGAGAGAGAGAGAGAGAGAGAGAGAGAGAGAGCTGGAACTACAAGTCTGCTTTGTCTCCACTGATTGGAGTTTATTTGAGGCTGAGACACCAATCTGGATGAGCTCACAGATACGGTTACATCATATATCAGTTTCTGTGAGGATATGTGCATTCCTACTAGGACTTCTTTAACATACAACAATGACAAACCGTGGTTTACAGCAGAACTCGGGCAGCTTCGTCAGGCCAAAGAGGATGCTTACAGAGGTGGGGATAAAGTCTTGTACAATCAGTCCAGGAACACACTGAATAAGGAAATCAAAGTGCCTAAAAGAAGATACTCTGAGAAGCTGAAAAACAAGTTTTCAGCTAACGGCCCTGCATCAGTGTGGAGTGGCATGAAACAACTTGTGAATTACAGGACTCCTCCCCCCACTCTGACATTCACTTCACACAAACACCAACACCTCCTGCAAACCCCCTCCTGCTACTCAACCTGCACTTAAGATCGGTGAAGAAGAGATGTGCTGTGTCTTCCGAAAACAAAAGACAAGGAAAGCACAGGCCCACATCTTCACACTAATCTTCAATAGATCACTGAAGCAGTGTGAAGTCCCATGCTGCTTCAAATGCTCAATCATCATTCCTGTCCCAAAGAAACCCAAAGATCACAGGACTTAATGACTACAGACCCGTCGCCCTGATGTCTGTGGTTATGAAATAATTTGACAGACAGGTGTTGGCCCACCTTCAATTTGCTTATCGAGCAAACAGGTCTGTGGATTATGCAGTTAACATGGGATTGCATCATATCCTGCAACATCTGGATAGACCAGGGACATATGCAAGGATCCTTTTTGTGGACTTCAGTTCAGCTTTCAACACCATCATCCCAACTATTCTCCGGACTAAATTACACCAACTCTCTGTTCCCACATCTATCTGTCAGTGGATCACCAGATTTCTGACAGAGAGGCAGCAGCTAGAGAGAATGGGGAAATTCACCTCCAGCACATGTACTATCAGCACTGGAACCCCCCAGTGATGCGTGCGCATCTCACTATTCTCCCTCTACACAAACGAATGCACTGCCAAGGACCCCTCTGTTAAGCCCCTGAAGTTTGCAGATTACACTACTCTCATCGGCCTCATCCAAGATGACGATGATTCTGTATGCATAAGGGAGTTTGACTGGTGCAGTCAAAACAACCTCAAGCTGAACATGTTCAAAACAATAGAGATGATAGTGAACTTTAGGAGGAACACCCCAACACTGACCCCCTTCACCATTCTGAACAGCGCTGTGGCAGCAGTGGAGTCATTGAGGCTCCTGGGCACTGCTACTATCTCAAAGGACATGAAGTGGGAGACCCACATTGACTCCATTGAAAAAAGCCCCAGTACTTCCATGGCCAGATGAGGAAGTTCAACCTGCCGCAGGTGCTGCTGCTAAAGCTCTACTCAGCAGTCATTGAGTCTGTCCTCTGCATTTCAATAACTGTCTGTTTTGGTGCAGCTACGGATATCAAAAGACTACAAAAGGACAGTTTGGAGTGCTGAGAGGCTTACTGGTTACTCCCTGCCCTCCCTTTAAGAACTGTACACTTCCAGAGGGTGGAAAAAAGCTGTCACTCTGGAACCCACTCACATAACCCACAACCATTTTGAAAGGTCGCCCCTGCAGAGAGCTTGCAAGAGTGCGATTGGTGAAAGGTGTCCCAAATTGTGCCACCCCGCCCCGAGCTCACAAGATCGCAATAGGAGAGCGGTGCCCCAAATCATGCCACCCCGCCCCCGCACAGAGCTCGCAAGATCACGATGGGGTAAGGTGCCCCGAGTTGTCCCTGACAGGCTACTCAGTCTAAAAGGCTCTAAATGGTTAGAATAATAGATGTTCATAATGCATTCTTACATTCTGAACAAACATAAGCATAATCAACAGTATAGGTACACCGTGACACAGGATCGACTGAGTAGTCTTGAGAAAATAAGTATCAACCATGTAATTGCTGGGCAGATGATTTTGCATCAATGAAAACTACGAGGGGAGGATTACATTTGAAATGTGTAATAGCACAAGCAGCAATCTGTAAATATTTTGCATTTTCTTTATTTACTGACTCTATCATTTAATTGTGCAATTTAAGTTCTGTATATATAATGTCCATGTTAATATAATTTGCCAAATATATATATATATATATATATATATATATATATATATATATATATATATATATATATATATATATATATATATATATATATATTATATATATATATTTTAGTTACTTCATTTCTATATTAATTGTCTAGTTATCCTCAAAAATTACAATTCTCTCATCACTTACTCACCCTTATGCTGTTCCAGAAACATGGCTTTCTTTCTTTTGCAGAATTCAAATGAAGATTTTTAGAATAATATTTCAGTATCTCTGTCGGTCCATACAATGCAAGTGAATGGTGGCTAGAACCTTGAAGCTCCACAAAGCACATAAAGGCAGCATAAAAGTAATCCATAAGACTCCAGTGGTTAAATCTATCAAGTGATATGATAGGTGTGGGTGAGAAATGGATCAATAATCCCTTTTACTCTAAATCTCCATTTACACTTTCAGATCTGAAAAATAAACTAATAGGCATCACGTGTGATTTTAAGATGTGAAAGTGGAGATAGAGAGTAAAAAAAATGACTTAAATATTGATCTGTTTCTCACCCACACCTATTATGTCACTTTTGAAAACATGGATTAAACAACTGGAGTCTTATAGTCTACTTTTATGCTGCCTTTATGTGATTTTTGTAGCTTCAAAGTTCTAACTAAAATTTACTTGCATTGTATGGACCTACAAAGCTGAAATATTCTTCTAAAAATATTTTCATTTGAGAATGTCACATCTGGGATGTCATTAAGGTGATAAAATTATGGGGGCGCCACATTGGATCTCACCTAGGGTACCAAGTAAGCCAGAACCGCCACTGATTGGACAAAATAATATATCCCTGTGTAACTCTAATACACATAATTATTTCATTTGCCCAAGAATTTGAGATTAGTTAAGTCAATAAGCCTTTAAAAAAACATGAATTTATGTCTATTTTATGAAAATAATGGGATGAATGGTTCAAATTGCCTGTCAATGCTCTAAATCACACACGGGACTTAGACGGGCACTCAGAGAAGCGACATGTCTCGCAAAGATTATACGAGATTAAATAATCATAGGGGGAAATTCCTGTAGAGAAAGTGTTTGTTCACTCTTGCTAACGTGCGCACGCACACACACACACACACCAATGATTCAGATCCGGTGATCTGTTTGAAGTAATTGGTGTTATCATGCAGTGTTTACACTTTCCTTATTTATGACACTGAGAATTACGCTAGTACACAGAATTTGGCCAATCATAAGCCAGTCAGCAGAGAGATCACAACTCAGAAAGAGCATGTCAGATCACAGCTCACCTCCACTGTACGCCATTCCAGAGAGGACAGACACATTGACACATATAGAAAATCATCACCACGCTTTCTGCAGTTTCTTCTCACACCTCCCTTGATTCAGGGTGCGAGTAAACACGAGGCGTGGAGGGGGAGTGACATTTAGCAATGTGGGAGGAATGCCACAGGGTGAACGGGTTAACATTGAGTATTTGTACACTACATTGCTGTTTTTTGTCACATTGTTTTGCAATTGAGTGAACAGTGGCAATTCTCAAATTATACCCTTGAATTTTCTCTCTCTCTTTCAAGTAGCGTTCAGACGTCCAATACATTTGAACCAATTAGTCAGTTTGTGTAGCTTGTCGCAAATCGGTTTCTTTTCAATGGCTCAGTTGAACTTCCATGAACTGCAAAAATGTCCCCTTTTGTTTATTTAATTGTTTATAGTTATATTACTTGCTTTTCGTGTAAATGTTTGAATCGAAGGGACAGCTTTACTCTAGTTTAGCTACTTGCCAAATTACAAGCTACTCATAGTCTAACGTCTGGCTATGCATGACTACGGTGCCAATGAGTGACTAACATGGTACCTTAAGCCACCATGTCAGGTTCTCTCTTAGCATTCAAAAGGTATGTGTGCCTGCTGATCAGGAAAAAAGAGATAAGATGTTACCAGAGGCAATTTGTCTTCCAAATGAGTCTCATCTGATAAAAGAAGGCCCAATACAATCGAGAAGAAAACGTATTTGGCAAACCTTTGGCAAATATCGGCCACTACTGGAAAATACTTCAGTAGCAAAACCTTTAGCATCAGCCACTACTGGCAAGCAGTTCTGTGGCAAACCTTTGACATCAGCCACTACTAGGAAACAGTACTGTGGCAAAACTTTGGCACATATCAGCTGCTACTTGCAAACAGTTTTGTGGCAAACCTTTGGCAAATATTGGCCACAACAGGCAAACAATACTGTGGCAACCCATTGGCATCAGTGACTACTGGCAGACAGTTCTGTGGCAAACCTTTTGGCAAATACTGGAAAACAGCTCTGTGGCAAACCTTTTGCATTAGCCAATACTCTCAGACAGTTCTGTGGTAAACCGTTAGCAAATATAAACCACTACTAGAAAACACTTCAGTGGCAAAACCTCTGGCATTAGATAGACACTGTTGTCAGACAGTTCTGTTTCACACTTCTGCAAATACTGTCAACTACTGGCAAACAGTGCTGTGGCAAACCTTTGGCAAAAATTGCCAACTACTGGCAAACAATACTGTGGCAAACATTTGGCAAATATCAGCCAGTACTGGCAAACAGTCCTGTGGCAAACCTTTAGAAAATATTGGCCACTACTGTAAAACAGCTCTGTGGCAAACCTTTAGCATCAGCCAATACTGGTAGAAGGTTCTGAGATAAACCTTTAGCAAATATCAACCACTACTGGAAAACACTTCAGTGGCAAAACCTCTGGCATTAGACACTGTTGTCAGAGAGTTCAGTTGCAAACTTTTGCAAATACTGTCAACTACTGGCAAACAGTGCTGCGGCAAACATTTGACAAATATCAGCCACTACTGGTAGACAGTCCTGTGAAAGACCTTTGGAAAATATTGACCACCTGTCCAACCTTCCAGTTCCTTTGTCGCTACAAATCACTGTCAGTGTTAACACCCCTTGGAGAGATTATATCAGTATTTACTCACCCTCATGTTGTTTTAAACCTGTATGACTTTGTTTCTTTCATGGAGCAAAACTGGAGATGTTAGGCAGAATTTTAGCATCTTTGATCCATACAATGAAAGTGTGTGGTGACTAAACCCGTCACTCTCTAACATTCTGCTTAACATCTTTTTTGTCTTATGGAAAAACAAAAGCTGTACGGGTTTGAAACATAATAAGTTGTGTGATGACAAAAAAAAATTTTTAAGCAAACTATCTACAACCCCAATTATGATAAAGTTGGTACAGTGTGATAAATGCTAAAAAAAAAAACAAAAGAGGAGTGTCATGGTCATTTCCCTGCTGCGCGCTCTTCTGCCAGTTGAGCTTCATGTCTGGAGTGTGGTGACTCCTGACTTCCTGTCTAGTTCTGTTATGGTCTGTGTCGGGACCCAGAGATTCATACTCCTTGTCTGTCTGTTATTGAAATGGGTGCATTGCGCTTGTATCATCTTGGCAGCGTACACTTGCGTCAATAATCTATGTCGGCCTTTGTGTCTGTCTCTCGCGCCCCCGGACGCGCGTTGAGCAGCTTGTTTGTCGATCGGCATGAGTGTATTTAGCCTCATTGTCTTGGCGGTATGCGATCATGCCATTTGGATGTTTTGCCTTCTTGTGAGAACACGTGGATTTGTTATTGTTTCTGTATCACAGTGCATGTGCAACTGTACTTCAGTTGCACATGCACAAGGAGAACACAGATAGTGTTAGCAGGGTCCAACTTGACTAAATGGTCCCATATATTCCTTTTGAAAAAGTAAACACAATTAAATAAAATCAAGCACAAGGCATGTTAGGTATTCCGCATAAACTATTGAGATCAAAATTGAGGTTAAGTTATAATGAACACTTAAAATCTATTTTTAAGATAAACAAGTTCATTGAACTTAAATATTTGAGTTATGATCCAAAAACTTGACATTTCATGTAATTACAAATTGATGGTTTACGGTGTAAAAAAGAAAGAATGGCCTCAACAGATAGTGTTTCAAAGAGAGAAATATTGCTTACTTTGAGAAACTCAAGACATTTCAGAAGCTTAAGAAAATGAGAAAAAAACGAAATTTCCTTATACAGAGAAATAAAAATAATCTGCTAGTAAAAAAAATTGAATATACAAACCATACACGCATAGCCCACAAGCACACTCTCCAGAAATGTCACATTTTCACCCACACGGTCTCTGCTAATCTGAGCTTTACAGCAGACTGCAAGAATTAATTGCAGGTGCACAGCATCTGTCACTATCAATATCTCTCCATTCCCAACCCATTCACACAACCTGTGTAGCAGAACACAAACCTAGAGAGGAGCTATCATACGAGTCAAAATGAATCAGTTCCAACCACCAGTTGAAAATTTCACTGCTGCTATTCCCAAAGCTCCGAAATCTGTGACTCTCAGTCAATGCTTAACTGCGGCAGTAGAGTGCCCCTTTTATGAGCAGTGGGGTAAGAAATCAATGGATTATAAAGTGGAAGATTGCCTGTTGATTTTTAATTAAAGGGATAGTTGATCCAAAATACTATTTTTATTTATTTGTTCATATTTGTCATAAGAAAGACATATGGGTTGGAATAAAATGAAGGTGAATTAATGCTTACAGAATTGTCATTATTGTGAGCTCCAGTCCATTCAGAGCCATTTTATTGATTATTTGTCAACAAAAAATAAAAAATAAATAGGGGAAGGGAAGGGCAGATACGTATTTTACTCAAAGGAACCTGATGAAAAAGAAAACGTGTCTCGTGGAAAAAGAGGGGGTGAGCGAGGAGAAGTAACTAAATTTGAGGGAAAGCGGCTCTAAACCCACTCATCTCTTTTTGGGGAAGATTACAGCACAATACATCTGCCAACCACGCAATAGCAACGCACTGCCATGACCCACATACAGCCTAGCAGCGCTCTGATTGGCTGGCAGAGTACAGCTGAGGGGCGGGGCCTTTCCCTCTCACATCATCAACTTAATAATTTACAGTTTTATGTAACTGATGAGGGATTCTGGGCTCATCATTTACTGTAAGATCACTTTAATATCTCCCTCCCCAATTGTCCTCAGAATGATAAGAATTTAGATAAAGTTATTTCCAAAGTTTGACTGTGGTGGTTAGATTTTCACAAAGGAATGTTTGTTAATCAAAGCAAAACTGTGCACTGCGCTTGCATGCAAGGTCATGGGTTCGATTCCAAGGGAAGACACTGGTAAATATATAGCTTGAATGCACTACGTTTCTTTGGATAAAAGTGTCCACTGAATGTGTAAATGTAAATGAAAATGGCACACGTTAAAATCTTTGCAGCAGTATGCCGAAAACCAAACAACTGAACATGTAGCGCGAGGAGAATTTGTGTGCTTCTAGGTTCCTGCTGATATCAAGAGAGCTTCCTGAGCTCTAGAAAACCCAGTCCCTCTGCTCTCCTGTTTACACAAACACTGCTGAATCACATAGCCAAAAAAGAAATGCCCCAGAACAACTTTAGCAAACTACCACACACGTGCTTGAATGAAGTCGCAAATTAATACTTATTGATAACTAGGACATGCTCTCTTGTGTCAACATCCTGGTTGGTCTTGAAACAACATTCCAATCAACTAATCGGACTTCAGGTAAGGGTAGTACTTAGGTCTGGGGCTAGCACAACATGGTTATCAATATATAATTTGCATCTCATTTTAGGGGTATATCATGTTTAGGGTAGGGGTTATGACAGGGTTTCGACTGGAATGTTTCAAGACCAACAAAAGATGTTAATTCACAAACACATCCTACTTCCAAAAATGACAATCACATACAACTAGGGGTGGGCGATAGACATGATAAACCATTTTGTATGCCGAGTTGGATACCGGTTTACATTTTGGATTATCGTCTGCATCGTGGTTATGCAAAATCGCCACCGTGTGGCAAGAAATATGCACTATATTCTATTCACCTAACACGTACGCGGTACACATTCTGTTGGAGAAATGGTCGAGGAAAAGTGGCTTGACGTGAGATTGAGAGAATTCAAATGGCATTATTCTCAAGATCTAAATATGCTTCTCATCAGACACATGCAGCTGTGTTTCACGTGATTGTTGCGTGCACTATCTCTGAAGCATGAAAGGGCACGTGAGTCCAGCAAGCTTCCAGATTGTGTTCCACAGACATGGGAACGCAGAGTTGATTACTCGCACTACTCGGCCCGGTTTCTCTATATCGTGGCACAAACTTCAAAACTTGAATTCTACGATTGAGGAAGTTAGAAGGAAAACAGCTAAAACAATGTCATGCGCAAACAATTGTGCGTCATCTGGCATGTGGATTTTTTAAAACTACATTATCACCTTTAATAAAATTCAGTTTGAATGACGTTAGATATTAAAAAACAAATCGGATTTGCTCATAGATATTCAGATATTGTCTACAGAGACGACTTAAACCATTAAGAACCTAATGAAGTGTTTTTGTTTATGTTTTTGGGGGTGCATAACATTTCCTTAATTGCATTGCTTTCGAAAGATGGCGAGTTTCTTGAGGAAAGTTTTATAATAAGAATACTTGACAACAACACATCAGACTGAAATGTGAAATTTAGCACTGTGGAAAGATTGATTACCATTAATGAAGTATTAGTTCAATGACTGGATTTTTCCAAAAATAGGCATTACAATATGGTTAATAAATAAACCAATTTTTATCGATTTTTTTTTTCTTTTATTTAACTATATTGTGATATATAGTGTTATCATGATATCAAATTTGTGATATCATGATATAAGATTTTGGTCATATCGCCCACCCCTATATACAGCCATATACACTCAAATATGAAAAGAAGATGTATCGGTGACTTCCACGTGTCATATGAATGGATGCAGAATAGAATAGAACATGTGAACAGGCCCATTAATTTGTTTCTTTTAAATACAACAGTGCCATGAACTTATTCATGGCTCAGGGTCAGAAACTAACAAGGGCTTTGGGCACAAATGCCACCAAAGATGACTCAAAACAATATGACAAAGTCAAAAAAATATATCTGAAATTTGAACTCTGGGGGCAAACAATGCCCTTGTAATGAACTTCTTTTTGTAAAATTTTTCAATTGATTGTATCGTCGAGTTATACAGACACTTACAAATTCATGACAAGGGCATTTTCTGCCCCTGAGTTAAAATGTCTGATAATTTTTTCTTTGGTCTGCAATCAATTACTTCTCTCCATTCCTCATTCTCGCTTAAAGTCCAAGGGTGATTGGGCTTTTTCAGTAGCTGCCCCATGTTGGTGGAACAGTCTTCCATTTCATGTCAGGTCTTCAGCTACCCTTGCCATTTTTAAATGTACTGTAGTTTAAAGGCTTTGTTTTTACTTTGAGGTGTAAAGTGGTTTTATGCTCTAGCTGTGTTTCTTTGTTTAGTTTGTGTCTTTAATTAATTCTGTTAATTTTGTACTTATTAATTACTTTTCGTAGTGTGATTTCCACCTTCATTGCTGTTATTCCTTATGCTTTATTATTATCTTAGAATTTTTTACTATTGTACAGTACTTTGGTTCAACATATGTTATTTTTAAATGTCCTTTAAAAATAAGCTTGACATGCATTTTAAACAATAACTTTTATAAATGCAATGTCTGGAATTGTTCGGTTGAATGGGGTACCGAACTGTGAATCCTGAACAAAACAGTTTGGTGAATACATGTTTACACATTAGCTTCCACTTAGCAGACAAGCAATGAAAGTAGCTATGTGGTTAGCTAGTTAGCTATAAGTTTGTTGTCACGGAGAGTAAAAGATAAACGTTGTTTGTTTTCATTTACAGCATTGCATCTCACCGACTAGGTAACAACGTAGCGTGAAAACACTCAACAGACACAATCCACCACAGCACCGTTGTCTGCTGAGCTGCAAAAAGTCTGCTACATTACTTACTGCACAACTATAGCTGGCTAACATAACCAGATGTGATAAACATGAGTGACATGGTTGTCAGGGACAGGCTTAACTTATATTAGTTATATTGAAAAGGGAAAATTATGGGGTCATTTTTTATTACCTTTCCAGTATTTATTTCACAAACTAGTTAGCAACTTACTGAGATGGCACCGCTTATCACTGCATAGTTTAACTTTGCCCTGTCTGCAGAGTCACCATAAATTCAGAGTCAGCTCTGTAAACAATGGAGTCGAAGTGCGCTCTGCTGGACAAACTACGACACCAATTCTAAAGTATTGTTTTCTGCACTATATGTTCTGAAAAAAGTTCTCATATCTGTGCTTATCGTAAATATATACGACGATACGATATATCAGTGAAAGGCTAATATCGGCCGATCGATATATCAGTCGGGCACTAGAAAGGATACATCATAGTACTTTAAGGTGCACAGAAGCTACAGTGGTTCTACATTTGAGGGTGTCAAGCTGTTGTGACAGTGTTGCCAACTGTTCATAATATGTATAAGGAATGCTTGACCCTTTTGAGTGCTTCAATATGGGGCAGTTGACCATCAAGGGGGCGGGAGATGGAGTTGTCATTCTCGAGGTGTTTGCCTCTTAAATATGGAACAATGACCCTCCTGTAAAAGCATCTTCATTTCTGTAAAAAACAGGACGTCCTGGCTAATATGGAACAGCTGGCAACCCTAGGCCTTAACCACTACACCACAGCAAATTTATCTGATGTCTTGAATTGAGGACATATTCTGAATTATGACATAACTACATTCCCATCTATACATACATAGTGTGAGTCACCATAGGTTATGAATACATCTGCCTGCATAGCATCATGGTAGAGCTGAAACCCATCTTTCTCAATCTCTCCCTGTTCTGCTGCACTGCTGGAATCATCACTTCCTGTGAGTCACCCAGTAAAAGCGAGCAAAAAAGAGAGAGTGCAGGAGAGGAATGGAGGACAGAAGGAGAGGGAAGAAAGTTCCTGATCTTTCATTCATAAAACTCTGCAGTGCAGTACGCTCTTCTGCCCTCAAGCTAGAGTGTCGTAACAGTGAACGAGTGCAAAATTGATAGCAAGCAGCATGCTGAGGAGCAAAAGATGACATAGGATTGTACCAGCCAAGCTGCAGAGTCAAAGGCACTGTTGTTTTTAGGCATCATAGACACTCCATTCACAGAGGCTGATCTAAATAGTAGGCAGTAAAATTAGGTTGCCTTATAAGACACCTTGTTTTATTCTAATATATGCAGCATCGAATATATCCTTCAACATCATCACACGGGAGGTCGGCAGGTCAGAGATATCCTAGGAGTAGTATCCTAAGATCGGCCATATTATGCCGACTCTCTGACAGGCGCCATCTCCTACTAGACATGTTTGCATCCGTTCCAGCATGTTACCTTCCCCTTTGGTGCAACCGGAAGAGAGCTGCATTAGCAGCATGGGAGACCTGGGTTCAGATCCAGTGTTGAAACTTGGAAGAAATTGCATTTGCATAATCATAATTCGGAAGTTGCATTTTGCCCTAGGTTTGGGTTGGGAGGTACAGTTTATAAAACATGCATTCCTTTTCAGTGTATTACTGCCTTAACAGCTGAAAACAACTCGCTTCACAACTTGCTTTTGGCGCCCCTCCATGGACATTTCACCCGGAAAATGAAGCTTTAACGTGCCCTTGCATGCTATTTAGGCAGTGTTAATCTCATCAATGAAATTACAGATTAAAATATTTGACAAAGTGTTGCAAGAAATTATTGTTTGGCTGTGGCTCAGTTGGTAGAGCAGGTCATCTGCTAATCGCAGGGTTGGTGGTTCGAATCTCGGCCCACACAACCCCACATGCCGAAGTGTCCTTGGGCAAGACACTGAACCCCAAGTTGCTCCCAATGGCAGGCTAGCACCTTACATAGCAGCTCTGCCACCATTGGTGTATGAGTGTGTGTGTGTGTGTGTGTGAATGGGTGAATGAGATGCAGTGTAAAGTACTTTGGTAACCTCTAAGGTTAAAAACAAAATTGCTGATTATGAGCCCAAAAACAATTATTTTCCACTCTGTTACACGATACATTTTAACACTTGTATTTCAGACTCACCTATATATACACACTATTCAAATTTTATTAGGTTGCTTGGTAGCACCCCTTATAGCGTGTTGGACTTGACGACTCATCCCAGGTGTCAAATGGGCTTTTAATTTCAAATTTGCATTTTAAAACACTATTTGTTACGTTTAGGTTAAAGTTTCAGGTTATGGAGGTATGTTTTACTTATTAAAACCTCCATCTAAATTTCACCTTAAAAACCTTGATTGAACCCCATTTCAACTGGATTTGGCGCCCTCCGAAGATAATTTCACTTGGAAACTGCAGCCAAACATGTAATGAAGCACATCATTTCAGTTTTGCAAAAACATTGCAATGCTCACGTAAATTTCTTGAGATCAGGCTGAAATTAGAACACATTTGATATTTAATAGGCAGGTATGAGTGGGATTTTGGACTAATTACATTTCACAGTGGGCGGGGCTACACAGCATGATGTAGCTCGTCGCAGCTGGAAAGGACAAAAACTTTGCTTTATCATTTGTGGCTTTAACGCAACACACCTGGTTAGGACACAATGTTAGTCAAGTCTCTTTTTAATGTTTATCATGTCACAGTTAAACTCACTTTTGCGATCTTTTTCAAAATAATCACTATTTGAATTTTTTGTCCTAATCATTCAGCCCTAATAACCACTAAACCTGCCACATCAGCATTAAGACTGACTTGCATATAAAATTCATCATTATCAGAACCATGGCCTATTGATGAATAATAATAATAATTCCTTACATTTATATAGCACTTTTCTAGGCAATCAAAACGCTTTACATAGTATAGGGAGAATCTCCACAACCACCACCAGTGTGCAGCATCCACCTGGATGATGCGACGGCATCCATAGTGCGCCTTAACACCCACCACACACCAGCTATTGGTGGAGAGGAGAGTGTAGAGTGATACAGCCAATTAATGGATGGGGATTATTAGGAGGCCATGATTCAGAATGGCCAATAGGGGGAATTTGGTCAGGAAACTGGGGGTAAACCCCTTCTCTTTACAAGAATTGCCCTGGGATTATTAATGACCACAGAGTCAGGACCTCAGTTTAACATCTCATCCGAAGGATGGAGACATTTTACAGTATAGTGTCCCTGTCACTGTACTGGGGCATTAGGACCCACAAAGACCGCAGGGTGAGCACCCCCTTCTGGCCTCCTTAATACCACTTCCAGCAGCAATTCAACATACGTATAAGTCCATTTCTGAATGATTGAGATAAGAAATTTGTTCTGCTTGTCTCATGAATAAAGCCCACAGAACATAATATGAACTTTGCACACACACCATCTCCAGGACTGGTTTCGTGTTCACAGGTAAACAGAGGAACAAATTCACACAAACACACACAAACGCTCTAATCTCTTGACTGTGAGTGACGCCACTCTGAACAAATCCTGACTCCTAATCTAAGGCGCACAGGCGACGCTGCCTCGATGAGGTTGGGAAACAGCAACGCTATTAATAGAAACACCATTTCACACACTCTTTCTCGTCAATCCTCTGCCTCAGTTATGTGAGAAACACTCACACACACATGCACAAACATATACTCTCTTCACAAACCTCTCTCTCTCTCTCATGGAGAACAACACAGTGGGCTCCCAAGGACACCTTGTTCTCTAGGGCTTTAGTTTTCCCATTTGTTCTTCTGTCATGTGTATAAAATAGGCCATTTTCATTTTATTGAGCCATTTTTAACTCACCCACATTATGCCACTGGATACTCCAGTGCATTATCGCTAATCAGTTCTATTATGCATTGTGCAGTTAAAAGTGACCAAGAAACTGCTTAATTTGGCCAGAATAAACTATCAAACCTATTGGCACAATTTCTCCAAGAATTCCTTTCCTGTGCATAGGGATGCAACCGGACAATTCTGGCATTTAAAAAAGTACAAATGCATCTCTACCTGTGAGTGCAGTTGGCAAACTGATGCCCAAGGACTGTCCCCTGTAGTGTCCTTGAGCAATACAAAAGACTGACCATTTGTATCATTTCTAACACTAAGGGGGGAAAAATCATAACTATTCAAAATCATAAATATTCTTCAAGAACTGGGTGAGTGGGGCCTGGGTAGCTCAGCAAGTAAAGATGCTGACTACCATAACTGGAGTCGCAAGTTCGAGTCAAGGGTGTGCTGAGTGACTCAAGTCAGGCTTCCTAAGCAACCAAATTGGCCCTGTTGCTTGAGTCACATTGGGGTAACCTCCTTGTGGTCGCCAAATTGTGGTTCTCGCTCTTGGTGGGGCACGTGGTGAGTTGAGCGTGGATGTCACGGAGAATAGCGTGAAGCCTCCACGCTCACTATGTCTCCGCGGTAACGCGCTCAACAAGCCACGTGATAAGATGCACGGATTGATGGTCTCAGACGCGGAGGCAACTGAGATTCGTCCTCCGCCACCCGGATTGAGGTTGGTTCAACACGCCACCACGAGGACTTAAAGTGCACTGGGAATTGGGCATTCCAAATTGGGGAGAAAAGGGGAGAAATAAATCAATAAATAAGAACTGGGTGATCATACATGTGCAACTGAGAATCTCTGCGTAACCTTGTCCTGTCTGACACGCAACAAAACAAAACAAACAAAACAAACCCACAAAAGCCAGGTTATGTGCCTAACCTTGCCAGACTATTATGTGTAGTCCTGACGATATCAACAACAAAACTAAACAAACAAAAAACGAAAAGATCATGGGGTCAGACCACAATGCCTGCCAACCTTGCCCTGTCTGACACATCCCATCCTGCCAAACAAATAAATTAATAAAAACAAAAGAAATAGCAATACGAAACAAGTCAAAACAATAAACAAAACATAACACCAAACCTAGCCATGACTAATCCACCCAATCCTGCCAAATAACACAATGGAGAGAGGGGTGCAAATTACAGTGCCACATGCCACATGTAGAGCAGATAAAAGAAAAGCAAAAAGAGGTTAATACCTCATCTACCCATGGTGAGTGAGTGCCGAGGGATGAACGTGTGTGAGTATGTGTGTACATGTGTGTTTGTGTGTACACTGGGCCTGACGTGATACCACCTGGCCCAGCCACAATCTCAGCATGACATCTAGGAAGAGAGCAAACAGCCTGCTGCGGAGAGAGAAGGAGACGGTGAGAGAAAGCGAAGGTGATCAAACGAGCCAGAGAGATAAGAGAGACCAGCAGACCATGCTCTTCCACACCGATGCACTACAAAGACAACCTCACTGATCTTAAAATGTGATTTATACCAGTCAAGCTATTAAAATGGACCTGACATCAAAGATGGAGCAGTCTTTCATTTAGACTTAGCACAGAAGAGGATCAGGATCAGGACAGCAGTCTTGTTAGACAAACCAGACCATATACACACACTCACAGAAACACAGTGAGCATCGGTTCCTCGGCACAGCACTCAAAACACACTACCGTTTCCATCTCATAACACCTCATTTGTCTTACTACTCCTCAAATGTGTCGTTCAATCGAATCGAATACCTTCTACCGGACAAAGAGGCACTCACAGGCCTACATGTAACCTAACCAAAAGAGATAACAGTTGGAAAAGTTCTGATCACATGAGAAAAGTCACATCAGACGATACAAATGACGAGCTAATCAAAGCGTCCGTGGCTCATCCTCACATACAGGTGCTTTGAAATTAAATCCATTTGATGTCTGCTAAAGTCAGGGACCTCTTCTCTCTTTCTGATCCTTCACATGCTACAAAATACAAGTTGCCAAGTTGCCCATGACTTCGAATCGTAATTACAACTGGAACGTTGGATATAAATCTTGATACCAGTGTTACTGACCTTGGCTGACCCATAGCCAATGCACTTTTCTTACATGAAAGACTGATTAGCAATACAATGTCATGATGTCATGACGGTATACAAGGAAGTACCTTGGACTACCATGTAAATGTCATGGTACGTATGAATATGGTAATGATTCAGTGCTATGGTGAATTAAACTACCACAATATTACCAATGCTATACCATGGTACTGCTACTATACTTTTTGTAAGGGTATATACTGTCAAAAACATTAGCTGAGATTTATGGTTCTTTGACCAGCAAATGTAATAAGTAACACTAAACATGTAATTTATACATTATTTAAATACTACATTAAATTAATTAAGCACCAACCCATCATTATCTACTTGAGCATTTTTCAGGTTAACAGGCAATTTGAAAGACAAATTATTGAGAGATTGACATTTATTATTTAGAATTTAGAGCATGTCGTCAGTTATTAGTGCAATGTTAATTAGCTAGTATTAGGCATCTAAGCTCCTAATTAGCAACATTTATTAACATTTAGGTAGCTAGCTAATAAGTGCTCTTATATGAACACTCAGATGTAATTTAGATTTGTCCCTTGTTATTTAATTGTTCACCTTTGCCCTAAATGTTTGAGGATAAAGTGTGTCGAAGCAAAAAATAATCTTGTTCTGGAATTATATAGTGTTTAGAATGAATTAATGTGCTGAGGTTTTGTTTATTAGTATTTCTGTTTTACACACACACACACACACACACACACACACTAACACACACCGAGAGAGAGAGATCAACCACGACATTAAAAGCACCTGCCTAATATTTTGTAGGTCCCCTCGTGCTGCCAAAACAGCGCCAACCTGCATGTCAGCACAGCATTCTATGATGAGATTATATTCTTCTCACCACAATTGTACAGAGCGGTTATCTGAGTTATAGTAGACTTTGTCAGTTCAAACCAGTCTGACCATTCTCTGTTGACCTCTCTCATCAACAAGGTGTTTCCATCCACAGAACTGCCACTCACTCGATGTTTTTTGTTTTTGGCACCTTTCTGAGTAAATTCTAGAGACTGTTGTGCGTGAAAATCCCAGGAGATCAGCAGTTACAGAAACACTCAAACCAGCCCATCTGACACCAACAATCATCCATGTGATTATCTAATCAGCCAATTGTGTGGCAGCAGTTCATACAATCATGCAGATACAGGTCAGGAACTTCAGTTAGTGTTCACATCAACTATCAGAATGGGGGAGAAATTTGATCTCAGAGATTTTGACCTTGGCATGATTGTTGGTGCCATATGAGTAAAATAGTTAGCTAAAAATAGTTTGTGGGTGATTAGAGAACAAGATGCAGGTTCTTGCGCTAAAATACCATGCGCAAAAGTGCAACAGTTTAGTGAATCTGCCCCATTGTCTCATTAAAAGCTGAAATTCTAGAGAGAAATTGTTTTTTTGGGATGAGTAGTGCAGAAAAATCTTTAATATTTTTCTTTAAAAAATATTAAAAGAAACAACTGTTGTAAAATATGATTCATATTTAAAAACACTTTTGACCACCAAATCAAAGTCATGTAGTGTAAACATATACAGAAGCCATTTTGTTGTTTATGTTGACAAAAATCATAAAACAGAGAGGACCCCTAGACTGATTGTGAAGTAAAAAAAAAAAGCAGATATTTAGCAATTTTTACGAAAAGGAACATTTTGTTCAGGTCATGTGGAGTAACCCTGAGAAAACTTTTTTACTCAAAGATTCATGATATTTATAAAAAAATATGTTTTACATTGAAAAATTTGTGATTAAGTTGTTCATATATATATACATATATATATATTTCACATCTGGATTTGGGTATCCTCTGCCATTCCTCCTTGCAGATCCTCTCCAGTTCTGTCTGGTTGGATGGTAAACGTTGGTGGACAGCCATTTTCAGGTCTCTCCAGAGATGCTCACTTGGGTTTAAGTCAGGGCTCTGGCTGGGCCATTCAAGAACAGTCACGGAGTTGTTGTGAAGCCACTCCTTCGTTATTTTAGCGGTGTGCTTAGGGTCATTGTCTTGTTGGAAGGTGAACCTTCGGCCCAGTCTGAGGTCCAGAGCACTCTGGAGAAGGTTTTCAGTCCAGGATATCCCTGTACTTGGCGCATTCATCTTTCCCTCGATTGCAACCAGTCGTCCTGTCCCTGCAGCTGAAAAACACCCCCACAGCATGACGCTGCCACCACCATGCTTCACTGTTGAGACTGTATTGGACAGGTGATGAGCAGTGCCTGGTTTTCTCCACACATACCGCTTAGAATTAAGGCCAAAAAGTTCTATCTTGGTCTCATCAGACCAGAGAATCTTATTTATCACCATCTTGGAGTCCTTCAGGTGTTCTTTCATGTATCTTGCACTGAGGAGAGGCTTCCGTCGGGCCACTCTGCCATAAAGCCCCGACTGGTGGATGGCTGCAGTGATGGTTGACTTACTACAACTTTCTCCCATCTCCCGACTGCATCTCTGGAGCTCAGCCACAGTGATCTTTGGGTTCTTCTTTACCTCTCTTACCAAGGCTCTTCTCCCCCGATAGCTCAGTTTGGCCGGACGGCCAGCTCTAGGAAGGGTTCTGGTCGTCCCAAACATCTTCCATTTAAGGATTATGGAGGCCACTGTGCTCTTATGAACCTTAAGGGCAGCAGACATTTTTTTGTAACCTTGGCCAGATCTGTGCCTTGCCACAATTCTGTCTCTGAGCGCTTCAGGCAGTTCCTTTGACCTCATGATTCTCATTTGCTCTGACATGCACTGTGAGCTGTAAGGTCTTATATAGACAGGTGTGTGGCTTTCCTAATCAAGTCCAATCAGTATAATCAAACACAGCTGGACTCAATTGAAGGTGTAGAACCATCTCAAGGATGATCAGAAGAAATGGACAGCACCTGAGTTAAATATATGAGTGTCACAGCAAAGGGTCTGGATACTTAGGACCATGTGATATTTCGGTTTTTCTTTTTTAATAAATGTGCAAAAATGTCAACAATTCTGTGTTTTTCTGTCAATATGTGGTGCTGTGTGTACAATAATGAGGAAAAAAAATGAACTTAAATGATTTTAGCAAATGGCTGCAATATAACAAAGAGTGAAAAATTTAAGGGGGTCTGAATACTTTCCGTACCCACTGTATATTTTAATATATTTATATATATTTTTCATACACAAAAAACAAACAATTTGTTTTTCTCTTTGAATAAATGCCCTGAATAGTAATAACAAACTAAAATATGTCATTATTTATTGCCTTTCTTTTAAGGAGAGGCTTTTCAAAATGTTGCTTTCTTTGAACATGGTTTCATTTTCAAAAAAGCCATTTCTGAAGGGGGTATTCTGTTGCTAAACCAGTTCCACCACACGCAAAATGGAATGCATGGGAAATACAACAATATGACCTAATATTCTGGACAAAGCTAGGAAAGAATAAGCTAGCAGAACAAAAAGCCTGAAAGAGCTTTAGCTGCTATGTTTCTGTTCAAAACAGTGCTATACGCCGTTTCTAAACCAGCTTTACAACAGCCTAAGAAGATATGTGCAAGAGGAATATGATATGCATACGGCAGATTTCACCCGTTTATTTAATATTTCCTACTTATATTTGAAACTTGAGAATGTCAAAGAACATGAGCTTCATTAATCACACACACTATATGTAGAACTTCTGCCCAGGAACATCAGAAAGAATGAGAGAGTAAACATGGATCAAAATGCTACTTTAATGAATGCAGGCATTAAAAGAAATGGCAACTGCTTCAAATAAGCAAAAGAGCAAATAAGTTCATGATCCACACTGATGGTAAGTGTACAATGAACTGAAAAGGAGGAAACTTTTTTCTAGCATATTGTCAAATATCTTCATAAGAGTGAAAAAAGTTTAGCATTTGATGAACTTTAAAGAGATGCATGAGCTCTGATATTAACATGAGCCCATTTAAAGCTAAATCACATATTTATACATACATCCAGGAACTTTTGGCATACCATATGAAACATTATGATTTAGGATGCACTAATCCCAATATAGGGTACTTTATGGCAAAGTGAAGACTAGACCATCTATGACACAGACCAACGCTAAACCCTATAAAGACCCAGACCAATACCAGACCACTTAAGATACAGATCAATCCCAAACCCCCTTAGACCCTGACCAATACCAGACCCTTTAACATCCAGATCAATACCAGAACCCTTAAGATCAAGGTCACAACAAAACTCAAAGCCCAAACTAAGACAACACCCCATAAGAACCAAACCAAAACCAGACCCCTTAAGATACAGATCAACACCAAACCCCTTAATATCCATGCCAATATCAGACCCATTAGACCCTGACCAATACCAGACCCTTTAACATCCAGATCAATACCAGACCTTTTAGACTTAAACCAATAACAGACCCCCTAAGATCCAGATCAATACCAGACCCGCTAATACCAGAACCCTGAAGACCCAGACCAAGAAAAACACCAAACAGTCTAAGACCAATAACAAACAAGACCAATAACAAAACCTCACAGACCCAGACTAAGACTAGACCCCCTAAGACCCAGACCAATACCAGATCCCCTAAGAGCTAGGCTTAGAATAGACCCTGTGAGACCCAGACCAATACAAGACTCCTTAAGTCTTGTATTGTACAGAAATTAGGCAATACAGACATATAACAGACCTCTTAAAGACCCAGAAAATTAATAGACACCCTAAGAACCCAATCAAACCTAAAACTCTAACATCCAGATCAATACCAGACCCTCTGTGACCCAGACAAATATCAGTCCCCCTATGACCACAAATAAACCAGACCCCAAAAACCCAGACCCAAACCACTAAGACCCAGACCAAGACTAGGACCAGCTGGCTCAAGAAGACTCAAACACAGACCAATTCCCCTACAATGCAGACAATACCAGATCAACTAAGATCCAGACCCAAACTCAAACCCAGAAAATTAGCAGACCGCCCAAGACCCAAAACCAACCATAACCCTTACTAACCCTAATGCCAACCCTATACTCAACCTAGAATAATAGGTCCCCTAAGACCAATACTAAGACCAGCTTGCCCAAGAATCATGCTTCTCCATGTTAATGAACTAATATAGAAACATTTGTTGAATTTTATGCAGCATGCAAAACTCTGAGCAAAATTGCAGTTACTATGCAGCCATTCAGGACCATAACATTCTAGCCATTTCTATCTATTGGTGAAGACATAATGTCATGTTTATGTGGACTTGAGAGCTTTTAAGACAAAGACCACAAGGGGAATTCTCCAACTCTGCTATATAAAAAGGACAGCTGAAGTGGGATTCAGCCTATGGCCTGCTTTGAGCAGTTTACTGTAATCCTGCTGTATCCTGGTTTGAATAAAATGTATCCACCCCATACTCCTCCACACTATAAACCAGCAGAGCAGCACTTGAGGTTATAGGGGTGAGGACCCCAGTAAAGCACATTCAGTGATACAGGCCTGGTGTAAAACCTTCCCTGTAATAAATTCTTCCTCTATCGCCCAGCCATGCTGCTTCCATTGGCATTTATTGCCGTCACAAGGTCATACAGGGTGGCAAAGAGTTAATGTTGCACCCCTCCCCATGTTTTAGGTGTGAAAAGAGAAAATGTAAAGAACAAGCCAGTCCCCCTACAGTGAGATCCTACACTCTATGGTTGTGTACTGGTATACATTTTATAGGTGTGTATAATTGTGTGTATTTATCAGTGTTTGAGAGTAAATTACTAAAACATAGTGACACTACTAACTTAACTACATGTTTTAATTGTGCAACCGTAGTTCAGCAGTTTTCAAAATAGTGTTGCTTGTCCAGTAACACCAGTACTGTCACCATTTTTAATTTCAAGATTTGTTTTGTGCCACCCTGTAGGATTGAATTAAACATATTAATATATTTTATTTTATAGTTCTATAGTTAAAAACATAATTCTACCTTAAAAGTGCACTTAGTAATTGTTTAAATACATCATCTTTGGCTTACACTGACACCTAGGGGCCTGGATGCAGCATCATTCAAACATACTATTTTTCAGTTACTGATACCATTGTAGAAATTCGCCATTCACAATCAGCCATGATTAATTAAATCCATGAGTGAACGTGTTCAATAACAGGGCAGCTACTGTGATTAAGCAAGTGGAATTCAACAGGTTATTTGATTCTAAAATGGCCGCCCCCATGAGGGCACTCTCTCCATGTAGAATACGCTTTTCCACTGCACAGTACAACTTGACTCGACTCTGCTCGCTTTTTTGTGGTTTTCCACTGTGGATAGTACTTGGTACTTTTTTAGTACCACCTCGGTCGAGGTTCCAAGCGAGCCGATACTAAATGTGATGTCAAAACCCTGCAGATCACTGATTGGCCAGAGAATATAGTCACTACCAGCGTCACTGGATTTTCGACACGGGACATCAACCCACAGCGACAGCAGTATCATTTGTTCACATGCTTTCGAATTGTAAAAAGAAATGGTTGTGCGCAAATAAACGAGGTGCAGACGTTCCTCTCGTTAGCGATGAACAAATCTAAAAATCTTTCAGGAAGTGTCTCAGCTGTTGGCTGCACACGGCTACCACCGGACCTACCAACAGTGTAGGGAAAAGTAAAAAAAACTTAAAAGTGACTAAAGAACCATCAAGGAAAAGTGGAAGTGGTTCGACCAAATGGACGCTATCTAAACCGGTGAGCAATGGGAGGGAGAGTGCCCTGAACTCGGCCACGGCTGGAGTCCATGATGGAGGATGGTATGTTTTGTTAAGTTAACTCTATACTCTGCTTGAAAGCTTCACTTTATTTAGTTGACCAGCTACTGGAAGCTTGCTTCTAAAACAGCATGGCCAATTGAACTGTTACTTGTGTAAAATCACCATGCAACAACTGCTTTATGCAGCACAATGAGCTAGTAGCTAACAGCTAGTTGTCGTGTTATTGTTTGTCATTTTGTGTTGCGTTTAAGATGATGTCACGGCAGTAGAGGCGCCACAACTATGACGATCAGCCTATAATCCCACCCACGTTGAAGCGGCACTAAACTGCAGTGGAAAAGCAAGCTCAGAAAAGTCAAGCGAGTAGAGTCGAACCGTAACATGCAGTGGAAAAGGGCCATAAAACAGCTTTTATAAGGTTACTGATATGACTGGGGTCCTCATCTCATGTGAATGCTCATGATTTTATACATGTTTCAAAATAATTTGGGAGCAAAACGTTTTTAAAGAGGAAACAATTACTGACAGCACCTTTAAGTAGTTGCAGTGTTCTTAGCTACTTCATGTTAATAGTTTGCAGTGTAATTAACTACTTTTTCAAATGGTTAGCTTGACTGTAATTGAACTACTTTAAACTGTAGATTTACACTTGGCAAACTAAAGTTTCAGCACTGATGTGTATTTAGGGTTTTGGATGGCTTTGCATTTGCAGGAACAGTTGTGGATCAGCATGGTTGCTGGTGTTGATGTGCTTGTTAAATGCTTCATCACACTGTGACAAATGGTCTTATTATAAAACAGAAGGTGCAAAAACCCACTGTGACCAGAGAGAAGCCAAGGGATCAATTGCGCACACACATGCACAACCATTGTGGGTTTTTTTTATATTTTTAAATGCTAAACATAAATAATTGATGTAATGTACAACTCTCGCTAAGCTATGCAAAGTCAACTTTAACAACAATAACACATATAGTAAGTGTTCTTGCATTATGTTGAAAACATTTCATTTTTATATTACATTTTTGTTTTATGTTAAGTGATCCCAGTAAGAGATCCCAGTAATTCCATTAGATAGACTAACATGTAGTCCCAGTCCAAACTCACCATATTGGTTTAGCTAAAAGTTGGCATTGTTGGATGTTCAAAAAAAATAGCAATTTTGAAAACAACACTTTATTCTTTTCAGAGAGGTCAACCTGCAAATGGCTTACTTGCATTGAGTTGGGAAAGGAGAAATTATTTGAAAAATACAACCTGCATCTTTAAAAATAGCTCAAATTGTGTTATGCTGTGCGTCAATGTCAGTTAAATTGATGGACCAATCAGAAGAACTAGGGGCGGGACAAGTATTCTCGGTAATATTTAGTGTTTACAGTAACGGAAGCATTTGTCTGCTGCATTTCTTGACGCTTATTGTTTTGTTTTGTTTTTTGTTTCCTTTCGTTTTCTATTTCTTATTCCACTTTGATTTTTTGTTGTTTTCATTGTTGTTGCTTTTGTTGAAAAGAGCTTGAAGAGCTTGTATTTTTTTTCTAAGCCTGGAGGTTAAAAACAAATATTGAGACCCCTGCATTCAGTTCAAATACATTGCATGTGTGAAGTTAGCACACTAATGCCAATGAATGTCGTCTTTTCCACCACATCACCTGTTTTCTCTGAGTAACTTTGTCTATTTTTGACCATTTATCTCAATTTCTTGTGTTTAAAAAAAAAAACAAATAACATTAATACCCAAACCACTTTGCTTAATGGAATGTTTAATGACATTACTCTGGAATCCAGCATGAATTTCAACCTCAGAGATGCGAAATGGAAGCCAAAACAATGAAGAGGCTTTGATTGCTACGAACAGTGTAGAATCACAAGCTGCTCTCAGAACAGTCAAACAGCTAGTCATTCAGCTGTCTAGATGTGTGTGATCTACTAAAGCACTTCTGTAAGCCAGAAGAGCTAGCACAAATACATAGGAAATATAGATCTGAGAATTGGATTTTACCCCATTCATATGAAAATGAAAAACATGAGGCCATCTCTCGTGAGAATAACATTCAGACTGGTGGCAAAACAAACACTAACACACATACTTTAACACATCAAATCAACGTCGAAGGCCTCTGTCTTTGCCAGCCAGTTGGTCTTTAGCCATCATGACTCTCTGTTATGGCATTAGAAGACAAGTGGCCCCTTCATACAGCTAGCCATCTGAGGTGACCCAACTCATCCATCGTGATCAAGTACTCGAGAACACAATGTGCTCTTGTTGAGGGGCCACAGTAATTACAGCTCTATTGATTAATAAAGAAAATGATTTAAACAACAAAGAAAGAATGAAATGCATAGAAAAGTGTTTTTAAATGTACATATATGCATTTGGCAGACAATTTTATTCAAAGCAACTCACAGTGCTTTCAATCTACAAGTGTAGTGTCAATGGCCCAGATTTACTGACAGCAGATACTAAATAACAAGTACTACTTTGCTTGTGCAATCTATTAAATTGTGCGCAAAGTGTGCGCTTTGTGGGTGTACTGCGGGTCATGTACTAAGAAAAACTATGCAAATAAACACACGCTAATAATGTACGTTAGACAAACCCTCTTAAAGTGTGTGTGTGTGGTAATTGTACCAAATTGAACCATTTCGCTCACTTACGACTCCTACTAAAAATACTATTTTATTTGTATTAAATATAATGTGTGTAAACCGCAAATATCTTTACCATGTTACAGTTAAAGATACACGAGTCTGCATGGGTGAGAACCGCCAATAAAAGGCAATATTTCCCCAGTTAAAAGCATGTTTAATATGTTGAAATACAACATCATTTGTACATTAACTGTCAGTAGGCAATTGATTCTTAGAGTTAGGCCCTATAAGAGTTGTACGATCATCATCATTTTGTGTTCTAAAATAACAGAAAAACATTTTTTTTTTTTCATGAAAAATGGGTGTATTGTGTATTCGGTGTTCTCAAAGTCTCTGTTTTGCCACAATGGCAGCATGATGCACAGCGAAAATCAGATTAAGAGCATTTCAGGTTCAACAAAAGTTAAACTCAAGGATTAACGAAAGTTTTAACGAAAGAATGAATGTAAGTGATTTGATAAAGTTAAAAGCTTCACATTTCTACCTTTAAACTCTCAAACTCTTCACTTCCACTGCACGTGCCTCACTCAGAGGGACGAGTCAAAATACATTTTTCGATAATCAACATTATACCACAAATGATGCTGATTGAGATTAACATGTAATAAACTCAGTGTATTTATTTAATACCTGCCTTTCAGTCATATTCATTTGCTCTTGCAGATACCACTTCTGAAATTACTTTCATGCTTATCACTTTGCAGGTGCAATTAAAAAATTTCAAGTCAAGTGGTTTTATTGTCGTTCAATCATATACAGTTAGTACAGTAGACAGTGAAACGAGACATCGTTCCTCCAGGACCATGGTGCTACTTAAAACAACATAGGACAAACACAGACCCACATGAGACTACACAGACTAAATAACATACCTATAAAAGGGCACGTGCAAACATGTGCAAAAAGTACAATAAATTATTAAAAATCAACAGGACAATGGGCACAGTGAGAGACATTGCAGCGCCGACCAGTACACAGTAGTACAAAAAGATGACCGTTTCTAAAAATGCCAAATGTAAACATAGAACACTATCTCATGAGATAGTGTTCTATACAGCACATAGCAGTTATTGAGGTAGCAGCCAGGTATAAAGTGACAATAATTAAAGTGCAACTCAGGACATGTGTGTGTGTGTGTGTGTGTGTGTGTGTGTGTGTGTGTGTGTGTGTGTGTGTGTGTGTGTGTGTGTGTGTGTGTGTGTGTGTCAGTCCAGTCTCTGAGTATTGAGGAGTCTGATGACTTGGAGGAAGAAGCTGTTACACAGTCTGGCCGTGAGGGCCCGAATGCTTCGGTACCTCTTGCCAGACAGCAGGAGGGTAAAGAGTTTGTGTGAGGGGTGTGTGGGGTCATCCACAATGCTGGTTGCTTTGCGGATGCAGTGTTTTTTTTAAATGTCTTTGATGGAGGGAAGAGAGACCCCGATGATCTTCTCAGCTGTCCTCACTATCCTCTGCAGTGTTTTGCGGTCTCAAACCAGGCAGTGATGCAGCTGCTCAGGATGCTCTCAATAGTCCCTCTATAGAATGTAGTGAGGATGGGGGGTGGGATATGTGCTTTCCTCAGCCTTCAAAGAAAGTAGAGACGCTGCTGGGCTTTCTTGGTAATAGAGCTGGTGTTGAAGGACCAGGTGAGGTTCTCCGCCAGGTGAACACCAAGGAATTTGGTGCTCTTGACGATCTCCACAGAGGAGCTGTCGATGTTCAGCAGAGAGAGGTCACTCTGTGCTCTCCTAAAGTCAACAAACATCTCTTTTGTTTTGTCGACATTCAGAGACAGGTTGTTGGCTCTACACCAGTCCGTTAGCCGCTGCACCTCCTCTCAGTATGCTGACTCGTCGTTCTTGCTGATGAGACCCACCACGGTCATGTCATTGGCGAACTTAATGATGTGGTTCGAGCTGTGTATTGCTGCACACGTCGTGAGTAGGCAGAGTGAACAGGACTGAGCACACAGCCCTGGGGGGCCCCAGTGCTCAGTGTGGTGGTGGAGATGCGGTTCCCGATCCGGACTGACTGAGGTCTCCTAGTCAGGAAGTCCAGGATCCAGTTGCAGTGGGAGGTGTCCAGGCTCAGCAGGTTCAGCTTTCCAATCAGTTGCTGAGTAATTATTGTGTTGAATGCTGAGCTGAAATCTATGAACAGCATTCGAACATATGAGTCCTTTTTATCTAGGTGGGTGAGGGCCAGATGGAGGGTGCTGGCGATGGTGTCGTCTGTTGAACGGTTTGGATGGTATGCAAACTGCAGGGGGTCTAGTGAGGGGGGCAGCTGTGTCTTAATGTGCCTCATGACGAGCCTCTCAAAGCACATTATGATGATGGGTGTTAGTGTGACAGGACAGTAGTCGTTGAGGCAGGACACTGAAGACTTCTTTGGCATGGGGACGATGGTGGTGGCCTTAAAGCACGTTGGAACGACGGCGCTGCTCAGAGAGATGTTGAAGATGTCGGTAAGAACATCTGCCAGCTGGTCTGCACATCCTCTGAGCACACTGCCAGTAATGTTTTCTGGTCCAGCAGCTTTAAGTGGGTTTACTCTACATAGAGTTTTCCTCACATCAGCCGTGGTAAGACATAGCACCTGGTCGTTGGGAGGGGAGGTGGTCTTCCTTGCCACCACGTCGTTCTGTGCTTAAAACCTACCGCATAAGTCGTTCAGCGCATCTGGAAGGGAGGCATCTTAGTCACAGGCAACTGATGTTGTCCTGTAGTTGGTGATGGCCTGGATGCCCTGCCACATGTGCCACGTGTCACAGCTGTCCTGGAAGTGACTGTGGATTCTCTGTGTGTGCGCGTGCTTTGCCTCGCTGATGGCCCGGGACGGTTTGGCCCTCGCTGTTCTTAGGGCAGCCTTGTCGCCTGTTCTAAAGAGTCTTGGGTCCTCAGCAGCGCACACCTGAGAGACAAAAGCACCGCCCCATAAAAGCACCGCCCCATAAAAGCACCGTTCACAGAGCGCTTCCTTAGCATTAGCGCTGGGTGGAATGTAAACTCCGGTTATAATAACAGTGGTGAATTCCCGTGATAAATAAAAAGGGTCTGCATCCAACAGTCACAAGCTCCAACAGCGATGCAATTTGCATTGCATCAACACAACCCTTTATTATGAACATGTTGGATGTACATCTTAAACTGCATATTCATAAAAGGCAAACCCGCAAAAACATTGCCAAGATGTGCTACTTTGTGCATATGAAAAATGCTATTCTCAGTAGACTATTGTATGTTAGCAGAACAGCTCAGACATTTTATGTGTTATTAAGATTGCAAGTGTTTTTAATGCACTCAAATAGATGTAGACCGATATACTGGTTTTACCGATTAACTGTGCCGATAATTGCTTTTTGGAACTATCAGTTATTGGATAAATGTATGCCAATTGTTGCCAGTTGTTATATTTTTATTCCACATCAATAAACCTCATCTAGTGAAATGTATAAATATATATACAGTAATATATATACAGTATATCCTGTACATTCAAAACTTTTCATCTGGTTAATATAAAGGCTATGGAAAGCTCCATTTAGTAAATACTTCCATGCAGTAAAGAGTATTGTAACTGTTATTTCTAAATAAGAATCCCCCAGGTGTATTTTAGGCTTGTTTATAGTTAAAAGTTTGATTTTATAAACCAAAGCTTAACTTTTCTGGTTATTGTTGGGATTTAGGTTGCACAAACTACTTTTGGGATTTTATTCATTTTGGAGCCTCAATGTCTGTGCCCTTCAAAGTAAGGTGAGACTAAAACATTTTAAGAAACCAACTTAGTTATTGGTTTCTGAAAAATCCACTATCGGTCGACCTCTAAACTCAAACCTAATGTAGGGCCAAAGTGACCACTGCTGCTAAATGTTTGCCAGTAATGGCAGATTTATATTTGCCAAAGGTTTTCCATTAAACATTTTGCATACAGTTGCAAACTGTCCATTGCTGCCACTGGTTCACCAGTTGTGGCAGACCTTTAAATTTGCCAAATGTTTGCCATTGAAATATCAATAGTTGGCCGTAAAAATTCACCATTGTCGGTAAAGGGCTGCAAACTTCTGGCAACAATTTGTGGCAAACATGCTGAAAATTTTACACAAATAAACGGCAAGTGTGTTACTAAGTGAGAGAATACAGGCAAACTAAGTTCACATTGCATTTCACGCAAACCATTTGAGTCGTGGCGTCACACACTTGAAGCATGAGGTATTCCTTTGGGATGAAGTGTGGTTCTATAATAAGGATCAATGCAAATGCTCCGGGATGCACCACAATGGAACGTTCTTCTTCAATGGACTGACACTAAGAGTTAAGAGCAACAAATCTCTGTTTATCCACACAGCATGTATACTGTCAGCCTCTAAACTGTCTAAACCTGAGAGATCAAGCCAGATCTCATTGCACTTGGACACATAAAAATGAAAAAAAATGAAGTCTATAATTTATTATTCTTATTTTTAATTCTTTTATTATTGCATTGAACAGAAAAGGAGAACTTTTGAAAAATCTTCATGCAGCTCTTTTCCATAGACCAATAATGTTGTGCTACAATCAAATGGTCTAAGAAACACCATACAGATCTGGAACAACATCTTCTGGAAGGTGAGTAAATAATAATAGAATTTCCATTTTTGGGTGAACTTTGAATATTGTCAGAATTTCCCAAAATCATCTGATAAACAGTAACAAAATGGATATAACCTAACATGGTCTTAGTCATTATGTTGCTTTGACCTATTGTGGCACTTAGCAACATATGTGCCACGAGGACTGCCAAGAACTGTGACATAACAGCTTAGGTGAAAAGGGGAAGAGGATTAGCTAAAAGCTAACAATTAAAGGCATTTAGCTGACACGCTCAGGGCACAAGTGTGTCAGAGTTCACAGGATTGTCTCGACTCTTGTTGCCTTTGTGAGGAAACTGTGACATTTAAGCTTTGAGAAGCCTTACTGAGGGTGTTTGGCTATAATGCGTTGACGCTAAACCCACATTCCCTCAAAAATCTTTAGCAAACAAATTTTACAATTACAAAAAGATGCACACAGTCTCAACACAAGGGAAACAAATACTAGGCTTTGCAGGAAAGGCCTATTTACACCAATTAGGAATTTTCAAAACAATATTTAAAGTGAATCAATGTACCGTACTGTGACCAGCTGGGATGGATTTTTTTTGGGATTGAATGGCAAAAAAATAAACCTACTGATCATTCGATGCCATTCAATGAGAATGAAAATGTAACTTCATGAACTCCTTTACATTGAGCCTAAAGTATCGCTCTGTGATAACCAGAATTGATTTATTCGTATGCAGGTCATAATTTGTATTGTTTGGATGTTGAAATAACTCGCCGGCCATTTAGGGTCACTCAAAGAGAACTAGATCACACTGGACAGAACTAGACACATCGGATTGATGAGCGGATGGACGGATGGCAGTTTAAATGTCTTTTCTGTGTTTACATTTAAATAGTTTGACAGTTGGAATTTAACATTTGGAGTGTGAAATCACAAGCATTCTGACAATGTAAGCATTACACCCTGTCTACACCGGACGAGTGTGTCATGTCAAAAGCAATAGAACCCAATAAAACTAATGGTGCTGTATATACACTGAAAGCATCGGTTGAGGTGTGTCCGTCACACCGACAGTAAACGGATATCCCATTCCATTTTGCAACTACTGCCAATAACACATGTTTGGTGCACATGCTAGAAGTGCAACTCAATCCCAGAACAACAGCAAAGGACCTTGCGAAGATGCTGGAGGAAACAGGTAGACAAGTATCTATATCCACAGTAAAACGAGTCCTATATCGACATAACCTGAAAGGCTGCTCAGCAAGGAACAAGCCAATGCTCCAAAACCACCATAAAAAAGCCAGACTACAGATTGCAAGTGCACATGGGGTCAAACATTTTACTTTTTTGGAGAAATGTCCTCTGGTCTGATTAAATAAAAATGTAACTGTTTGGCCATAATGACCATTGTTATGTTTTGAGGAAAAAGGGTGAGGCTTGCAAGCCAAAGAATACAATCCCAAACTGTGAAGCATGGGGTGGCAGCATCATGTTGTGGGGGTGCTTTGCTGCAGGAGGGACTGCTGCACTTCACAAAATCTATTTTAGATGAAAATGGGTCTTCCAAATGGACAATGACCCTGAGCATACCACCAAATTTGTGGGCCAAAATTCCAGCAATTTATTGTGAGAAGCTTTTGGAAGGATACCCAAAATTTTGACCCAAATTAAACAATTTAAAGGCAATGCTACCAAATACTCACAAAGTGTATGTAAACTTCTGACCCACTGGGATTGTGATGAAAGAAATAAAAGCTGAAATAAATAATTCTCTCTGCTATTATTCTGATATTTCACATTCTTAAAATAAAGTAGTGATCCTAACTGACCTAAGACAGGGAATGTTTTCTACGATTAAATGTCAGGAATTGTGAAAAACTGAGTTTAAATGTATTTGGCTGAGGTGTATGTAAACTTCTGACTTCAACTGTGTATATACACCTATATATACACTCACCTAAAGGATTATTAGGAACACCATACTAATACTGTGTTTGACCCCCTTTCGCCTTCAGAACTGCCTTAATTCTACGTGGCATTGATTCCACAAGGTGCTGAAAGCATTCTTTAGAAATGTTGGCCCATATTGATAGGATAGCATCTTGCAGTTGATGGAGATTTGTGGGATGCACATCCAGGGCACGAAGCTCCCGTTCCACCACATCCCAAAGATGCTCTATTGGGTTGAGATCTGGTGACTGTGGGGGCCATTTTAGTACAGTGAACTCAATGTCATGTTCAAGAAACCAATTTGAAATGATTCGAGCTTTGTGACATGGTGCATTATCCTGCTGGAAGTAGCCATCAGAGGATGGTACATGGTGGCCATAAAGGGATGGACATGGTCAGAAACAATGCTCAGGTAGGCCGTGGCATTTAAACGATGCCCAATTGGCACTAAGGGGCCTAAAGTGTGCCAAGAAAACATCCCCCACACCATTACACCACCACCACCAGCCTGCACAGTGGTAACAAGGCATGATGGATCCATGTTCTCATTCTGTTTACGCCAAATTCTGACTCTACCATCTGAATGTCTCAACAGAAATCGAGACTCATCAGACCAGGCAACATTTTTCCAGTCTTCAACTGTCCAATTTTGGTGAGCTCTTGCAAATTGTTGCCTCTTTTTCCTATTTGTAGTGGAGATGAGTGGTACCGGTGGGGTCTTCTGCTGTTGTAGCCCATCCGCCTCAAGGTTGTGCGTGTTGTGGCTTCACAAATGCTTTGCTGCATACCTCGGTTGTAACGAGTGGTTATTTCAGGCAAAGTTGCTCTTCTATCAGCTTGAATCAGTCGGCCCATTCTCCTCTGACCTCTAGCATCAATAAGGCATTTTCAGCCCACAGGACTGCCGCATACTGGATGTTTTTCCCTTTTCACACCATTCTTTGTAAACCCTAGAAATGGTTGTGCGTGAAAATCCCAGTAACTGAGCAGATTGTGAAATACTCAGACCGGCCCGTCTGGCACCAACAACCATGCCACGCTCAAAATTGCTTAAATCACCTTTCTTTCCCATTCTGACATTCAGTTTGGAGTTCAGGAGATTGTCTTGACCAGGACCACACCCCTAAATGCATTGAAGCAACTGCCATGTGATTGGTTGATTAGATAATTGCATTAATTAGAAATTGAACAGGTGTTCCTAATAATCCTTTAGGTGAGTGTATATATATATATAATTTCACGCAATATGGTATGTCAGAGTGTACAGTGCATTGTATTGTATTAGCTTGTATACAAATTTCACATTCTATCAATTTACATGATGTCATGAATTTGCAATTTTAATACTAATACCATCTGTTGTCACGTTTTGAAATTTCATACAAATTGAAAGGTTGGAAAAAAGGTTGGAACCTAATGAAAATTATATAATAAAAATCGCTAAAAGCGTTAAATTGGTACTGTCTCTTTAAGAGATGCTCTGTAGGGAAGTATTTAGGACTGAATGAGTGCAGCGCACATTAACGAGATTAACATTGCATGGTTGTTTTTCCCACATCCGTGCAATGCATGATTAGAAATAATGTTTCTTTTTATCTTTTTGATCACCAACTGACTGTAAATAACAGAAAGGATGATAAAAGAGACATGAAATGAAAATGGGGTGCCTGGATCTCGTCTTTGGATACAAAATACGAGGAATGCATAGAATAGAAAGTACACAGACGTAGAATAAAAATAAAATGCAATTCAAACATATAAAATGAACTTTCATATTCAAATAACTGCTGCGAGTGTAGTCTTTAAGAATACTTTAATTTTTCAGCATGAATTATGTAGATAATCTTTTTTCAGAAACATTAGATGATATTTTTAATTTACATTTAATGTATTTTTTCATTATATTTATATAAATATTTATATTACAGATCAAAGTGAAAGATGGCTTAATTGTACAGAAAATGTACCTCAAAGTCTTCAAAATAGAGGTAAATGTCGATATGAAATCAAAAGATTCACGTTTTTATGCCTATTTATTTTTTTATTTTAGTTAAATTAAAACAATGTGTTGGACACTTCATGGTGCTGTATGACAAAATTCAAATCTCTTTAATGTCTGTATAAATATACAGTATTGAACTTAGTTTAGGGAAATACTGTATATCTAATCAGTTAAATAAAATGTATGTAATGGCAAAAGGAATAAATCAGCATCATTTGTCAAAAGTAATGATGTAATTATTTATGTTTTGTCACAAAACTTGTGTTGAACTTCTTTGAATGGCAATTCAGTAAAATTCATTTTCTCATAAATAAAAAGGAGCCAATTTTATCATTCTAAATGTTGCTTCTCTATTACAAATCACCACGTAATGTTATGTTTAATGTTAACTTATGGTACTGATAACAGGATGTGGCACTATGACTTTATTTCAGACTTTTACATTAAGATTGGACAACCCTATTAGGGCATATGCATGAACTACTCTACATTTCCAGAAAGAGGATTATATTGGCCTTATTAGCCTATCCACAACTGATTAGTAAATATTCCCATGACTTAGTCAGACATATAGGCAAGTGTTCACAAATGAAATTGAGCATCACGGGACAGCAGCATGATAATTTGATAGCTTTCTTGCATGCCTGTCCCTACTTGCCCCGTATGGTCCCATCAGACAGGCGTGACAATGGGGAGACAGTTCCTGGATGCGGTAGAAGACATTTCCACATGGGTGTTCTCAATCCACTCAAAGCTGAGAGCTGAAACCAGTGGGGACGAGAGCATTGGGAGTCTGACTCAAGCACTGTCACTTCCCGAGATTAACCAGCGCTGAGTCAGAGGGACCGCACACCACTGAGTTGACTGCATCTCTAATTCAAGGATCACTCTGGGAAATGAACAAACGCAGTAATAAAACACTGACCCTTCTCCCAGCATGCAGTATATCTGGCAACTGCATTTGCTTATTGTTTTTATGGTTACTGGTATTAAAGGCCCAAAGCATACTAAATTAAATCTAAAAGAAAATGTGTTCATTAACAGAAATAAAAAAGAAAAATGTACGTAAGTGGAAAAACTGAAAATAAACAAACGCATTCACATGACTCCAAAACAAACACAAATCAAATAAAAATGATGTGAAATAATTGTAGTTTTATATACACACTAAATTATAATATTTGCCTTTATTAGAGAAAAATGTCACTAGATAGCAATAAATAAGATGACGATGAGAAATTTAACAGTGTTTGAAATATTTGTTATGAATATTCCGGGTTCAATACAAATTGAGCTTAATGTTGATGACCTCAAAAATACATTTCGACTAGTCAAAATTGGGGGGCCTGGGTATCTCAGTGAGTATTGATGCTGACTACCACCCTGGAGTTGTGAGTTCGAATCCAAGGCGTGCAGAGTCCAGCCAGGTCTCCTAAGCAACCAAATTGGCCTGGTTGCCAGGGAGGGTAGAGTCACATGAGGTAACCTCCTCATGGTCATGATTAGTGGTTCTAGCTCTCAATGAGGCGTGTGGTAAGTTGTGCTTGGATCGCGGAGAGTAGCATGAGCCTCCACATGCTGTGAGTCTCCACGGTGTCATGCACAATGAGCCACGTGATAAAATGCGTGGATTGACGATCTCAGAAGCGGAAGCAACAGAGATTCGTCCTCCATCACCTGGATTGAGGTGAGTAACAACACCACCACTAGGACCTACTAAGTAGTAGGAATTGAGCAGTCCAAATTCGGAGAAAATGGGATGGGCCAATCTGTAAACGTTAAAATACTCTAAATGGTTTCAAAAGTATAGCCAAATTACAAAAACAACTTCTGTGTTAACATGATTTTAGTGTGATCACAAAATCACTTACCAACCTTTGCGGTGTAGAGTTATAACCAATTTTACCTATTCGCTGCAATGACGACTTACTGCCATAAACCCTAAAATGACCGTAAAGCTACAATTTTAGTATCAAGTATTGACAGATACATTATTTTAAATGCTTAAATACAATTTTAAGCTTGAAATTTCAGCCTTTTAACTCTGCCTTTTCCAGAAATTGGCCCAATTCACTTACATGCCTCATTGCAACCTGTAATTTAGCTTTTTTTTTTTTTAAAGGAGGGACGAGTCAAAATTATTATCAACATTATGCAAACAAATGCTGTCAATTGACCTTAACATAACTGAAGCTGGTATATTTCTTTAAGTGACATCAGTTAACACATTAGCAGAAAATACTAAAACTACAGTAAAAACTACAATAAGCTATGGAACTTAAAAACATATTAAAAACTAAAGGTAGTTTTACACGGGACGTAATGGAAGGTAAGCTTTGTTTGCGATCTTGCCACCTCTCGTCTGTACAGGCTTTTCCCATTCACACGAGAGGCGGTGTGAAATGGCCAGTAGAAGTGCACTAATGTACAGAAGTGCACTACACTGCTTCAGCTCATTTACTGCATCTCTGAGACGATTAATTGAACTATTTTATTACGAGTTTCAATCTAAGTGATTGCATATACATAAAAGGCCACCGATTTCTTCATAAAATGTGTTGTAACTATTAATACAGTAACCAACTTTTTTTTTATATGAATTTAAAATGATAACATCAACGTCATAGATAAATAGAGTAATTGTAAGTATTGATGGCGTCTTGCAACCTGTCTGCACATTACATTTTTAATGACTAAAGAAACAGACTGCATGTTACTTCATATTTCTATTCGCAAATTGATATAGTTTAAATAACATAACATCAGTCATTAAAATGGGAGGGCTACAAACGCACATTCATAATCCATTCAAAATATTTAAAAAAACCTGCTTTCTGGAACACCCCCAAGAAAATTAAGCAACGGCAAGTTTATTGTTCTCCATGTTTCTTTTGACTACATAAAAGCTAAATGTCGTTTCATTGGTCAATGACAAGCGGCAGCAGCGGAGAGAGAAAATATTTGTATTGTGCGTGGTGTGCGCCGCAAGCAGTCTTACACAGCAGCGCGGCAGGATTCTCGTGAACACGCTTGGAAACGAGCTTGTTTTGCCACCTGACGGCTCCATATCATTGAAAATGTAAACCACATTATAGCGACCACGAGGTGGTTAACCCATGTGACTCTACCCATCCTAGCAAGCGGGCCAATTTGGTTTCTTAGGAGACCTGACTGGAGTCACTCAGCATGCCCTGGATTCGAACTTGTAAACTCCAGGAGTGGTAGTCAGCGTCTTTATTCACTGAGCTACCCAGCCCCCCAATTGCGTTGCATTTTGAAATACTGGACACTGCAATGCGCTGGCCAAGCATTCACGTGTGCGTTTGTGTGGGGGGCGGGGCGGGGCCGGGCCGGGCCTGAATGTCGCATGCCCTGTCCCCAATCGGCCTGATGGGGCGCGCGAGGGATAAAGCCGGCCTATGACGATGGTTCGAGAGAGAGAAAATTACGGGCATGTCCGTCATGTGTGTGTTTATGTTTGTGCTTTTTCTTTTGAGTTTAATTAAACATTATTTATATTGACAAGCCAGTTCTCGCCTCCTCCTTGCCCATCTGAATCTCCTTACACGTACTTTCATAGATTATGTTTCTGATGTAGACCAGATAAGAGGACTTCTGTTTCTTTCCAAGAAGATTTGATGGAACTGTTTATCAATCCAAGAATGAAAGTGTGGCTTTTGTCTCATCATACATGTAAAATATTAATTTTATAGAGACCGCTACATTTACAGAGGCAGCCGCAGTTAAATAAGGCCATGCACACAGCATCCATTGTAACCTAGTTTTGGATATATAATCTGTGTAAACTGCACTCTTCCCATGGGGAGTTGATGACAAAAGACAAATAGCTGTTCTAGGATTAGACTAGTGTGTGAGCCAGCAATCTGTGTGAAAGTGTCTTTACATGGGTAGGAAATTTAAACGGAACATGAAATGGTGTTCGTAATCATTTTACTTCTGTAATGTAATGAGGTGTTCAACCAGATCAAATGTAGCGCTGGACTTGAATTTATCCATCAGGAATTGATTGGATTATGAAAAGTTGTCTTTAAATGACATGATTGGAAGGGAATAGTTGAACCTTAGACCTCAGAAAAAAAAGAAAGTGGTTTCAGAGGCAGCTCTTACAAATACATCCGTTAAAGTTAGCTAAACAATCGATATGTTTTTAGCTAGCTCCCCCAATAAAATATTTATCTGGTTTAATGGCACAGATATTAAGGTAACTCTAAACCTCTAACCTTAGTCGAGGTTTTCCCGACATATCGACTAGTTGGCCTTTGGACAACTTGTCCACCATCATCACCCATCCCTAACATGAGCCAAACGCAAACAAAAGACTTTTACAGCAGGTTGCCCTCCAGGTTGAGTTCGCCAACTCTAACAACGCAGCAGACAACAGGTGCACGCAAAAGCCCATAAAGCACACTTGACGAGTGAAACACAGAGTTGGTTTATGTCAAATCCAGCCTTGAGGCCTGAATACACAATGGCTGTCAAAGGAATAGAATAAGGAGACAGATCTAGTCTCTTATCCCTCTACTGGGCAGCCTCATTAGTATCTGCCCAGCCGCTGCATGGATGCGGTGGAGGAGATAGCAGTTGTCCAGGGAATACATGAGCGGGGAGAGACGTGGACTGACATTTGGAAGAGACAGAGAAAGTGATCAGGATTAGGGAGGAGAGAATACAGCCAAAGAGAGATTAATCCCAGATGGGTATATGAGATTGGGGAAGGGAGATGTTGTAAAAAGTTTGCCTGGAGTCAGGTCAGCAAAGAGGTGGTGAACTTTGACTTCTCTTGTCCTCAAATACAAATTAGTTCTGGTACAGGTGTTTAACTGTTTTATTACTAAGGTGATAAAAGGTAGTCGTGACCTTAAAGCCAGCTAGGTTATAATGATGAAGGATACAAATAAATGAAGGAACAATTAATATAAGGGGCAAGTATTGTACATTGAGTGAATTTCAACAAACTTTTCTACAGCAAGTCTACTTTAGGACTAATTTTGCTAATCAATTATCATACTAAATGAAATGTATTTTATTATGAAATGTATTTAAAAGTGTCTATGTTCTCAATGCTTTGAAATGCTATTTTGGAATACTATGGGAATGACAACAGCATCTACAACCAAATTTGCTTCAGAAAAACTGTATTTACATTAAATCTGTTATCTAGAGGCTACTAGAAACTTATGAAAACACTAGATTGCCATGATAAATGTTACTTTGTTAAACATATTTAAATAAATATTTACATTTAAATATGTAAAATATTCAAAATATTCAATTTAACAACATCATTCTACAACCATATTCAATGGCGAGCACAAATACGTCTCCGGCCACTAACGCTAGTTTGGTCCATTTGCCAATGTTAGATCTGTTGCCATCATGTTTCTTGTTTTCAGACACAAGATGGCAAAATGCATATGGGGATTTCTCGCTCCCAAAACTTAGCAGTCTGAACGAAGTATGAGTAACAGGCAACTTAATGAAATCTGAAACCTTTGACATTCAAAGGGTGAATTATTGTGCACGTGCGCCACAGCCTAGCAAATAGTAAAAGGCAGCAGTGCGCCTTTTCAGCACCACGGACAGCGCCCGGCATGCAGGATCTCTTACAAATGTTCATGCATACTACACTGCCATTTCCAACAGTTTGAAATGAGACACATTCCCATAGAATTTACTAGACAAGGATTTTTTAAGTCATGTCATGGAGAATGCATTTATAAAGAACATGAAGGCATAGCTGGCGAGCACAGACTGCACTAGTAGCAATTATAGCAACAATAACACCTTGGCAACAAGACTAGGTTTGATACTCTCAGTTATGTCCAGTTTACAAGAAGCTCCACATATTTTTTTTGAGCCAATTTATTTTATGACCATCAACTAAACATCAATTTAATATTTTATGGTTCACCTTTAAAAAAAATACAGGTTTTGGATCCTTAAATCAATTAATTACATTGTATTATATAAAGAAAACTGGCAAATAGCATACTGTGTATTACAACATTGCAATACTCAATATTCAATATATACTGATTACTACCACCCCTGGAGTCACAAGTTGAAATCCAGGGTGTGCTGAGGGACTCCAGCCAGGTCTCCTAAGCAACCAAATTGGCCCAGTTACTAGGGAGGGAAGAGTCACATGGGGTAACCTCCTTGTGGTCGTGATTAGTGGTTCTCGCTCTCAATGGGGCACATGGTAAGTTGTACGTGGATCACGGAGAATAGTCTCAAGGGAATAGAGTATGACAGGGAGCAGGATTTATTCTACTGTAGTTCTAGGACTATCCAATTCCCATGTGCGTCTTGAGTGCATGTGTGGTGCACCTCCCCAGGGGTCCAAATAAAAGCAGCCAAAACCTCCAGGCAGTCCTTGGGAACCATGCAAGCCGTGACTCAGGCAGCAGTCCAGAAAGAAAGCCTTCACAGGGGACTTGCCAAAAAGCTCTTCCACTTTTATTATCAGTTCAACCCCTGTCTCACCTCAAGCCAGACCCAATGAACACTGGAAGCGAGCAGCAGAATGGTTATCAGACTGCCGTTTTGTGTCCGTATCCATAAGAAAAAGAAAAGCCTTTAAATCAAAGTGTATTTCGAGCCCCTAGAGTAAAGATTTCATTGGAAGTCTATATATTGAAGCAGTATGCATTTTTCTAGGCCTTAAGCATAAAGTCAACATGAAAGAGGAATCCCAAACCATTTCACTAAATGTGACGAATTTCAGAGTGAAACGTGATATTTGATGAGAAAAAAATTACTGGGACTTGACTAGATCATGAAAAGTGGGTGTTCCATACCAGAATGTCAACATGATCACACAGGAAGTTGGCATTTTGTTTCCGAGAGTTCCAATATGCTAGGATCGGCCACAATTTGCTGACTCACCAATAAGCAGCATCACCTATCAGACAATTTTGCATTGGCTCCGGCATGTCCACCTTCTCCTGTGGCGTTAGCAGAAGCGCGTGTCGCATCAGCGTCGTGGGAGATCCGGATTCAAATCCCAGGTTGAAACCAGGAAGTGAATCCGTTCGCATTATCAGTGACGAGCGTGATTTGGAGTTTGCGTTTTTTTGCAAATTTTTACTCTACAGATGGTTACGTTTAGGTTTGGGTTTGGGGTTTCAGATTATAAAATATGCATTCCTATTCACCTTATTACTGTTTGTACAGCTAAAAACACTTTACAATTAGCTTTTAGCACCCCTCTGCAGACAATGAATGAGCTTACATGTGCCCAAACGCCCAACAAAATGTACTACTTTGGCCACTGGGGGCAGTGTTTCACATTTCGGTAAGCACAGACCGATTTTATTTAAAGAATCGTCAACTTACTGTTTCTGATTTCACTTTTAGATCAGTTTGAGAATGGAGTTAGACCTCATTGTGAATTTGCAGAATATTGTGGAGCACTACTCCCCTCCTAAAACACCACCGACACCCAATTTTGAAAAAGCTTTTTGAATCATGCACAATAAGACCAGGAACGTGTATTAAGAATATAAATAGGATCAAATTTGATTTCAAGTTGACTTCTTTTGTCTTGAACTCAGCCAGAATGGCAGCGCTATCTTTCCTAACTGATGAAATTCAAAGTTAATATACCCCTGCGAGAGATCAGAGCTTTCTTAGTGCTAATACCAATGTCAGTGGGAATTACAAGGGATTAAGATGCCTTCAGAGTTTGCCATTAAGAATCTCTCACTCCCAGTCAGTCAGTATTAACGTTAACGTTATTTACCAGCGGCTCTGCTTGTCTGGTAATCATCACCATTCATATCTATACAACCTATACTATAAAATGTGTTTATGATTACATTACTACTAGAGCACACAATTGTTTACAAGAGCACAGAATTCTTCAAAGATCTAGACTCTTAATTTGCTCTCAAAGTGCACCAAATTGATGCATTGAACTTTAAATTTTCTTAAGGGGAACCATACCCCCAGACCCCACTAGAGTGTCCAAGGTCCACCCACCACAATCTCACAAAATCCCATGGGAAACATTGGCCTTACTGTGTGTGTGGCAGTATTTAACTAGAAAAAGTTCGTCGAGACAAACTTTAAGTTGGCTTGTGAAAGTTTGGACCAGAAAGTTTGAAGTTTAAAGTAGTTTGAAGTTTAAATTAGTTTATAGTTTAAATTAGTTTAAAGTTTAAATTAGTCTAAAGTTTAAATTAGTTTGAATTTTAAAGTAGTTTATAGTTTAAATTAGTTTAAAGTTTAAATTAGTCTAAAGTTTAAATTAGTTTGAATTTTAAAGTAGTTTGAAGTTTAAATTAGTTTATAGTTTAAATTAGTTTAAAGTTTAAAGTAGTTTATAGTTTAAAGTAGTTTATAGTTTAAATGAGTTTAAAGTTTAAAGTAGTTTGTAGTTTAAAGTAGTTAAAAGTTTAACTTAGTTGCTAGATAGATAGATAGATAGAGACACTCAGATAGATAGATAGAGAGATAGATAGATAGATATTTACCCTCAGATAGATAGATAGATATAGATAGATAGATATTTACCCTCAGATAGATAGATAGATATAGATAGATAGATATTTACCCTCAGATAGATAGATAGATAGATATTGACCCTCAAATAGATAGATAGATAGATAGATAGATATTGACCCTCAAGCATGTTTTAGCACTCCGCTAGGCGATGCTAGCACGTGTTAGCATGATGCTAGCACAATTTTAGCATGTTTTAGCACTTCGCTAGGCGATGCTAGCATGTGTTAGCATGATGCTAGCACGATTTTAGCATGTTTTAGCACTTCGCTAGGCGATGCTAGCATGTGTTAGCATGATGCTAGCACGTTTTAGCATTTTTAGCACTTCGCTAGGCGATGCTAGCATGTGTTAGCATGATGCTAGCACGTTTTTAGCATTTTTTAGCACTTCGCTAGGCGATGCTAGCATGTGTTAGCATGATGCTAGCACGTTTTTAACATGTTTTAGCACTTCGCTAGGCGATGCTAGCATGTGTTAGCATGATGCTAGCACGTTTTTAGCATGTTTTAGCACTTCGCTAGGCGATGCTAGCATGTGTTAGCATGATGCTAGCACGTTTTTAGCATGTTTTAGCACTTCGCTAGGCGATGCTAGCATGTGTTAGCATGATGCTAGCACGATTTTAGCATTTTTCAGCACTTCGCTAGGCGATGCTAGCATGTGTTAGCATGATGCTAGCACGTTTTTAGCATTTTTCAGCACTTCGCTAGGCGATGCTAGCATGTGTTAGCATGATGCTAGCACGTTTTTAGCATGTTTTAACACTTCGCTAGGCGATGCTAGCATGTGTTAGCATGATGCTAGCACGTTTTTAGCATGTTTTAGCACTTCGCTAGGCGATGCTAAGCATGTGTTAGCATGATGCTAAGCACGTTTTTAGCATGTTTTAGCACTTCGCTAGGCGATGCTAGCATGTGTTAGCATGATGCTAGCACGTTTTTAGCATGTTTTAGCACTTCGCTAGGCGATGCTAGCATGTGTTAGCATGATGCTAGCACGTTTTTAGCATGTTTTAGCACTTCGCTAGGCGATGCTAGCATGATGCTAGCACTTTTTTAGCATGTTTTAGCACTTCGCTAGGCGATGCTAGCATGTGTTACCAGTGTAGACTGATTCCCAAACAAATGACTCTAATGAGCCAGTTCTTTTGAATCTACAGTGTGAAACATACAGTGTGACCAGTGTAATCTGATTACAACATTAATGACTCTAATGAGCCAGTTCTTTTGAATCTACAAAGTGAAACATACAGTGTGACCAGTGTAGTCTGATTCCCAAATTAATGACTCTAATGAGCCGGTTCGTTTGAATCTAGTGTGAAACATACAGTGTGACCAGTGTAGTCTGATTCCCAAATTAATGACTCTAATGAGCCAGTTCTTTTGAATCTAAAATGTGAAACATACAGTGTGACCAGTGTAGTCTGATTCCCAAATTAATGACTCTAATGAGCCGGTTCTTTTGAATCTACAATGTGAAACATACAGTGTGACCAGTGTAATCTGATTACAATATTAATGACTCTAATGAGCCAGTTCTTTTGAATCTACAGTGTGAAACATACAGAGTGACCAGTGTAGTCTGATTCCCAAATGAATGACTCTAATGAGCCAGTTCTTTTGAATCTACAGTGTGAAACATACAGTGTGACCAGTGTAGTCTGATTCCCAAATTAATGACTCTATTGAGCCAGTTCTTTTGAATCTACAATGTGAAACATACAGTGTGACCAGTGTAGTCTGATTCCCAAATTAATGACTCTAATGAGCCAGTTCTTTTGAATCTACAGTGTGAAACTTACAGTGTGACCAGTTTAGTCTGATTCCCAAATGAATGACTCTAATGAGCCAGTTCTACAGTGTAGTGTTAAAAAAGTTTAACTTAGTTGCTAGATAGATAGATAGATAGATAGATAGATAGATAGATAGATAGATAGATAGATAGATAGATAGATAGATAGATAGATAGATAGATAGATAGATAGATAGATAGATAGATAGATAGGTCATTTCAGGTCATTACTTTTTGGCTGCTTGATAAAAGAAATCCTCTGAGGGAGAGAGAGAGGGAGAGATGCAGGGCTGACAGGCCCTTTTTGTCTGTGTGTGTGAAAATGTCAGTTGGGATTTAAATTTCGGAACATTCCGCAATGTTAAGTCAATGGGAGTTTTTTCTGAGTTTGATCGTCATTTTTAGGAAAACCTTAAGTCCGATCAGTTAGAAAAGATATAGCACACTATTCGGGATTAGTCTGAAGGTCTGTGCCGAGTTTGGTGCCTGTAGCTTAAAAGCTCTAGGAGGAGTTAGATACCGAAATTTCACCGCTAAGAAGAATAAGAAGAAGAATCGGTATATTAATAAGTTTAAGTAGGATTTCAGTAAGTTGGCTCTCACAAGCCAACTTAAAAATGTAGCATCACTAATGTATTGATGCATTTCACACTGAAAAACAATGTTGTACAATTCGCTTAATAGTGACCAGTCATGTACAAATAAATACATTTGGAGATAGTCATAGATTCATTCAGGCTTTAACGTATAGAGTTTCTCGCAGAGTTTTCCTGACACATGGGAACACAGGATAAAATGGTGTATAATTATGTTTGGACACAAGACAGCATATGCAGCACATTTCTATCTCAAAGCATAATTGTTTGTACAGTGGCCAAAGCGGTAGTGAATAAATTAACACTATAACAATCAGATATTAAAAGCTCAGAATGTAAGCGTGTGAGTCAGGAGTGAATCTAAACAATTAAAGTGAGAGGCCTCCATTCTGAAGTCTTCCAGCATTTCAGAGAGATTATCTTGCAGTAGGTCTTCAGGGAACAGGGGCTTCTGGGGATTTTGGGGAACAGAGAGAGTTTGAGATCTCCATAAACCCTCAGACCTAAGAAGGCATTAGGAAACGGGCTAGTGAAGGTAAAAGGTTAGAACAGGGCCACTCTTCCGCAGAACAGGGTAAGGGGAGGGGTTGATTTATATAATGGCAGTCAGACAGTGATTGTGCGAAGAATGGAATACTATCTTAGTACTTCCTGAACACTGCATGGTATATGCCATGGGTAATATTGAATATATTTATGATATTCACTTTGATTTTGCTGTTATGTTTTTTCAGTGTTGTGTAAAAATACCTTAACTCTTGTCACTCCAAACTAAAATTAAATAAGGTGGCTGATAATACTTCCGTTTCATTCGTCACACTGTAAATGGAAGGTCAAGTTGAGTACAATGTATACATTAAGTACATTAAGTCCAGTGCAGTATCAGGGTATTACGTGCATACAGATCATTTGCATACTGTGCACATTATGCATACTACATACTTTGTACTGCTGGAATAATAAAAGATGTATTGTAGTTTGCCATTTTTTGCCATAGCCATTGAATGTGTAAACTTGTTTTGGGTGTGGCTGCATTAAATGTAGAGTATTTCTGCTGTCATTTCAATTATAAAAGTTACAGGGTCTTGACTTTGATGTTTTGAACAAATTCATCAATAAATTAAATGATACGCAAGGGTTTAGAGGCATGTGGTCGCACTTTACTTGCAACGGTACAGCTTGCGTAACTCATTCTGATCATCATCATCATCTTCATCTCCCATTGAGGCTTATTTGGAAGAGAAGTAGCAAAGCGAAAGCTCAGTGAAATTGGGGAGAGATTTTGGCTTTGCCTCAGGCCTGCCAAGTCTTGCCTGTAGAATTTGGATGTGATTTCCCAACGGATAGTGAGCGTTTGAGAAGAGAAACATGAAACATGCCTCGTCTCATCAGTGAATTACACACACACACACACACACACACACACACACACACACACACACACACACACACACACACTTTCACCCTGCTGATGAAGCTTCTGAAAGCTTTTTTAGAGACGAGAACTACAAGCAACCAGTAGGTAAATCACATCTTAAAGGAGTACTTCACACAAAAATGAAAACTTTAATTTTTAACTCGCCCCTCATGTTGTTCCAAACCTGTATGACTTTCTTCCGTGGAACACAAAGAGGAAATTTTCAAGTATATTCTGGCTCTGTGACTCCAGCCAGGTCTCCTAAGCAACCAAATTAGCCCGGTTTCTAGGGAGGGTATGGGGTAACCTCCTCGTGGTCACAGAAGCTCTCAATGGGGGCACGTGATAAGTTGTGCATTGGTTGCGGAGAATAGCATGAGCCTCCAAATGTGGGGTCTCCGCGGTGTCATGCATGACGAGCCACGTGTGCCTACTGACTGTCTCAGAAGTGGAGGAAACTGAGACTTGTACTCCGCCACCCAGATTGAGGTGAGTAACCATGCAACCAGGAGGACCTACAGTACATTTACATCCAAATTTATTATAGGGACAATCCCCCGGAGCAACCTGGATTTAAGTGCCTTGCTCAAGAACACAATGGTGGTGGCTGTTGGGATCGAACCAGCAACCTTCTGATTAACAGTTATGTGCTTTAGCCCACAACGCCACCACCACTCTCAGTACTAAGTAGTAAGAATTGGGCATTCCAAATTGGGACAAAAGGGGGATAAAAAATTTGTAAATAAATAAAATCTTCATGATTTTTTTTTCATCATTGATTTGGTTGACTAGATTAAGAATGTCTTACATTGAACTCAAATCAGCAGTCTCACTACTTTCACCTCTTAAATTGATAATACAACACAAACAGTCGATACAACACTTGAATAATCATATTAAAATATAGAGTACCCTTTTCTCTATGTAAAAGCACTTTGAGTGAAGTGTCAGAAAAGTGTACAGTTCATTCATTCAAAATATGGGTGTTGTTTATCTTCATAAAAGCAAGTAATATTTCATTTTTAACTATTTAATCAAATAACATTTACAGTTGAAGTCAGACGATTACATAAACCTTATCCAAATAGATTTAAACTCAGTTTTTCTGACATTCAATATAACATATCATTATGGCCAAACAGTAAAATTTCTGTTTCATCAGAGCAGAGGACATTTCTCCAAAAAGTAAGATGTTTGTCCCCATGTGCACTTACAATCTGTAGTCTGGCTTTTTTATGGTGGTTTTGGAGCATTGGCTTGTTCCTTGCTGAGCAGCCTTTCAGATTATGCTCATATAGGACTTGTTTTACTGTGGATATAGATACTTGTCTAACGGTTTCCTCCAGCATCTTCACAAGGTCCTTTGCCTTCTGTGATTGATTTGCACTTTTAGCACCAAACTACATTAATCTCTATGAGACCGAATGTGTCTCCTTCCTGAGCATTATGATGGCTGTGTAGTCCCATACTGTTTATACTTGCGTACTATTGTTTGTACAGATGAAAGTGGTACTTTTGGGCATCTGGATATTACTCCCAAGGATGAATCAGACTTGTGAAGGTCTACAATTTCTTTTGATTTTCCCATGATGTCAAGCAAAGAGGCACTGCGTTTGAAGGTATAGGACTTAAAATACATTCACAGGTACACCTCCAGTTGACTCCAGTTAGCTAATTAGCCTATCAGAAGCTAATTGGCTAACTGTCTAAAGGCTTGACATCATTTTCGGTAATTATTTAACTGCTATGTTAACTTGGTGCATGTAAACTTCTGACTCACTGGAATTGTGAATTAGTCAATTAAATGTGAAACTATCTGTCTGTAAACTATTGTTGAAAAAATTACTTGTCAATAGACTTGCCAAAACTACAGTTTGCTAAATGAAATCTGTGGAGTGGTTAAAAAAAAAAAAAAGAGTTTTATTGACTTCAAACTAAGTGTATGTAAACTTATGACTTCAGCTGTATCAACATGAAAATAGCACATTATAACTCCGGCTCTGAATATCTTCCAGTCATGATCACACAGGCGATGTACAGGTAACCTCAAATCATGAGATGCATCCGCCAGAGCAGCAGTGTCGAAACACGATGGACGTTATGTATTCTATCACAAATTGCTTGCAATTTAAAATTTCAACTACAGATGTTGCTAGAGAGCACAGTTACATAGTGCAGCTTTAAACTGGTGTCTACTTTGAGCTGTAAATTTGTTTAAATCATAGTTTTTACAGTCATTATAGGGTTATAGGGATTACTGTGTTACGTTGTCATGGCATCAAAATTATAAAATTGGTTATAACTTTACACAGAAAATGTTGATTGAAGTATGTGATTTCATCAAACTAAAATCATGCTTACATGGTTATTGTTTTACTTGTGGCTATTCTTTTGAAAAAGTATTTTAACTTTCACAAATTGCCCCCATTCACTTCCATTGTAAGTGCCTCATTGGAACCCAAATTTTAGTTTTTTTTAAAAATGGAGGAATGAGTCGAAATAAATTATTTGTGCAATCAGTATTATGCCACAAATGCTGTTGATTGAGCTTCATTTGTATTGAACCGGAATATTCAGTTTCCGTTCATACTTTTTTGGAAACTGACCAGCTTGGAGTTATTGTGTGAGAAGACAAATCACATTGCGACACTCGGTCAACAAACCTTCAATTATTTCTATTCAATTCAGAGCAAGCTAGGAATTTAAGTATACAACATGTTTCATTGGTAAGGATGTCCTAAAGAGCCTCTATTCAGCTAGACTGCCATGGTTTTCATATAATAATAAACACTATGGAACCACTGTTCATAATTCCCTCACTGACCTGATTATGCTTCACACTAAATTAGCTCAACTGTAAAGTAGAGCAGGAAGTCAGATGAAGATGAAATAGAAACAGTTGAGTAAAGGATCACAACGTACAGTAGTGATCAGTAGCTATATCACAGTTTAGAATCACAATACATTTAACAAAGGATGGCAATATTATCGTATCACGGCCCAGATATCACTACCCGGCCTCATGACAAGTCATAATAATACTATGAGACAGCGAAATTGTACGAGTTGGCTCATAAAATAATTTGTGACTTTTACACCCCTAGAGAAGAATAAGCTACCTATAACAATGCTATTACTATATTACTATATCCTAAATTTAAACCCTAACCTAAACCTAAACATGACCTTCATAGGAAAATACATTTTGGGTACCACAAAGAGAAAGATCAGTATTCTGAATGATTGTTCTTATGACTTCCCCTAAGTTTAACCCAAACCAACCATAAAGTCTGGATCCCCCCTACTCGTATAGGTTATTCAGAGGCATGATATTAAACAGACGATGTTGGAAATCTATGTAATATCCTATCGCCAGGTTCCTGTTGATTCCCACCCCAAGTACAGACCCTCCTTTGACCCACAACATCTCTGTGCTCATTTGTCACTGCTCCTCTGATTAAGCAACTTTTAATCCTTCTCTCGCTGTGATGAATTACACGTGCTTAATTTCTAATGTTTCATCCTAAATCGTTCTTCCCAAAGCAAGGAAAGCTTGGCTCTCCGGGCTGACTGAGGGATCTGGCAAGATGCTGCAGTCGGACGTTTTACTCATTTGAAATCGCGATTGCACGCTAGGGCTCCTCACATTCACGCTCTAGCTTCCTGAAATTAGCACAGTAATAGCTGACATATCAAGGCGCTTTTGAAAGCAGAGGGGGAAACAGGGAATGGTAATGGAGTGAAATAAATGAATGCTGATGAACGCTTTTCTTTTTTGTGAGCATTATATTTTGCGCAGTGAACGTTCATCTTTATGTGAAATATAAAACAAATCAGCTTATTTAAGCCCTGTTAGATGTTGTGTGGTTTGACAATGTTTGCCATGTTTTATGTTATAGGGTCAATCAGGGCCAATGGAACAAATCTGGCTCAAAATGTAGTTTTTGATAATTTCTTTACTGGTGAAAGATAAACATAAATGATGATGAATGCCAAAATAGTAAATGCCATGGATGCCATTTACTGAGCCTATGATTTGAGCAAATCTAAATAACCTTTGAAAGGTGGCAGCATCATTATTATATTTAGGTCTATAGCTAAAAGCAGGACTCCTTTTTGCATTATATGCCATATATGTCCAAATAATGGGGGTTAGCTTAACATCTACTGATGTGCACAGGATTCTGTGAGGGTTATGGGATAAAAATATAATTAGTCTGCTATGAAATCAATGGAAGTCTATGAGATGTCCTCACTAACATAGTGAAACAAACCTGTGTGCGTGTGTGCGTGTGTACTGGAGTGCCTATTAATCCAAAAGTATTAAATATTATCCTCTTAGATTCGGGTTCTAAACAGATTTTAATTTCTCTATCTTTATTTTTAAGACCCTATATGGTTAATTGCAAGATATATGGGGCTCTCAATGGGTCTACTTCTGAAAAATTGTTATTCCCATTTTCAATAGTTAAAACAAAATGTGGGTCACATGGTATGTAGCTACTTTTTCTTGTCCAGCTCTCGATTTTGACATTATAGTTTTTATGTAAACAAATAGGTAAAGTAATAAGGCACAGTTCAAGTTTGAATATTATTTGTACTTCAGACCAAGACCAGAATATCTTGGATACCTGAAGGTTGACTCTTTCACTTGGGTTCTGTAAACATCAACCTAGATCACTCTAGAAGATGATTTTAAACTATCAATTATATAAACATTATATATACAGTCACTCTCCGATGAAAATCGTGTATCTTTTGGCAATTTTGATATTTTACCATAGATGGAATGTGCCAAAAGACCTCTTCCTAGTCTTTGAATTGAGCATTGAAATGACCAGTGAAAAGATGTTTAATCCTATATTGTCAAGTATCTCCATTGGCTTTGACGTATGTGCTGCCCCTATGTTTTGAAGAGAGTCATGTGCCTCAGCTGTCCAGCTGTAACTTGAAGCCAGTCTGCTCATCTATAACACAACCATCAAGTGGGTGGATGGATGGATGGATGGATGGACGGACTCAACGGGAGATTTAATTCATGATAACATGCAAACAGACAACATACATGAATGGCTCACACCCGTTTGGGGTGATTCAATCAGAAGTGGACAAGCGAGACACATCACCATTATAACTGGTTGTATTATTCTTCTTTTTTTGGCCACTTGTATTTGGATTTCTTGGTAGAGACTCTGACATAGGCCTAATGATTAATGTATCATTATACCAGTGTATTATTGCATGATATAGCACGAAAAGTAAAAGAAGAAAAAGAAAGCAATGTTTCTCTTAATTATACTTGCATTGAATATAAGTGCAAACATTAAATTACGAGCTGAATTTGAAGTGATTTAGAGTAACACCTGTTAACACAAATTAACAGAGCTTCAAATGTGTGTGCATAGAGATGAGATTTTTACAATTTATCCAACAAACTTTATCACTCTTCGTCATTTTGACCAGCACTAAAACTCTGGTGCGCAGTGCAAAAAAAAACCTTTTTTGTGTGCTTACTTCATTCTAAATATTCCCCTGCTTTGCTACATTGACAAAAGCTTGGCACAGGTCTCAGCATAATGTCTCCCACCATATGCTTTCACAAGGGTCAATGCATGGTTTGTTAAAAGGGTTATATAAGGATGTGCGTTAACAACGTTAAAAATAAATCGTGGCAATGAAGGAATATTGCATTAAAATATAACTTCGACAGCTCTAATTTACCTTTGAAGTCAGAAGTTTACATACAGGTTGAAGTAATTAAAACACATTTATTTAACCACCCCACAGATGTTATATTAGCAAACTATAGTTTTGGCAAGTCGTTTTGGACATCTACTTTGTACATGACACAAGTAATTTTTCCAACAATTGTTTACAGACCGATTGTTTCATTTTTAATTGACTATATCACAATTCCAGTGAATCAGAAGTTTACATACACCAAGTTAAATAATGTCAAGCCTTTAGACAGTTAGCTTCTGATAGGAGGTGCACAGAATTGGAGGTGTACATGTGGATGTATTTTAAGGCCTACCTTCAAACTCAGTGCCTCTTTACTTAACATCATGGGAAAATCAAAAGAAATCAGCTAAGACCACAGAAAACATTTTTGGACCTCCACAAGTCTGGTTCATCCTTGGGAGCAATTTTCAAATGCCTGAAGGTACCACGTTCATCTGTTTCTGTCACTCTGCTTGTGTTTGTGGTGTTCTAGACTAAAGTGTAAGTCCAGTGCGTTTAAGAGCAGCCAAATGTCTGTCTTTTAATTTTTTCCTGTGACTTTAAAGATTTGAGGCAGCAGGTGGCGACAAAAGACCATTTTTATGTGCTATGTGCCAGTTTAGTTTCACGTCAATTAAGTCAGAGCACATCAGTCAGCGAGTGGTTTCTTTGAAGTCATCAGCAATTTCTCTCACCATGATCGCTCGGATTACACTTTTACTGGGAAATACAGTTGACCATTTCATGAGTAGGTTCTAAATTCTCCTGTAGTGCCCCCTGGAGTGAGTTATTTTTGCACATGACACTGTACAGCCGGTAGAAGGGGGTAGAATGTAGACAAATATTTATTTAAAATGTAGAATTCATGTCAAACATTTTATAAATAAATATATAAATACTGGTTATAAAAAAGTAAACAAGTGAACAAATGGGTTATGTCTGCTGTACTGTATTTTTTTATTTATTATTTCATTTTTATAGCTGCAAAATATAAAAGAACAAATAATATTAGCAGTCCACTTTGCATAAATGTGTGTGTGGACATTTTTTTAGGTTACAAACTGGTAATTACAAGGGTATTATACTATAAATGTGGTTTATGAGGACATTTCTAGTGTCCCCATAATTCTAATCACTTAAAAAAAACATACAAAATTATGTTTTTTTTATGTAAAAAAAACCCTTTTGTGAGGGTTAGGGGATAGAATCTATAGTTCATGCAGTATAAAAATCATTATGTCTATGGAGAGTCCTCATAAGGATAGCCACACCAACGTGTGTGTGTGGGTGTGTGTGTGTGTGTGTGTGTGTGTGAGCGTGTATTTATCACTTTGTGGGGACCAAATGTTCCCATAAGGATAGTAAAACCCGAAATTTTTGACCTTGTGGGGACATTTTGTCGGTCCCCATGAGGAAAACAGCTTATAAATCATACTAAATTATGTTTTTTGAAAATGTAAAAATGCAGAAAGTTTTCTGTGAGGGTTAGGTTTAGGGGTAGAGTTAGGTTTAGGGGATAGAATATAAAGTTTGTACAGTATAAAAACAATTATGTCTATGGAAAGTCCCCATAAAACATGGAAACACAACGTGTGTGTGTGTGTGTGTGTGTGTGTGTGTGTGTGTGTGTGTGTGTGTGTGTGTGTGTGTGTGTGTGTGTGTGTGCGTGTGTGTGTGTGTGTGTGTGTGTCAAGCGCTAATGGATTCAGACTTGGCTGCGTGCATCATATAATCGCTCTCAATCTGCATGTTTTCACTGAGAGTACACAAGTGCTCCTTTTGTGATAGTTTGATTGTCTGTTTCAGAAACCAAACATATTATTTGCATGAAAAGATTATTGGAGTTGCAGTTTTTGTGAATTAAAACCCCATCTGCACCCAATAAGTAGATGTGGTTGCATGCATTTAGATATAATGTCTGTGCATATACAAGCTGTTATCTGTTATCGTGGTACTTTGGTGACAATAAGGCTGTTTGTTACATAAAATAAACATTATGTGCTTGAAGAGACTCTTTGAGCAGCTGTTTGTTTGACGAATGACAAACGCTACTAATTGAAACAAATGACAGCACGCATCAGAGGAAGATCGCTTTTTATATATTGACTGTGCTTATAAGAACTGTAAACTTATTATCATGCTACTTTGGAGACGAGTTGGAGGTATGTATATAAAATGAATTTATTTTGTGGTTTAAAAGACTGTATGAGTATCTGTTTGAACTAATATATACTACAGACGCTTGACCAGCGCAGCCTGTGTCGGCACAAAAAACAATTTGAATGTAGCAGCTTGTAATGTAACTGGCTGCTGCAGAAACACACATGTGTGACGCTACTCTGAGGGGCCCAGTTATTAACCATCACATATGTGTGACAGTACGTATGAAAGGGTTAAACTAGAAGCTTCAGCATTAAGATTAATCACAGCTGAGAAACACAATAGACAGAGTAATCAAAAGCATACTCAAGGTGGCCCTCTCGGATGGCTATTTTTACACAGAGAATATAGGATGTATTTGACCAGAATTCCTATTATATTCAGCAAGCTGACTAACACTACACTCCTGCTTGGGATTAGAGTCACGACAGACACATGTAGTCACATAAGCTCAACACACACATCCACACATGCACATACATATCCTTGTTTCTCCAATAATTTGATAAAAACAGCACTGTGATGAGGAGGAGGGCGTGGCCAGACCGTAACGTTAGATGCCCGGCACTGAATCAGCCCAATCAGTGGGAGAGGGATAAAGAGGAGCCGGACACACCAATTTGAGAGAGAGAGAGATGCACACACTGTGTGTGTGTTTATGTTTTGTTTCAATTAATTTATGCAATTAAAGCTATGTTGACTGTTCTGCCGGTTCCCTTCTCCTCCTTGCCCATCTTTTTACCTGTTACATTGGAGCCGTACATTTTATCATCCACCATACCAATACTAAAAGTAATAACTGACTTTTCCTCAACAAGCAGCACGATTTGAGGTATCATTCATGTCGGAAGCACAAACGGTAGATGGGGATAAGTTATGCGTCCAATATTTTAGAAATTAGTGGTTTTAAAACCTTAGCAAGTACCATTTACAAGCTCTATATTATAGTATAAAGCAAAACGCTCACAAACAATAACAAACCCAATAAATAATAATCTAACTGAAAAGTTACTTGCCAATGACAAAAGCCATATCTAGACATAAGCAAAAAAATTAGCAGTCAATTTTCCATGCAATCATTGAATCATATATTAAAGTGTTTGATCGTCTCCCAAGGGCTAAAATGGTCATGTAAAGTTCCTATTCCCAATAGTAAAAGAACACTTCTCATTGAACTTTTAGGGTCTTTCACTTCATTGTAAGAATATAAATGCCAAGTTTAACAGCTAATAATAAAATCAAAATGAAGTCCCTAAAAATTGGTTCCCACCATATTGCTGAGCATAGCCTTTTACTCTAGCTGGTATTTCTCTCATGGTGCTGCTCTCAATTCATTAACTTCAAAGCGTATTGTTTGTTCTTTCTTTTCCTAGTCTCACTCTTGCCGAGTCTTCGCCTCGAGGACTACGTATGCCGATTTGAAATTGAGCACAAGAGTAATGCCATTCTTTCTTCACAAATCCCAACCAACAATAAAGGACATATTGTCTTGGGTAGGACTAACAATGCTGTATTTTTCTCTTTTTTTCCATGTCATGCAAAAATAAAGCTATTTTACACCAGAGGGATCATAACCGGTGAAATAAATTCAAACAATTATTGTGCGGTATATCACTGCCTACCATGTAGTGTTGATTAATGGATACAGATTTGGGCTGCTGTCACAAATGTTGCAGGATTGGTCTTAGGCTGGAAAGAGATGCAGAACTGCAGAGAAGTATCAACAGCCGGTGGACTGGGTTAGGGTTAAAAATATCCAATAATTAGAGTGCTACAATGTGGGGTGTAGAGTTAAGGTTCTATAGTCAAGGGTTCAGAATAGTCTAAAAATCCCAAATATCCATATTTAAAATCCTATATTGTCAATTGGCTGTATACAAAACTTTTAAAAAGCTCCTATTTGCTTTCAATCTGGCCCCACTTTAGGGAGAGTCTCAGATGACATGTGTAGAGGAGCAACTTAACTTTTTGTGTGTACAGCCATTTGACAATAAAGGCTTTTTAATGTTGCAAAAGTGCCATAGATACAGTATTTTGCATTTTTGGAAAATGTGGAACACATTGGCTCCTTTATGATTGACGCATAAAGCATTGTAGCTACCAGCAGGAAACAATAAAAGACTTACAAAACCAATGTTATTTTTGTCATATTTTTCTTTTTAGAAAAATCCTGAAAATATCAGACTGTCCCTTACATATTTTATAAAAATGCATAAAGGAATTGAAGGAAGGAAGGAAAGGAAACTTATCACAAATTATTAATCTACTGAAATCAGTAATATTAACATGGGTGCCCGTCTTTCGAGATTTCGTAAGCGTACACCTCGAGCTTTGAAAGACGTGAGCTGCAGGAAGTGTATGCATTTCATTTGCTGAGCTGCAGGCTTTACTCTCACAAAGCAACACCAGAGGAGGAAGATTTCTCTGTCATCTCTGAGGATTTCTGAAACCCCCCAAACACTTCACAGGCAGCAAGAGAACTTGTTTGAGATCGCAAACACCATCCATACATGAACACATGACATCTCCAGAGAAACGGTGTTGGAAAAGCAATGATACATGAACTACTTGATCAGAAATTCAATTTTGAGTGATAAGCTACAGTACATTAACCAGCTATGCCATGGTAACACTGCCCCCCCAAGACAAACCCGAGTTGCCAATGACTCATATATTGTGCTTTGAAATAGCAAACCAGTGGTGCAGTCCAACAATGGTTTAGGATCAATTTTAACATACATTTCCAGGAATGTTTATACACTGTAAAAAGTGGAAACCAGCAATTCATCAGTTTTGTTGGAGTACCCTAATGTATTGAGGTTGATTCAGAGATTTAAAATATTGATTTCGATTTGAATAAAACCAGTAAATTTACCACATGAAGCAATATGGAATTTTGTTGTGAATTTGAAATGCATAAATCTTAAAATATATATTTTTTTGGTGTATATTCATGTAGTATGAGCAGAGCTGGTGCGTCCTGAGGATTTATTTTCTACTGGAGAGTAGGCGTCCAATCAGCTGTTAGTGTTAGTATGTTAATCTGTTAATGGTGTCATTCTTTGCGCATTGTGGACGTCAAAAATGTTGAGTGGAACGGATAATCCGCATACAGAGAACCCCCAGCGTCATTTAAATCTGCTGTCAGAGAACACTTCAGATTTAATGTAATCTACAACAGCGATGGACAAAGAGAACTTATAATAATAAACTGTGCTCAACACGTGAATCAAACCAAAACCATAACAAATAAAAAAACTTGATGCAAATAGAAAGTTACAAACATTGGGATCTTCTGAGTCATTTAGTAATATTCAGGGAATAACATATTCACTAGAAATTCTGTACAGAGGGCAGGTCTGGCATCAGCGGTTCTATTAAATGGAAGGTTAAACACATTCAATAGCAGCTCTACTGAACCCTCTGAGGTTCAGCCAAAATACTGTCACACCAGCACACTTCAAAGACCTGATACTAACCACCAACCACAGTCATAAAAACACATCAGACACAGACAGACAGAGATCGATCTATATTCTTATGTAGAAATTCTTAATAAGCATGTGTAGTGAAGAAAGCTGGACAAAGAGGAAAAAGAGAGAGGTAAATTACATGCAAGAACAATTTTGACCATGTTGCACTTGATTATGTGACCACACAAAGAAACAACACAAAGGCAACGTTTAAGAACATGTCCATGAATACCAGATACAGCACTCTTGAGTAGGCCATGTAAGTTTCCATGCCAGTGCTCTAAACCCATAACTAAGAGCACAGCATACAATTATAATTAATACATTTAAAAAAAATCATAAATTGGTTTCCAGAAGGTTTGTCTCCAAATGGGGTACTCATGAAGACAAACATGGAAACGCCAAACTAACCACTAAATCAAGGTTTTAGATGTGAAAATGCAAACTACTCAACATTCACACATTCCCAACAGCTTAACAGTTTTTTTGGTATCCGGTCACCCATGGAAAGAAAGGGTGACCCTTTGTGACCTTCCTCATTAACCACCTGTCAGTAAGCCTGTTCTCCACTGGTCCCTTTGAACCCCATTCACACCATCCTCCATGTTACAAGAGGCCCATGACCACACCAATTACCACACACATCAGTCTCTCGCAATCTATTCTTATTCAGCCATTTACACTTACTCATTCTGCAGATCCGAAACGCCATAGGTAATTAAATATTAAGGGTTTTAAGGTTAATGCTCTATCGAGTTTAAAATCAACAAAATGGACCTCCCTACCATAAATCTAACTAATAGTGTCATAAAAAGCAAATGTTACATGAAAAACTAAACTACTCAAGCGAGTACATCATTTTGTGCTGCTTTAATGACCAGGAAACTTCCGCAATACGTACAATGAGCCACGGAAAATAATTTAGCAAAAATTTAACTATTGATCAACCGATATGGGCTTTTTAATTGATGTTGTTATCCAGAGAGCACATGGCCAATATCATGCTGATATATACATGATGTCACACAATTAACATGATAGTAAATTGCATTTGCACAAAACCCGCTAAAAAGTTTTGCTAATTTAACTTTTATATAGTCATTTTAGGGTTTCATTTAAGGTTTGTCATGGCAACAACGTTGTAAAATTGGATATAACTTAACACACAAAGGTTAGTAAGTGATTTTATCACACTTAAATAATTTTTACATGCAAATCTTATGGCTATACGTTTGAAACAGGGAGTATTGTAACATTTAAAAATTGGTCCCATTCACTTCCATTGTAAGTGTCTCACTGTAACAAATATTTTAGCTTTTTGTTTTTCAAGAAAAGGAGGGACGATTCGAAATTAATTTTTGTGGTAATCAATTTTATGCCACAAATGTGTCAATTAACCTTAACTTGCATTGAGCCCGGAACGGTCCTTTAACTCTTTAAAAATCAAAACTACAATTTCACATACAAAATTTTGTGCACTTTTGATGTTAGAAATGACCTTTTCCAGGTTTCTGTTCAGTCATCCCATTTTTGTCATGTGTAAGGGTGTGTTCACACTTGTAGTTTGGTTCTCTTGGTTCAGACCAAAAATGAAAATGATACATTTAGTCCTGGTTCGTTTATCGTTCACACTGGCATTTTTAACAACGAATCTAACAATACAAAACCAAAACATCAGGGAAAAGTCATGACCTGATTGGACAGCTTTTCTGAGTTTGTTTTAATCAAATCAAACATGCCAAGTGTGAACACACCCTAACACACAAGAAAATAATGATTAAAAATGTAAAAAAAAAAAAAAAATGTAATTCCCATTTTAAAACGATGTCATGTAACAACAAAACAAACTGTGATGGTAGTTTACATGTCTCAGTTTGCTACTTTTTGTGCTAGCAGGCGGTTCTTGGCACCAAAGCGGATTGCGAAACTAATCAAGCAAATGCTAAATTTATCAGCTGATGCTAATAATTAAAAAAATACCAAATATAGGCCAATTTATCACCCTTTAGTGATATATTTCAGTCGATCACTAATAGTAATATGCTTCTATAAGACCACGTTGGTATATCCTGTGTAAAAAAGCTTTGTGCGTGTATTTTAGATTTGTGTCAACCTTGCCAGAATGAGTTTTTTTATTTATTAATTTTTCTTTGTAGTTGTTTTGAAAACTTTTTGTGCTGAGGACATTTTCCCATCCCTGGTCTCAGACATTCCTGGCTCAGGATCAGCATGTTTTAAAGGCCGTTGTGAAGCCAATTTGTCTGGCCCAGAACCTTTTCTTTGATGGAAATGTATGGAACAGGGCCAGATTGTGCACCAGCTCTTGTTGGTGGAAAGGGGTATTATTCTCTCTGCTCTCCCCAAACCTCTGATCGCCAAGCCCCTCCATGTCCATCAGCACCTGTCTGTGGCCTCCACTGAGATCTACCTCCACCTCCAGTTCTCCCTTCGTTAAAGCCAAGGGAAACACACTTGTGCCTGGGGCTGTGGAGCAGGACAGGACTGAAGCGATGTCTCAGCACTTTTCACTTAAAAACATATTGATTCGCCTTCTGAACTGTTCTCCAGAGTAATTGGTGGCTCTCGGTGCTCTGCGTTCCCCCTTTCAGAGCTGATGTCATTATGACATTAAAATTGTTTATTTGAATACAGGTCAAAGCAAACAAGTAAACAAGAACAAAAGGAGAATAGCATATCCATCCCACATGGTGTACAAAAAAATCAACTGTCAAACGGCAACTAAAAGTGACAGATGAAAGCTTGACATTCCTGATCAAAGTGTTACGAATTGAAGCCGAAACATTGCGTAGGTGTCCTCTGTTGTTTTTGACATCATTATGGGGGTTTTATGTCCTCTCATGTGACACACATGTGTTCCATTTAGAGAATAGTTCAAGGACACACTCACTTACACAACAGTACGACATATTGAACAAATTTCCGTGCCACTTTGTTTCATTTTCATTCATGTAAAATTAAATATTACGTCTATTAGTCGCCGACCGATATGGACTTTTAAACATCCAAAGCTGGTACCAATATCTAAAGAATAAGATGGCAAATTGCCAATGTGATATAAATATATCAAATATAATAAGTGCATTTATTGACTTTATTCAAAATCAAAAGGAGACCTCGTCCATCTGCTACACTATTGTAGGTAATATAGTCTTTAAAATCTTCTATATTCCTCCCAATAGTTAACACATTAATTTAACTCTGGTTAACGCTAATGTAAGAAGTGGCATAATACCAAATAAAAGGTGCCTGACTAGGGCTGGGATAAACGATTATTTTTTAAACGATTAATCTAGCGATTATTTATTCGATGCATCGAATAATCTAACGATTCATTTTTTTCAGTCCGATTCGATTTCGATTCGATTAATCGACTTGTGACAACACCGGTAATACCTGTTTCATCGGGGGTGGGGGGTGTATAAAATGTAAAAAAAAATAAAAAATCATTTGCCGGGAGTTTGATTGACTGGCGATCTGATCAATCAATCGTAATACGCCATTTTTGTCCGACAAAGTAGTCAGGAGAGAGAAGATTAACGTCGGTGGATTTGAATTTGAATAATGGATTGTAGGCTACTGTACTGACATCTTTCCGCGTTTAAAACAACAGTCCTTCTGATGTAGGCTACATTCATGTTTAGCCTATTTGATGCTATAAATTAACCAAGGAAAAGATGATCGGTTCACGAGCAGCTTTAACTGAGGCAATCTGTCACGGCACATTAAAGAGCCACAAAATAGTAGGCCTATTTATGGCTTAATTTTCTTTGAATGACCAAATTTGAAAGTTGAGACTTTATTAAATGTTACCTGCTTGGTCCTGTCTGTCAGCGTTGTCAGTGTCCTCTATGTATTTTTCACGACATTCATAGCTATAAGCGCATTATTAATAGCTATAAGCGAAAACGTTAGGTGTCGACAACGTATTATAGCCTACTCCAACATCGAGTGCAAAGTGGGGAGTTGAAAAAAACTTACGGTGCTCTGTCATCTGCAGCTGCAACCGGGTGGCGCTAGAATGGAAGGACATATCACGGAATTTTTTCCTTTTAAATTAAATAATTCCCATACTTTAGAGGAACGAGTGCATGCCGCCTTGCACTTCTGATAGTCTGAGGAGCCACTCGTGTGGGCGCCGGCGCCGCCATCTTTGTTTTGGGTCTGACAATTCGACGCGCATATTTATTTTGCGTCGACGTATTTTTTGCGTCGACGTCATCCCAGCCCTAGTGCTGGTGCATTGCCGTGGTGCTAGAATGGAAAGCCATCTCCATTTTGCAAAGACGACATATCACATAATTTTTTCCTTTTAAATTCCCATACTTTAGATGAACGAGTGCGTGCCGCCTTGCACTTCTGGTAGTCTGAGGAGCCACTCGTTTTGCTTCTACTCTCCGGCGCCGCCATCTTTGTTTTGGACTGACGAATCGACGCGCATATTTTGCGTCGACGTATTTTTTGCGTCGACGTCATCGATTACGTCGACGCGTCGTCCCAGCCCTATGCCTGACTTTATTACGGTATGGAGCACCCACTTTTCTCAATCCAATCAATTTCTAATTTACAACTTTACAACTGACGCACTATTGTTAAACAGCCAAGCAGGCACAATTATCGGCTAATATAATTCATCGTAAAATGGCCAAATATCGTCCGAATAATTGTCCCGGACTATATATTGGTCTATCACTGGTGTCTACTCCAAGTAAGGTAACTAAATCCAGTTTCATTTCAGGACGTGCATCACCTCACACACACTGGACTGACTCCAAGTGCAGTTGATAATGCTGATGTTTCCATTTCAGACTAATCAATAAAGAGTGAGTGATTAAATGTGCATGAATGCTTTGACTTTAATAGTAAATAAGCACATTTATTTGTGATTGTAGAATGTCTGAGCATGCAGGTGAGTATTCTCTGCTCATTTAGACCTCTGACCCCAATTTGTCTAAATGATTCAAATGAATGACACAACAGGGACTGTCCATCTGACTGTTTGTCTATCAAAACCGAAAGAGCAAATAAAGATTTATAGGAAAAATGTCCCAAGAAAAATGCCCAGGTCCCATTTAACACCAAAATCAAAAAATTCTAAATTATATTTTTAATCATGAAAATTAAGCCTATTTTTATACCACTTTTTATACTTTTTTTTTTTGTTTGTTTGTTTTTGCCTTGTTACGTTTTTTTTATGTTCATGACAATTAAGCAATTTTGTTCCTATTCTGATTATACATTTTAAAAAAGAGAAAAAAAAAATTATTATCAACATTTAGGCAACAAATACTACCATTGCGGTCATTTGAATTTAGGAGGAAAATTGTCTTTATTGTCCTGAAATTAATGTAACAATGACCAAATCATAATGGTAGGAAAATGGTCATTAGGGCTACAACTAACGATTATTTTGATAATCGATTAATCAATGATTATTTCTTTGGGTTGGGGTCTTAAAACAGGTTTCATTTTCTTGCAAGGACATATATTATCATATTTCTTTCTTTTGATTTTAGGGTAGAAAATGACCTGAACACATTCTTGACAGGTTTTGTGAGAATCCTCCTGTGTTCACATGAATTCTAAATCTCTAAATTGCATCAACAGAGAGCATCAAGTAAATGCTGACCAAATGCTGATATGGCATTTATTTGCTATGTTGCAGATGGTGTGTTGAGGTTATGTGGTTGCATGCAGCTCAGGAAGGCAAGAGGGAGTGAAAACAAGATGCTGTTTTGTGTGAAATGAGAGGGGGTATGTCTGGTTACATAACGTCCAAGAGAGCTCAGTCCACCATCTGCTCCTGTGACCACAGAAAAGTCCATAACCAACAGCAGCAGCAGCTTTAATCCTCTCATCTCCAGCTCTTCACCAGCTTTTTGTTCCCGCTCATCTATTTCTCTATTTTCTGTCCCTATACGTCCTTTGTCCTACCTTCTGCCTCTATGTCCTCCGCCCACCTTTGATGTCTCTCTCCCTGCTGTTTATATCTGTCTGTAGATTGCTGGACATGTATGTAGCCAACATTTAAAGGGGCCACATTCCACACTTTTCACATGAACTCAGGACCGCATTAACATACAGGGCTGAAGCCCTGGGATCCCTGGCTGCAGGGGGCTCCCAATTCCCAGGGGAGGTCCAGTAACCCCCCATCCCACCCAGGGCCCCACGGTACCTTAATGTGGCCCTGCATAGACAGACTTACAGTCAAAAAAATTACTTTCACTATCTTCAGTTTAATCCTCGCATGTTCATATTATACTGTCCTTTTCAGCATATCGACCATTTTGAGGTCCATTCTGCATAAAGCGGTGGCCCGTTTCGCGGCCGACCGACCAGTTCTCCCGATGGCCGGTCCTCTCCTGATAGCCCGGTATGCCATATTACCAGTCCAGCCCTGGCTATAACCATTGAGCAATTGTTGTGCTTAACCTTTGCATAGTGACCAAGCTGGACACAGTAGTGATTCCCACCAGCATGTGTTTAGCATTCTAACATAACCTGTCCTAGCTAACATTTCACTAAAAGAGCTTCTTTAGTTATTTTGACTGTTTGAATTTGTTAAAACCATAAAACCATATATAAAACCATTTAAATGACCACAGGGCAATGCCTTAGCAACCACCCAGAGCACCCTGAAAACATATAGCTTCTACAAATTCATAATGGCCATCTGTAACCAAATAATATAAAAAGGCAAAGGAGCCATTGTCTCCCGAAAGCGGAGCAAAACTCGTTGTGCCAATGGGTAATATAGTGTAAAATAGATGGCTTTTTACTCTAAGACTTGATTGAGAGCTACAAACATGCACATAGCTGTCGCCATAGAAACAGGAAGTGACACAGGTAGAACATACTTCAAGCATGGATACATATCAGACCAATTTCTATTTAAAGCACATCAAAGTAGCAGTAAGGTTGGCAAGAGAAGAATGTCTTTATCCAAGAACAGAAGCAACATAAAGCACAGCGATTGCTAAAAGTTAGGGTAAGTGATGAGTAATGTGTATACTGTAGCTCAAAAGGTAGAGCATGGCACTAGCAATGGCAAGGTCATTGGTTCAATTCCAAGGGAACAAGCAAACTGACAAAATGCTGAAAGCATTTTAAGTCACTTTGGAAAAAAGCGTCTGCCAAATGCATAAATGTAAATATAGTGAACAATCCCCTAACTGCATGTATTAAACTTCAGTGCTTGACTTGTCCCACATCATTTATGCTACAGACATACATTTAAAAAAAAAAAAAAAAAATTAATTGTGAGGCTTGAGGAGAGGTGTGCTATTATTGATTGGACTTGCAATTTGTGCCTTGAGTAAGATAAAATTGTTTAAATAAAATACTGTTAAACTGCACCAAATAAAGTCATATTAATTACATCAAAAGGAGGGACCTGAGCCATATCTAGGTAGGAACCAGAAAATCATAGGGAATTGAAAGTGGCTTCTTTTGAGTAAGCAACCACCCTGAACACCCTAGCAACACATTAAAAACCACTCAGAACATCACAGCAACTGAATAGCAATTACCTGGCAACCACCCACACAACACCCAAGTGACTACATAGAAACGTTTAGTAAGTCTGCAACTTTAGTAACCACACAGCAACATGCTAAAAACTAGAGGTCAACCGATATATCGGTTTTGCCGATTAATCGGTACCGATAACAGATTTCTGGAACTATCAGTTATCTGCAAAGATCCACACTGATTTTCCCCATTGTGTCCAGTGCTGGAGTGGCTAGGAAGGGTCCGCTGACATCATGCATTATGAAAGCAGCCTCTAGATGCGAAATAAAAACTCACTTCACTGATGCTTTGTGGTGTTTGTTTTGACATGCGAGACAACATTCTGCATGGAGCAGAACACTTAAGATGCAAAAATACATGCAAGTCCTACCCAAATGTTTAAATGTCACAATTATTACCATCTATTTGCATTAGTTTATATCCAGCTGGTCATGTTTACAAATTAGTTAGCCAGCTTAAAGCTAGTGACATGAGAAAGCAAATAAAAATCTTGCAGCCATGAGAAATGTATAAACAAATCAGGAATGCACCCGATTTAAATAAAAAAAAATTATCCTCATTGTAATACGATGACTTCAGTTTGATCACATTTTTGCGCTAAAAAGATTTAACAGTTTAACAGAAAGCAGGTGCATCAATATGCTTTTAAAGTTATTTTAAATTAGACACATCATCTGAACAAAAATAGAGCTCCTGCAAAACACGCTAAATAAACAAAACCAAAGGGAAATGAAGTCTAGCGCGTACATAGAAAAATAAATGGATGGTTGCAAGAGCGTTTGGTGTGAACAGCCCCTTACTGTTGGTGGAGGTACTTGGCCATTGCCACAGAGTTTAGCCGAATACCACTGCTATCTGTGAATATTACTACCCTACATACAACTGTACTGAAAAAAAAACTATGTTAGTAAAAACTGTTATTATGAAGCTTGAGTCTGGAGTAGTATGAATCAGTGCAAGTGTAGCACTATGTGAACTGTCTATTGATGTGTCCCCCCCATTTTACTTTTGACTTTTTTCAACATTTGAGAATATGGACCAACTAAAATTTTATTTATTAATTTTATGCACATTATTTGAAAATGAAATGCTCTTTTTTTTTTTAAACAGCCAGTATAGGAATGTTCTATGCAATAATATAATGGTGCTGTATGGTTTATGTATTAATTGGGCCCTCTTGTGGACTAAGGAAACAATGTCAATTTAAAAATAAGCTGACTTCATAAGATTTTAATATTAATTCATATATATTAATATTTATCTATTTATTTCATTTAAAAAAAAGTACAAAACATTTTCATGGTTCAGTCAGTACTGTTTATTTTTGTAATAAAGTTCAGCACTATTATACTTTGAGTGTTATTTTTCATTTAGTATCAATTATCGGATGATTAAACAGTTATCGGTAAAATCCACTATCGGTGGACCACTACTAAAAACCTCTCGGAAATTGATAGCTACCCCATGGCAATGCCCTGGCAACTATCCTGAATACCTTAGCAAACACATAGCAACATGATGAAAACCATTTAGAACACCTAAGCAACCACCCACAAAGCAGCATGTTAAAAACTCTCAGAACACATTCAGCCCTCTACATTGCAAGTAAATCACTCGTATATACACACACAAGTAAATTTCATGCTATGCAACTCCGTTATTAGCCACAGGCTCGTAAATATTAACATTTCACTCACCAGTGATTGAGTTGTGTAGTGTCTAAGTTTTTTTAAATGTGTATGAAATTTCAGTGATAACAGCTTGTCATGAAATTGCATTTTAAATAAGGATACATCAATTAAATTGATAGAGGTGACATTTGTAAAAAGCTAATATGTGATTAAAATGATAAGGTGAAATCTAAAAATTTATAATATTGCATTAAGTTAGACATTATGATGCCCTTTTCTCAGTTTCTTTAATACCTTTTTTAGTTTTTAGTTGCATTACGCTTACATGTCGTCAAAAGTCATAGCAACATGCTAAAAACCACTCAGAACACCTAGCAACCACATAGCAACAGGCTAAAACCACTCAGAACACCTAGCAACTACATAGCAATGGGCTAAAAACCACTCAGAAGACTATTGCAATTGCAATGGCCAGGCAACCACTCAGAACACGTTAGCAACAGCATAGCAACAACTTGCCAACTACCCACAACACCCTGGCATTAACCTAGCAGGGTGACTTTTCCAAGCACCACTCACATTTTCTCAAGGAAAATGTAAATGTTTAGTAATTATACAATGAAATTGTATAAAATAATAATTTTACAATCAATCTATGGTATTATTATCCAAATGATCAGGCAGAGCATGTTTTAAACTGCACACAGTATGAACAAGTTATCTACTTGATGTAAGCTGTTTAACAAAACCTAGAGAGCAGTCTACCTGCACGGCATTTTCAGCTTCGTAGGCGAGATTGGATCGTTCAAATGTGACAACATTTTCAAAAACCAACTCCAAACAGCCACTAACTAACATGTATTTCTAAAATCTCACAGTTTGATTACACAACGCCTGTTTTTACTTCAGTTCAGAACTCCTGAGTAATGACTGGAGCAGTGTTTGTTTCTTATGATATAAAGGGTAAAAACACAGTGAGCTTTGAAGTCTGCGTGGCTTCCTCCTAGTCAGCAATGAGAAAGCAGGACTGATGCTTAACTTTTACAAAGCATGCAAGGATATGAACCCTCAGGCTAGAAGGATCGCAAGGGGTTTGGTCTCCATTTCAAAAAGAATTTTGCATTGCCTCTTAATATTTCTGAGGTGAAATAAGCTCTTCAACACATCTAGGATGGAGGGATGGTGAAGCTCGACCTCCATTTATTTCCGATGGTAGCGTAATCTGTATGAAGTTGTTTACGACAGTCACAAATATGTACATTTTGTCCTTCTATCCATTTTATAGCAGCTATTGGCTTTTACTGCAGGTGTAAGTGTTACTGAGTGTAGCATGTAGCAGTAAAGGCCGTTCAGAGCCCTCATGGGGGTATTATGAGAAAGAAGGTGATTATCGGGCCCCTAGAAGCCTCTGGGGACAAGGCCAGTTGATTAAAACTCTAAGCCCTTTGCAATAAATCTCAGCCGTCTTCTGGGACAATATTAATGAATGTGTGGAAACAGGTGGACACCAAATCACCCATTCTTTGCTGGTTTCCATTGTAAATTTCTCTGATGTTAAAGGAAATGCAGTCATCCAGTCTTTATAGAAGTCTAAATCTGCAAAGCAGCATAGTAGGAGGGAACATAAAGTTCAGTGCAGTTCACCCCGGAGAGTCCATTAAGGAGCCATCACACCGATGACATTTATTCAGTGACTTATGGACGAATATTCACTACCTTCTGTTTGTTAAGAACAGAGGTCCTGACCATTAAACTAACAGAGATGACAAATGTACATGCTTTAACTTCTTCAATGTAAAAAGTACTTAATCTTTTCTGTTATATATTTTCAGAGTAAAAATACATCTGTGGCATAGAATCAAGTGTGTGGAGTCAGGATAGGAACTTATTTGCACCTCACAATGCATTTGAATATAAGGCTTGACAAAGGTTCAGAGGTGAAGAGCTCTTAAAAGTGCTTCAAGCTACATTCATGCACTTTTAGATGTCTGGCTTTTTAGTTTAAATGTCAAAGAAAAAAGGCAAAACCTTTAAACCACCAAGAAGGAATGCTCTTAGTCAAAAGGCAAGTTGTACCACTGCAAATCGGCATCACTACATGAGATATGCATTTGTGGGTGAATATAACAAAGACATTCAATGGTGACTCGGATCACTGCATGGGGTCATATCACGCACATACTTTTAGTGCTATCTGGAAACGAACTCTCTGTAAAAGTGATAAACCTAGAAGTTAATTAAAGGTCCGGTTGATATATTATGCACAATAAGACCTACACATAGACAAATTTACTGGAAATTTACTGTGTATTCTTGCTTATACAGTACAGCCTTGGCCAAAAGTATTGGCCGTGACATAAATTTTGTGTTTTGCAAAGTTTGCTGCTTCAGGATTTGTAGATAATTTTTTTCACAGGTTTCTATGGTATACTGGAAAACAATGATAAGCATTTCATGAGTTTTAAAGGCTTTTATTGGCAAAAACATTCAATATATGCAAAGAGTCAATATTTACAGTGTTGGCCCTTGTTCTTCATTACCTCTGCAATTCGCCCTGGCATGCTGGATATCAGCTTCTGGGCCAAATCCTGACTGATGGCGATCCATTCTTGCCTTATTAGTGCTCGGATTTGATCACAATTTGTGGGCTTCTGCTTGACCAGGCCCGCCGACAGGGGGGGACAAACGGGTCTGTTGTCCCGGGCCCAGGGTAGGGGGGGGGCCCAGAACTGGGCCCTCATTAAATTATGGAATAATTGTTAAAAAATAAATAAAATAGGCATATTTGTGGAAAAAATATCTAATATTTGAGTTACATAAAAGCTTTTTATTTGTTTTCTTCCTAATTGTCCTTGAAATAGTGGTCAAGAACCCCGCCCACCCCCAAAACAAAAATGGTTTGGCCACTGATCAAAATTTGATGTTGTCATTTGATTTGAAGTTCAGTAGGCTAACGTTACGATCAAAATGTCCGGTCAGCACAAGTCTGGTGCTCAGAAAAGAAAAGAAAAGAGAAGAAGGGAAGAAGAAAATAGAGGCCTTCGAGATGTCCTAAACAAATATTTTAAAAAGGGTGGTGACGGAGAAGCTGGAACTAACGTTAGTAAAGTCAACGTAGAGCAAGGTAAGAAACAGCGCAGCCAACGTTTATTATAGTGTTGTCAAAGACCCGGTACTTCGGTACCAAGTCGGTACTAATTTTGTTTTAAACGTCACGCCACGGTACCAGGTTTTCTCAAACCCGGTACTTGATGCGCGTGCATGCCCGAGCGCGTGCAGTTGCGTCCTCTTCATAAAAGTGCTGAGACATTGGGACCGGCGGTGCTGCTGATGTGGTGGCTGTAAATCCACTTGTTGATAAGAAAGGAGGAAAGAGACACATATGGAAATATTTTGGATATTAGCTCATAATAGTGACGCGGCGCGCTCGTTTTTACAGGCGCGCAAGTTCATTGTTGCATAGCAACGACAGACGCCACGGGAGAGCACGCGCTTGTGGAAAGGAGAAAGCGGTGCGAACTGCGCTCTCCATGATGACGAGGAAGTATTAGCAAAGAATTCATTGATTTCTAGCCCTTGCATTAGCTTTACTACTAGATATATTTATGGAGATGAGAAATAAAAAGCCGACTGAAATGCGTCACTGTTGGCATCGGTGAACAGATAATGGGCCAGATCCGAGTCTATTTTTGCTGCGCTGCTCATGCTTAATTAAAAGTGAAAGCACACTTTTGATGGACAAAAAATAAATATGATTTCACACAAAAAGTGCCCAAAATGCACAGATTTTGCATGTCTAGTATGTTTTAACAAGAACTGCAGTAGGCTATGTCAGAAAAAAAAATGAAAACATTTATAGAAAATGTACCCATTTAAACGTGTTTTTATTATTCAGTTTGGGTAAAAGTATATGGTGTTTTATAAAAATAAAAAAAAATGGAAGTCTGCTGTAAAGTGGTTAGAACAACGGAATCGGCTAAAATCAGAATTGGCCTAGAAAATTGTAATTGGTGCATCTCTAGTATAAGAGCCTGACACAACACGTTATCTTTGACAGAAACAGTTGAGTTTGGTAGCTCCGTCAGAGAGGATGAGACAGAGAGGAGAGAGATCCAGCTGCAGTCAGGTGACAGAGAGAGTGATGCGGGAGGGGCCCGCTGCCCGGAGAAGAGGGACAGAGTCAGGCTACCAGTGAGAGAGAAGAGAGAGAGAGGGAGAGTCACAGTGATGCGGGAGGGGCCCGGTGAGGAAGAGCAGAGGAGGGGAGAGGAACAAGAGAGGAAGAGCAGAGGAGAGGAACAGGAGAGGAATAGCGGAGGAGGGGAACAGGAGAGGAAGAGCAGAGGAGGGGAACAGGAGAGGAAGGGCAGAGGAGGGGAACAGGAGAGGAAGAGGAGAGGAACAGGAGAGGAAGAGCAGAGGAGGGGAACAGGAGAGGAAGAGCAGAGGAGGGGAACAGGAGAGGAAGAGCAGAGGAGGGGAGAAGAACAAGAGAGGAAGAGCAGAGGAGGGGAACAGGAGAGGAAGAGCAGAGGAGGAGAACAGGAGAGGAAGAGCAGAGGAGGGGAGAAGAACAAGAGAGGAAGAGCAGAGGAGGGGAACAGGAGAGGAAGAGCAGAGGAGGGGAACAGGAGAGGAAGAGCAGAGGAGGGGAACAGGAGAGGAAGAGCAGAGGAGGGGAGAAGAACAAGAGAGGAAGAGGAGAGGAAGGGAACAGGAGAGGAAGAGCAGAGGAGGGGAACAGGAGAGGAAGAGGAGAGGAACAGGAGAGGAAGAGCAGAGGAGGGGAACAGGAGAGGAAGAGCAGAGGAGAGGAACAGGAGAGGAAGAGCAGAGGAGGGGAACAGGAGAGGAAGAGCAGAGGAGGGGAACAGGAGAGGAAGAGCAGAGGAGGGGAACAGGAGAGGAAGAGCGGAGGAGAGGAACAGGAGAGGAAGAGCGGAGGAGGGGAACAGGAGAGGAAGAGCAGAGGAGGGGAACAGGAGAGGAAGAGCAAGGGAAAAGGAGAGATCTGGGCATGGGGGGGCCCATCTAAGATTATCTTGTCCCGGGCTCAGGCAAGACTGTCAGCTGGCCTGGCTTGACCTCTCGCCTTTTGAGGCTTGACCACAGGTTCTCTATGGGATTAAGATCCGGGGATTTGCCTGGCCACAGATCCAAAATTTCAACGTAATGATCTCTGAGCCACTTCACTATCACTCTTGCCTTGTGACATGGTGCTCCATCATGCTGGCAGTATTTTTGTGCAGAATTGTGAGAGAGCCCACTCCCTTGGATGAAAAGCAACCCCACACATGGATGGTCCCAGGATGCTTCACGGTTGGCACGACACAGGACTCATGGTAGCGTTCACCTTTTCTTCTCCGGACTATCGATTTTCCAGATGTCCCAAACAGTTGGAAGGGGGCTTCATCAGAGAAAATATATTTTCGCCAGTCTTCTACTGTACAATACTTGTACTACCTACAGAATTTCAGTCTGACTTGATGTTTTTCTTTAAGAGAATTGGCGTCTTTGCTGCCCTTCTTGACACCAGCCCATTGTACAAAAGTCTTCGCCTCACTGTGCATGCAGATGCACTCACACCAACCTACTGCCAATATTGAGCAAGCTCTGCACTGGTGGTGACACGATTCTAAAGCTGACTCCTCAGGAGGAGACGGTCCTGGCACTTGCTGGACACTCTGGAATGTCCTGAATCCTTCTTCACTGCAGTTGAACCTCTCTCCAATATTCTTTGCAGAAATTTCCTTGCATGTGAGGCAATTTTGATGCAAAGCGATGATGGCTGCACGTCTTTCTTTACACGTAACCATTGCAAACAAGAATACAATAACTGGAAGCACCTCTTCCCTCTTTTATAGCAATCAGCCTGCTCTTATAATCCAATCAGAATGATAGAGTGATTTCACATGACCAGTAATCATTCACACTTTCGCAGCTGCTGCTGATATGATTAGTGAAATGATGTTAGCTGGTCATTTTGTGCCAGGGCCAAAAAACAGTGAAATTTGGGTTTTTGTAATAAAGTTAATTTTTTTGGCCAATGAAGCTTTTTGCTTCATTATTTAAAATGCATCTGATCACTCACAATACTCTAGAAACAATGTGAATCAACACCACAACAACCAAAGCAGAAAACTTTGCGAAACACAAAATTGATGTCACTGCCAATACTTTTGGCCATGGCTGTACACTTAAACAGTAAAACTTCTCATTGGGCACTCTTTTCAACACGTACACAGTTTAAACAAACTGAAATGAGAGGGTTTGTTTAAGGACATGTCAATGTACACCTGCGTCAGACATGCTTGTGTAGCGTCTCGGGTGCATTGCGTCATAAACATAAAATGTTTAGGTCACTGTGTCAAGTTAAATATAGTCTAATACTTAGCTTGTTTGCAGTCATGTGATTCTTATGACATGCTAAATTCAGATGGAGGGCAGGAAGTGAAAAGCACAATGGACGAGATGGAGGAAAGTCCATACTTTACTAGTTTAGACGATATTACGAGAGAAAGGAATAAACAGAAAATCACAACATATGTTGGACTTGATCCTTATGTTTTGAAAAGGAGCGATTTTTCAACTGAATATGTTGCCTGCCATCGAGGCAGTAGATATAAACAACTACCTTGTCCTCCAGACATCCTTCTACTCCAGAACACAAATGAAAGCATACAAAAGTATGGAGGCATACAACTTTTTTGTCCTGTGGATTAACTTAGCAACAAACATTAAACACTGCAGCGCCTCTCGATGATAGCGTAGCGGTTGTTTACGTGATTAGGTTAACCACTCTCAAAAGGTCGGCCGAAATGCCACTAAAGACATGGACCATCACAAAACAAGACGGAGAAGTCATTGCAGCTCATTGCAATTCCATGGCAGGGTAAGTTATTTACGTTCGCCTGTAAAGGCTTTGTAATTCGCTTTGCTCTCGTTATGTATTTTTGTTCTGTTACAGGGGTGCAAACTCAAACAAACAAAGAAAAAACAATTTCTTTAACTTTACAAAGTACGGAAACAGCTAACGTTACATAAACATAGCCACATAAGTTGTATTAACTTACCTTTGATGAAGTGCTCACTGCACACATGAGCATTATCTGACTCGGCTCCTCTAAACCGCAGACGCAGGTTGTCCAGCGTTTTTCAGTCAATTTCTTGCATTTTCCCCCTTATGAACAACAACATTTGATACACAATAAAAAGCTCCTTGTGGTTTCTCGGTTTGGTCGATCTGAGCAACCGTAACTATACAAAACATAGGCATTTTGAGTTTGTGATAGTGCTTGTGTGCTAATAATCCTATGTAGAAAATCACTTCCTGCCCTCCATCTGCATTTCGTGCCACAGCAACGCAGTGAAGTGACGTCATGTGCAAACAGGCATTGCGATTCATTGCGTTAATTTTTTAACGCGTTAAATCGACAGCCCTAATTATATATATATATATATATATAGTACTGTGTAAAAGTCATAGGCACATAAAATGTTTCACAAAAAGCATGTCTTAAGATGGTTATTTATATCTTTAGCTTTAGTGTGTCAATAGGAAATATAAATGTTAGACTCCCAAACATTCTTCTGCAAGTAGAAAAGATTAGAATAGAAGAACAGGAAGCCCTGCAACTGTCATGTCCCCCACTGAACATTGAGTCAGTCTGAGATTACATAAAGAGACAGAAGAAATTGAGAATAAATAGATAGAAGAACTGTGGTGAATTCTCCAAGAAGCTTGAAACATCCTATCTGCCAAGAACCAAGAAAAACTGTGTCCAGATGTATCTAGGAGAATTATGTCGGAATTAAAGGTAAAGATGATCACACCAAATATTGATTTAGCTCTTCTTCTGTTTACTGGACTTTGTATGACATTAAGTGATAAATTAAAACTATTTATGTCATTATTTTTGAGACATCCTCACTATGCAACATTTTTAAAACTTTTGTACAGTACTGTATGCATGTTTATATATATATAAATAGAGAGAGAGAGAGAGAGCGAGAGAGAGAGAGAGAGAGAGATTTTGCCAATAACTGATAGTTCGAAAAACAACTATTGGCAATGTTTAATTGGAAAACCGATATATCCGTCTACCTCTACATGTAATGCCATAAAAATACAATAATACTTCCATTTACTGTTGTTTAAAAATATATTTGGAAGTTTTCCACCACTACAGTAAGCTAATCAACATAAAATTGCAGCTAAACCTTCTGTGCAAATAAGATGTTGAAAATTGTGAAACAAGGGAGCATTCAGTTTTCACATGCAATTGTTATATTTACACCATAAAAAGCCTCATTAGATGTTCTGCAAAGCCATTTTTACACTGAGACCCAAAGTTAATGTTTGTCAAATTTGTTTTATGGTTCGAGTGTTCTGCTATTGAGGAGGATGAGTCACTGAACTGTGTCTGTGTTTGCATCCGTGAAAATGTACTCTTCGTCCTTCAGCACTGACACAATGATTTTATAACTAGGGTCATGTTGAAAATGTGAAAAGAAAATCCTTGAAAATGTCTTTTTGACTGATGCATTTGACACATTTGCACATGGGGATATAAAAGGAGTTTACACTTAAAAACACACAAACAACATGCATGAACACAAATATAGATCTAAAATATTAGGATTTAGTGGAGAGTCGAGATACAGAGAAAGAGCGAGAGAGAGGTTGTATTAATTGAATGTTATTATGGGGAAGAGGTCCGTGCACTCTACAGAGAAAATCCCATTAGTAGCCAGCGAGATTTAATCACCACATATGAAATTATTAAAACCCTCAGTGAATCGCTCCATTCCACCCTGTTACGGGTGAGTCCCGCCATTATGAGTGGACCGTGGGGAAATCCTGCGGCCCACATGTGCATACGCACACAAAAACATGCACCTTACATTGCAGAGGGTAGAATAATTAAAAATCACATACAACACACAACACGAGCGTGCTGTCTGCCCTGGCGAGAGTTGCTATAGAAACCCACATTGCACATTAGCGAGAGATAGTGACGTAAACAGTGGCAATCTTTGTTACTCATCAGTGGACATTAATGTGTTCAAGCAATCGGTCCAGATAAAATGAGAATCTACTATACATAACAACATGTAGTGCCTACTTTGTGTTTAAATACAAACTTAAATGTATGGTTATTTTTATTATTATATTAATGTTATTATGTGAAAAAATGCAACTGAAACATGTCCAATAATTGTGTATGCAAACAGACAGATAGAGAGCAGAGATGTGTTTGATGAGTATAGCAGCCAGTGTCAACGGGACAGCCAGAAATCATCTGAAAGTGTTTGAAATTGGAGGACAAATGAGCATAGCAGCTTCATCATTCTATAACAGTTTCACTGCTTTAACACTTGTCAAAAACAGCAGCCTCCGATACGCTGGGTTACTCCCCAAACTGAAGTCAATAAAACCTGCTCAACAAACTCTACCGCATAAAACACTCTTACAATGGCATCATCTCAGTGGCGGAGCTAGGGGTGGCAGGGGTTGGCCGTGGCCACCATGGACCGAAGCCTGGCCACCCCACCTGCAGTTGCTGTTTTAATCATTCATTTGGTCAATTTTGCTTTAACCACGATGAGTGGCTCCATAAATGATGAACAATCCGTTCTCTGTCGACACTAAAACTATCATTCAGAAAAAATCTATGACCGTCAATGACAAAAACATACAGTTGACAGTTTACAAACTGTAGTGGAGTGAAAAACAGAATTGTAATCCATTTTGCTTAATCGCACATGAATGTTCACTAAAAGAGTGAATGTTCACTTCTACGACATTGTGCCACGGGCAAAACACACACACATGCGCACAAGCACACACTCGTTCACTCACCGCAGGTCAGAAACGGGCCTGTGATTAGTCTATAATTGCTTTTTTCGCATCTGCAAATTTGCAACATTTTAAGCAAGGGCATATTTGAAGGAGAGGTCATGATTGTTTGAGCGAGAGCGACAGAGAGAGAGAGAGAGAGAGAGAGAGAGAGAGAGAGAGAGAGAGAGAGAGAGAGAGAGAGACCAATTCATGTTTATGGCACTGAGAGAGAGCGATGCTGAAAAAAATTTTATAAAATTACATCAAGCTATAGATTATCACACTTAAACTGCAATCCATACAACTTCATCACACAGGAAGTTGACAATTTGCTTCCAAATGTTCATATACTCTGACATCAACAGGTCACACCAACCGATGATGTAGGACAATGGCGGTAAGGTGTTTAGTAGCCGGTAAGATGTTTTCCTGAAAGTTCACCCTGGCGAGCTGTTACGAACCACCGAAACTAACTCAAAACACCTTCGTTTTGGCCAGATTTTGTTCTAAATGACGTCACACCCATTCTGTCTTTGATTTCATAGGAAGTGTGCAGTGGACTTAACTCAACTAATGGTGTGAGTTTGGGGTGGGGCTATCTGTTTGCCCAACCAATGAGACAGGGGATTTTACTGGACTCTGTTTGAAAACAGTGATTATTTTTGCAATTTCATTTGGTGACGCTTGTGGCCAAGAAATTACATACTTGCAATTTCAAAAGTATGATACTATACACTGGGGCCTGGGTAACTCAGTGAGTATTGACGCCGACTACCACCCCTGGAGTCACAAGTTCGAATTCAGTGTGTGCTGGGTGACTCCAGCCAGGTCTCCTAAGCAAACAAATTGGATCCATTGCTAAAGAGGGTAGAGTCACATGGGGTGACCTCCTCATGGTCGTGATTAGTGGTTCTCGCTCTCAATGGGGCGTGTGGTAAGTTGTGCATGGATCGCAGAGAGTAGCATGAGTCTCCAAATGCTGTGAGTCTCCGTGGTGTCATGCACAACAAGTCACGTGATAAGATGCGCAGATTGACGGTCTCAGAAGTGGAGGCTACTGAGTCTTGTCCTCCCCCACCTGAGGTGAGTAAATGCACCACCATGAGGACCTAGTAAGTAGTGGGAATTGGGCATTCCAAAATGGGAGAAAAGGGTATATATACACTCACCTAAAGGATTATTAGGAACACCTGTTCAATTTCTCATTAATGCAATTATCTAATCAACCAATCACATGGCAGTTGCTTCAATGCATTTTGGGGTGTGGTCCTGGTCAAGACAATCTCTTGAACTCCAAACTGAATGTCAGAATGGGAAAGAAAGGTGATTTAAGCAATTTAGAGCGTGGCATGGTTGTTGGTGCCAGACGGGCCGGTCTGAGTATTTCACAATCTGCTCAGTTACTGGGATTTTCACGCACAACCATTTCTAGGGTTTACAAAGAATGGTGTGAAAAGGAAAAACATCCAGTATGCGGCAGTCCTGTGGGCGAAAATGCCTTATTGATGCTAGAGGTCAGAGGAGAATGGGCCGACTGATTCAAGCTGATAGAAGAGCAACTTTGCCTGAAATAACCACTCGTTACAACCGAGGTATGCAGCAAAGCATTTGTGAAGCCACAACACGCACAACCTTGAGGCGGATGGGCTACAACAGCAGAAGACCCCACCGGGTACCACTCATCTCCACTACAAATAGGAAAAAGAGGCTACAATTTGCAAGAGCTCACCAAAATTGGACAGTTGAAGACTGGAAAAATGTTGCCTGGTCTGATGAGTCTCGATTTCTGTTGATACATTCAGATGGTAGAGTCAGAATTTGGCGTAAACAGAATGAGAACATGGATCCATCATGCCTTGTTACCACTGTGCAGGCTGGTGGTGGTGGTGGTGTAATGGTGTGGGGGATGTTTTCTTGGCACACTTTAGGCCCCTTAGTGCTAATTGGGCATCGTTTAAATGCCACGGCCTACCTGAGCATTGTTTCTGACCATGTTCATCCGTTTATGGCCACCCTGTACCCATCCTCTGATGGCTACTTCCAGCAGGATAATGCACCATGTCACAAAGCTCGAATCATTTCAAATTGGTTTCTTGAACATGACAATGAGTTCACTGTACTAAAATGGCCCCCACAGTCACCAGATCTCAACCCAATAGAGCACCTTTGGGATGTGGTGGAACGGGAGCTTCGTGCCCTGGATGTGCATCCCACGAATCTCCATCAACTGCAAGATGCTATCCTATCAATATGGGCCAACATTTCTAAAGAATGCTTTCAGCACCTTGTTGAATCAATGCCACGTAGAATTAAGGCAGTTCTGAAGGCGAAAGGGGTCAAACACAGTATTAGTATGGTGTTCCTAATAATCCTTTAGGTGAGTGTATATATATATATATATATATATATATATATATATTTTTTTTTTTTTTTTTTTTTTTTGTTTTAAAGATACCAAACATTAATAATACGAAATGTAAAAAAACAAACAATTAAACAATCGGCTCAGGGTCTTGATGCTGATTAGGGCTGCCCCAACCAAAGATTTTCCTATTTGACTAGTAGGAGTTAATTTAAGCCATTAATCGACTAGTCTGATGCCTCTGATGATGTGAAGACGATATTTGACTCGTTTTCCCATTTATTAAATTATTATTAGGTTATTATTATCAAATTAATATTACAAATAATTTGGCCCATGGCACACTGACACATGCTTGAAGAAACACACTTTATTATATTATTAAGAACTGATGACAGTAAAGCCATCTATGTGAAATGAAATATAAAATGTACATTAATTTTCAATTAAAAGCAAGCTTTAAAGCAAGAATATTCATCGATCCCTCAGCCCAGGGGTTGCTGATGTAATTAGATATTGCAATATATATATATATATCTATATATATATATATATATCTATATATATATATATATATATATATATATATATATATATATATATATATATATCAGGAAGGAGGAACAAAACAAATTAATTCACACAAATTATGTATTTTCCCCGATAACGAAATACCCGCCAGGTAGAGAATGCACAGATGAAGTAGGTTCATTGCCAGAGAGATGTTGCCCTTCACAACTGTTGTAAAGTCATCTTTCAAAAAGTTGAACAACACACATTTTAATTGCACTTGTTTATTTTTCCAGTTTCATTTCAATTTTTAGTTAAAATAAGTAATGCAATCAATAAATAACCAACCTTTAACACCTGAGAAGCAATTGATAGGTGCGTAGGACACAAGCTTCAGCAAAGTCAATGAAACTGAAAAAATCCCGAATACTGTCCCGGCTTGCAAAAAATTATCGAATTTTATTAAACAACGATTCGGTCACTCGACCTTCACCAGGCATTTACAAACAGAGTGCAACTCTAAATTTAAAATATGTCATATAAGTTTGTAATCAAAGTGTCTTGATTTATTAAGTAGGATTAACCCTTACCCTGCTTAAAGAAAATTACCCCATAGTACCACCTAGAATCCAACCAAGACTCCTCTCATCGACTAAACTTTGGTCAACTATCAGGGTAATGCTAACACTTTGTTTCAATACTTTGGAGCCTCAGAACATTCCAGGTTCAATACAATTTAAGATCAATAGACAGCATATGTTGCATAATGTTGATTGATTACAACAAAACATCATTTCGACTCGACTCTCCTTTTCTTTAAAAAAAAAAAAAGCAAAACTGGAGGTATTTACAATGGAAGTTAACGGGACAATTTTTGGAAGGTTTTAAAGCAGAAATGTAAAGCTTATCATTTTATTAAAGCACACATTAATTCTTCTGTTAAAACTCATGTATTATTTGAGCTGTTAAGATGTTTAAATCATCATTTTTACAGTTGTTTAGGTTTTGTTGATATTACATCGTCATGGGAATGAAGTAGTAAAATTGGCTATAACTTTACACAGAAAAGGTTAGTAAGTGATTTTATAACACTACCACATTACACATTACCATTAATGGCTATAAAACAGTCACTTCACTTTAACACTCACTTTAACACAGTCAGTGTATTAACATTTACAGATTGGCCCCAATATTTGCTTTTGTTTTAAAGAAAAGGATGGGACGATTCGAAATTAATTTTGGTGGTAATCAATATTATGACACAAATGCTGTTAATTCAGCTTAACTTGTACTGAACCCGGAATATTAATTTAAGTAGTGGTAAAAATCTCCTAGATGTCCATTTTGCATCTTCAAGCCTTTTGCTGGCTGAGGCCCAGCATAATGACTCTTATAATGAATAAACGACAACGGTAACAAGGTTAACTTGTTAGAATCTGAAAGAATTCTAAAAGGACTTGACTGTATAAAAGATGGTGTGACATTGATTCAAATGGTGACCGTATTTCGGCATGTCAAACTGTAAAACTCAGGCACGACTCACTAAATAGATGTACAGTATTTAACAGGAGTTAAGTGAACATATCACCATGACATGAAAACCTACAGTATATTGGGTTTAGATGTATACCAATGCTTTCGCAACAACAACCGAAATGATAACTATTCAACTACTCAAGCGTTGAATTAAATAAAGCACCAGATAACCACCATCTCAATCGTTTTTTAACCCAGACAACAGAACTCCTTAGCAACGAGAAACGAGACAGATTGACTCCATCCACAAGCCCACATATAGTCACTTCACAAAGCCAAAGAAGGCTTGTACACTTTTTTCCACTCCGACTTTTACTTTTTCTTTCAAGTTCGTCACCGGCACACGTGGTCACTAGTCCACGTGAAAGTGTGTGTGAGCCAGAGACTTACCAAGTAGGATTACACACATGCTCGCAGCACATGTGTGTGTGTGTGTGTGTGTGTGTGTGTGTGTGTGTGTGTGTGTGTGTGTTTGTCAGATCCTAATCACATAATGAATATGGCACTGCACAGGACAGACAGATCAGTGCAGGCCTTGCACTTTACATTTAAAAATAACAGCTCTATCAGATGCACACAACACAACAACGCTCAAATCAGGATGCTAATAGTGTTGTGGCTAACAATCACGGTCAACTTTTCTGCCAATGTATTGTTGTTGCTTTATAATGTTAAGCTTAAACACAGATTACAACTTTTGGATGAAAACGCAACGCAACTTCCCTAACCGATATTCTTGTCTTGTTTGCCAGTAAAAATATCTAAAACAAAATGCAATTCTCCCAGCTTAATATGCAGAGACATGTTATAACAACCGTGTCATTATTTTTGCCATTCTGCGTGGTGATGCTAATGGCACAGAAATTACACTTCAACTTTACAACAACAAAAAAATTGTGTAAGATATTTACAGTATTTCTTTTTTCTTGTTTTATGCATCTCACAACATTTAGTAATGTTTATTCTTATAACAGGAAAAGAACAACTTGTTCTCATGAAACCACATTGTAATACATTAGGGATGCACCGATACCACTTTTTTGGAAAACGAGTACGAGTACGAGTACTTGCATTTCAGTACTCGCCGATACCGATACCGAGTACTTAATAAAAAAAACATGATTTAAATTTACAGGTAACAGCAACTCAAGTATTTTTTTCAGTTTGTTGTAAACTCTGCCGCTTTGGACAACACCGTGGTATCGGTCCCCGGTATCGGGGGACTTTTAACCAGTACGAGTACTTTAGAAAATGTGGTATCGAGGCCGATACCAGATACCGGTATCGGTGCATCCCTATAATACATTGTAATATTTGCTAAATGATTTTGCGTGGCTTGTTGCACATACCGTGGCAGTTTCCTGGTGAAATGAACACTAGAGGCGCTACAACAACAAGTTTTACTTTCAAATAAATCACGAGTAAAACGGCAGATTATGAGTTCATAAACACTTACTTTTCACCCTGTTTCTCACACAATGCTATCTTATGGTATATAAACACTATTACTATAGCGCATGACTTGTGATTTCAACATTTGATCGAGTGAGATCAAATTTGAGATAGCTCAACCGAGAGAGTTGCACTTGCAATGTAAAGGATCTGGGTAAGAGTCCTGAAGATCATGATAGTCTTGACTTGAAAGTGTCATTGAAGCACTACAAAATGGCATGATTGCTGCAGTGATTGCCTTTTTTTATCTCAAAATGTTTATTTATTTATTTTTACTTAATTGTTTTTTTTTTTTGTCATTTGCTTTTTCTGACACTATCCATTTTTAAATCTCATTTTCTCCCAATTTGGAATTCCCAATTCCCACTACTTAGTAGGTTCTCGTGGTGGCGTGGTTACTCACCTCAATCCCGGGGGCGGAGGACAAGTCTCAGTTGCCTCCATTTCTAAAACAATCAATCCACGTATTTTACCACGCATCTCGTTGTGCGTGACACCACGGAGACTCACAGAATGTGGAGACTCATGCTACGCTCTGCGATCCACGCACAACTTACCACACGCCCCATTGAGAGCGAAAACCACTAATCGTGACCACAATGAGGTTACCTCATGTAACTCTACCCTCCCTAGCAACTGGGCCAATTTGGTTGCTTAGGAGACCTGTCTGGAGTCACTCAGTACACCCTGGAATTGAACTAGCGAACTTAGCATAAGCTAAACAATCTAACCATTTTTGTGAGATTTATTTCAACATGGAAGAGGTATTTGTCAATGGGGTAAAGAACATTCATATATTCTCTTATAAACGAGTCTTATGACAGAATAATATAATATGTGAGAATGTGTAGTCTTTAATTGCTTCCCAAGTAAAAATCTTGTTTCAAGAATGCTTATATATATTTACAGGATAATCCTGATTTAAAAAAGATGTTTGCAGTGAATGCAGTATGCCGTGAACTGTGAAGCTTTTGCTGTTGAATATCCACACAAGACAAAGGGCATAATGGCTTCTGTCAGTCACATTAAGTGTGTTACAAATGTGACGGTCATGCTGAGCTGATTAGGCAAACAGGTGGTATAACACACATCAATGCAAAGCCTTGGTCGACATCATACTGTGTGATTTACGAGGAACAAACTGTATCAAAATGTGCAAATTAATTGAAAGAACAAATTGGCAACATACAGGTATTTGGATACATTTTAAAGGTCTGAATGTCATGGCATTAAAAAAATATCAAACCAAGTTGCATCTGCAAACAAATGATGCAAGAGTGCTTCTCAGAATGAACTTCACTTTTCTGAGGCATTTGCATGATAACAGAGTCAAGGTGACTTTTGGTGGATTTAAATCAGTTTCCTTCAAGCTCACTTAGGTGTCCTAGTAACAACAGGTATAGTTCAGAACATTACTGTGAACATGTTCCACTAACTTTTGACAACCAGAAAAGTGTCCAAATTAGGGCAGTCATGATTATGACATTTGGCTGACGATTAATTGTCACACAGATAATTGCGATTATGATTATTAATTGTCTTATTAACACTTTGCTATTAAACTTACTTTATCTTTCTATAAAATATTACACAAATGTCCAAAAGTCTGAAAAGTCACAAAAACTATTTTATGACGTAAAATGAATACGAAATATTTAAGATTCTGCACTATTTCACTAATCAAACGTAAGCAAATTTGTGACTGATCGTGTTAATTCGTTTGTCCAGCCGGTCAGATTTCCATGCTCCCATTGAAGCACACAAGATGCTCTTTGAAATATTTTCAAATCATGCTGGGATAACATGCATTTATATGTATACAATATATTTATCAATATCTCCATACAAAAACCAAAGTATGGCTAGATTTTTGTTCTATGCATTAAAATAATACATCGGTGTATCATTGTGGCAACATGGTTATAAAAGCTAAAGGAGATACACATGGAGATTCCCTGTCTTTTGCTATTCCAGGAAAAGTTCAAGATATTGTGCAAGTTGTTATATGTATGTCTGCATCAATGCATCATGCAAAACTCAAGTTCACAAGCATGCATTCAGATCTTCAGTGCTGCAACACACCCGAGCAGAAGGCTGCAGCTAGACAAACTGTTCCAATGTTTCAGAACACAGCATGAGAAACTAATCAATGACAGATACATGATCCACCTGCATGAGGCAGCAGCACAACACTATATGCACATCAATATATAACCGATACCCAATATATGCCAACTTGAGAGTGTCACTTATGTGCAGATTCCAATGCAATGCATAAAGCAATTTAATGAAAAAAAAAAAAGAAGAAGAAAGGAAAAAAAAAAAAAAGCACCAACCTGTCTGTCCCTTCCCAAGGGTCTTTTCTAAGCGGTATGGTCCCACGTAATTGGCATGAGGGGTAGTGTTGTTTTCCTTCCCCGACAATGACATTTTCCCCGTCTAAACACACTTCACGCGGCGTTGCGGGATTTGGGATACAGCAATCCTCTTATAGTAGCACGGCAGGATGGCTCGCGCTTTAACTCCTGTCTCTTGTCTCTTCCTCCTGCCCGTTTTAGACCGACAGTCTGTGGTTGAAGTGAGGGGAAAGGGTCTTTAAATGTGTCCTTTCCTTTCCTTTGCACTGGCTGAACCGGGCGGCTTAAGATCCGACTGGCATTGCGAGGACCTGCACGGCTGTCTGTGGAGTCAGTGGCCGTGTTCTAATACATCCAGCGCTACTACGGAGAAGGCTTCCTTATTAATATTCATGATATAGGCGTTCTACATTGGACGATTAACAACAACGTCAGCGTGTTCAAACGAATATTAACAAACCCATTTTGAGAATAAGTGGAAATTTTAATTTATTGAAAAAATGTATTAAGAAATAAAGGACTTATACATAATAAATAAATACATTATCTACTTAGGCAATGTATTTTAATTTCCCATAATGTTGTCCTAAACTGATAAATTGTTATCCTGTTAGTTTACTAATTTATTCATTTATTTCTGTAATAATTTATTGCATTTATTCATTTTTGCATTTATTTGTACGTAGCCTACATGCTGGACATTTTTCAAAATTAAGCTTTCGCAATTAGAGGCGACCAAGTGACGTCAGCGCAACCTTATTACTATTTATGAGCTACGCCTTGGTCATAGTAGGATTGGTAATATCATGTGTGGCTGATCCGCTTTTTACTAAAGATTTGCGGAGAAACGCGCCAAATGTAATATAATATCATATAATACAATATTATATAATATCATATGATATTATATGCCATTTTATTATATTATATTATATTTATACAAGCAAACATTTCCAGGAGCTAGCAGACAGATATACATTTTGAAAGATTTAACCAGTAACTTGCAATAATTCTCTAAAGTGCATAACAAATATTCTCTCTTGTTCAGTTTTTACAAGAAATCCATGAAATTGCTTCACATTTGTATTTATTTATTTTTTTAGCTGTGATCTTATAGTGCTTTATACATGTGCATAGAAACAGGCTGTGTGGTATCTCAGTTACCTTCTCATACTTGTTGGACTGCTGTGTTCACCAAGCAGAGTATTTTGACCAGAAGCTTCATTTCACAACCTGCTGATCTCAGACCTGTGTGTGAGAAGAACAGGTGCTGGAGGGCCAGCCACCAATGACACGCCTCCTCAAGTGTGACAACACCAGACTTTAAGAAGTCCACTCTGTTTGTGTGTGTGTGTGTGTGTGTGTGTGTGTGTGAGAGAGAGAGAGAGAGAGAGAGAGAGAAACACCAGTAAATGTGGACACTGCGTGTGCTATGGTATAAAGGAAATTCAACTGTCCTCCGAACAATGAAATTAGAGACAATGAAATAAAATATCAGGAACAAAAGAAACAAAGCTCTTTTTATTGTCCTTACTGCATCAAGAATGCAACTTACTTGGTCAACAACACCCAACTCTCAAATCCCCATCCACCATTTCAGCTTCACACAATAACAGTTCTCAGTGAGCATCTCCCTTTGAAACATTGAGGAACATCTGCACATGTTGTGTCTAATCAAGTTTGCCAGTACGTCCCCGACTCCCCCGCATCACAACTACTGTGAAATTAATCAGCAGGCGCAGCGAGCAGCCGTGCCATTTACTGTTTACAGGCTGACGGGCGCAAACCAAATAAACTCTGTAAATAGCGTCCTCTGTATCTTTGATTTACAATTGCCCTGGTGTCTGTGTGTGCAGAAAGGGGTGAGATGGGACTATTATACAGATGTATGCTAATGAGATGCAGATATACATATCAGATAGAAGGTTGGAACTGGAGAAATGGTCTGTAGATCAGACAGGCGAGGAAATGACTTAGCAAGGTGACACAGTGTTGTGGGTAAGACATCACCTTTGCTTCACAGGAATGTCTGCTATAGGTCCAAATAGTGTTTGCTAATATATCTCTGTTTGATCATATCTCTCTCATTCCTCAAACTGTTGTTCCAACTTGGCAGTGGCTGCATCCGATCTGATACACTTTGGAACACAACAACGCATGAAATCAAACTTGTGTTTGTATTAACAAACTTATTCAGGTAGCTAGTTATAAATATGTCTGCTGTTTAACTGAACTGTTGCAGGGCAAAATTCTCTTCAAAACTGTTGCTCCACCTTGAAAATAGTGCACCTGAAAGACAAAACTGACCATAAAAGAAGACAATTTACCCAAATGTTTACTTTAGCACCTCTTGTGGCAGTGCTAAGAATGCAACTCTACTTGCGTTGCATACTGAATTGCATTGTGATATCAGAATCAGCTTTATTGCCAGGTATGTTTACACATACAAGGAATTTGTCTTGGTGACAGAAGCTTCCATTACACCAAATAATACAACAACAACACAGAGATAATAATAAAAAATAAATAGAATAAAAATAAAAAAAATAAAAAATATATATATATATATATATATATATATATATATATATATATATATATATATGCAAGGGAATGAATGGCATAAGAGGTAGGGTATGTTAGATCAATATAAATAGACTAAGCTGTGTATTGCACATAATTATTGCTCAATGGGGCAGTTTTAACTGTTCATGACATGGATAGACTGAGGGGAAAAAAATGTCCTGTGCCTGACTTTTCTGGTGCTCGGTGCTCTGTAGTGCCTGCCAAAAAGGTTGTGGGTTGGGTGAGTGGGGTCCAGAGTGGTTTTTCCAGCCCTTTTCCTCACTCTGGAAGTGTAAAGTTCTTGAAGGGGGGGCAGGGGGCAACCAATAATAATTCACTCAGCAGCCGGAACTGTCCTTTGTATTCTTCTGATCTCCAATTTCTTAGCTGAACCAAACCAGACAGTTATTGAAGTGCAGAGGACAGACTCGATGACTGCTGAATAGAATTGTATCAGCAGCACCTGTGGTAGGTTGAACGTCCTCAGGTGGTGAAGAAAGCACAACCTCTGCTGGGCCTTTTTCACAATGGATTGAATGCGGATCTCCCACTTCAGGTCCTGTGAGATGTAGTGCCCAGGAACCTAAATGACTCCATTGCTAGTAGTGGGAAGACCACACATCCCTGGGGGCACCATTGCTGATTGTACATGTGCTGGAAGTGAATTTCCCCTGTCTCACTAGCTGCTGTCTCTCTGTCAGAAAGCTGGTGATTCACTGACAGATAGATGTGGGAACAGAGAATTGGTGTAATTTAGTCCAGAGGATAGTTGGGATGATGGTGTTGAAAGCTGAACTGAAGTCCACAAAAAGAATCCTTGAATATGTCCCTGGTCTATCCAGATGTTGCAGGATATGACGCAGTCCCATGTTAACTGCATAATCCACAGACCTGTTTGCTCAATAAGCAAGGGTGGAAAGGGTCCTTCAGGTGGTCCAACACTTGTCTCTCGGATGATTTCAAGACCACAGACATCAGAGCAACGTGTCTGCTGACATTAAGTCCTGTGATTTATGTTTCTTCTGGACAGGAATGATGGTGGAGTGTTTGAAGAAGCAGGGAACTTCACGCTGCTCCAGTGATCCGTTGAAGATCTACATTTACATTTTTGCATTTGGCAGACGCTTTTATCCAAAGCGACTTACAGTGCACTTATTACAGGGACAATCCCCCCAGAGCAACCTAGATTAAGTGTCTTGCTCAAGGACACAATGGTGGTGGTTGTGGGGATCGAACCAGCGACCTACTGATTACAAGTTATGTACTTTAGTCCACTATGCCACCACCACTCAGATCTGTGTGAAGAAGTGGGTGAAACACAATCTTGGCTCTGTGCTTTCCTTGTCTTTTGTTTCTGGAAGACACAGCACACCTCCTCTTCACAGATCTTAAGTGAAGATTGAGTAGCAGGAGGGGGGAGGATTGTGGTTGCAGGTGTTGTTGATATTTGTGTGAAATGAAGGTCAGAGCGGGTGTGTGGTGTGAGACTGGGCCTTTCAACAGTAAAACACATTCAGGTTGTTAGCCAGTTGTTGATTCCCTACAGTGTTGGGGGATGGAGTCTTCAGGCCTCTTCACACTGATGCAGGGTTGTTAGCTGAAAACTTGTTTTTCAGTTTATCAGAATAGCATCTTTTAGCCACACTGATTTCCTTATTCAGTTTGTTCTTGGCCTGATTGTACAATATGTTATCCTCACTTATGTAAGCATCCTCTTTGGCCTGATTAAACTGCTTGAGTTTAGCTGTAAACCATGGTTTGTCATTGTTGTATGTTAAATAAATAAATATGGTAATAATCCTAGTTGGAATGCACATTTTATCACAGAAACTGATATATGATGTCACAGTATATGTGAGCTCGTCCAGGTGGGTGTATGCAGCCTCAAATACACTACAGTCAGTGCAGTGAAATCAGGCTTGTAGTCCCAGCTCTGCTTCATTGGTCCCCATTGTTTTCAGTCTTTACTACAGGTTTAGCTGATTTTAGTTTCTGCCTGTAGGTTGGAAGAAGATGAACCAGACAGTTATCAGAGAGTCCTGAAGCTGCACATGGGACAGAGCGATACGCATCCTTTATTTAGCAGTGATTCAGTATATTTCTGTCTTTGGTGTGGTGTGGCATGTAATGTGATATCTGTATTTTGGCAGTTCAAGGGTGAGGTTGGCTTTGTTAAAATCGCAGAGAATAATAATAAGTGAGTCCGGGAACTGTTTTTCAGTGTCTGTGATCTGATCAGCCAGCTGTTGCAGCCAGCTGTTGCAGTGCTGCATTCACGCACTCGTGTGCCCAATATAAACTCTCACCAGATTAAACGAGGAGGACTCCCGCAGCAAGTAGAAAGGCTTACATTTGATAAAAAGTGCATCCAAATTAGGACAGCACATCTTCTTAAGAATTGTTACATCTGTACACCAACTTTCATTGTTCCACCGCCTCTAGTTTTCCCTGTTGAATGCGCAATGCGATCTGCTCTGAAAGGCTGAAAGCCCAGCAGATGTAACGTGTTGTCCAGAAGGGCTTCACTCAGCCAGATTTCCGTGAAGCACAAGGCAGCAGAAATATATTATATATATATTATATTTGGTAGCTAGCTATCTGTCTACATGTCGGCCTTTTAACTAACTTAAACTAAGTTCCTCAGCAATTTTTGTTCTTCAACCTGTTGCTCCACTTTGAAAGACAAGGGACAAAAGAAGACAGTTTACAGTAATGTTCGGTATGCCCCTTGTGATAGCAGTAAGTACACTACTTGCATTGCATTCTAAATTTTATTTTGACACATTTCGGAACACAACAATTTAAATTATTTTTTAAATAATTTTATCACACTAAAATCATGTTAGCATGTATACTGTTTACATATTGTGGCTATACTTTTGAAAGGTCTAAAGTATGCATTTTAACATTTATGGATTGGCCCCTTCACTTCTCTTATAAGTGACTTAATGTAGTAGCGATCTATGCTTTTTTTTAACAAACTAAAATCATTTTCTATTGTAATCACCATTATGCCACAAATACTGAGCTTAATTTGTATTGAACCCAGAACATTCCTTTAACATTGTTAAATGTTTACACTTTTAAATACAGTTCACTCATGTTTCTATTTAGTGGAGCATGGTGCTAGCAACCAAAGGTCATGGTTTTGAATCGCAGGAAACACACAATATAATAATAATCCAAACAATTTTTTAAATTTACCATCATTCCCTTTTATGAATTGATGTAGTGTATGCCTGGATTGTTCTACACCACACAATATTAACTTGTAGTTTACTTGTCCAGATTGTAATATAGAAGCAAAGGTGATACTAGACCCTTGAAGCCCTCCTAAAGATAGTCTCAGCCCCCTTAAAAATCTGTGCAGCATGTAAGTGTTTTAAACAGATGCAGCTGCAACGCTGCTTGTTTGAAGCCCAAGGAGCATTGGTGGCTTTTCCCAGCTGTAAAGACCGATTGTAGTGTGAGCCAATAGCGTTGTATTGTAGGTTGTGAAGGGGCATAACATTGGTTTGAGCTACTGAACACACATTTTCTCATTCAATTTATGAACGAGCACATAATGTCGTCTTATAATTGTATGGAGCCAGAAATATGACAAAACAATTTGTATTAGAATTGTGTAAATTTGAAATATAGAATTTGAATTATAAGTGTGATTTTGCCAAATGTAATATTACGTTGTATTTTAAATAGGTTTGAATTAGAATTTTTTTAACTCCAATCCTGGACATTTCATATTTAACCAAAATGAATAGTTTTTTTTATGGCACAATTTTATAAATATGTATTTTCAAACAGCAAATTTTTGGTTCTGAATTCTTACACTGTAAATATTCAGTTTTAAATAATACAGCTACAAGTTTTCAAGATGAAGAACAAATTCAGAACACTAAATTCAATATTCTAAAATTCAAACCACAGAAATTCAAACTCAAAAATAATTCAGAAATACAGAAGGTGGGTCAGAAATCAAGCTTGCGTATTCCACATGGAAGAGTAGAGGGTCTCGGAAATGTCGATCGGAGCATTTTGGCCAATTACAGTTCGAGGTGCAATAATTCTCTGGCACGAGCGGGATTCAAAAGGTCGCCATTCTGACAATGAAGTGGTTCTTAAACTTTTATGATTTATGTTTTTATGGTTAGCACGTTAGCTCATTCTCAGCACATGAGACATTTGTCTAAGCGGTCTCTGGTATTTGTTTTAGTATAAAGTATATTTAGTATGAAAGTATGCGTAAGAGTAAGCATCATATATAACTCAATAATGAATGTAATTCTGCTTCATTCTGTGATCAGAATCCACATCGGATGTTATTTCAAACACTTGTTGGTGTTCGTAAGTGAGTTTTGAGCTCACGAATGATCATTCAGATGTGTGTGATTTAGCAGGCGTTATTACATTATACTATTCATTTCATGCAAATTGTAGCTTATTGTAAGGCATTTAATGGCCTTTACACATCGATCTCCAACAAACGTTACAAACACAGGATGACTGTCATTCTGACTTGGAGAGTGCACATCCCTATTGATGTTTAGTCATTATGCCATTTATTTGAGTTTGACTGTCAGAATCATTTTAAACGGAACATTTCACGTGTTCTTGTCATAAATCTTCAAAGCTGCAAAATAAGTTTAAACAAGCAGCATAAAAAGGGTAAAATTTAGCAGCATAAATTTTGGGTAATGTTGATTATTGTTAATAATAACAATGTAAAAATGTATAAGCCTTTTTACTGTTTCATAATTTTATTGATTTGGAAAATGATATATATATATATATATACCTTTTGAATCCCGCTGCCAGAGAATTATTGCACTCGAACTGTAATTGGCCATATATATATATATATATATATATATATATATATATATATATATATATATATATATATTATTTGAATGGTTCTTTAAACAGCTTTTATTTTTTAATAACTTTATATGTGTGTTTATTATAGAAAAGGACAATATTCTGAATGAATATTAGCTGGCTATCAAAACAAAACAAAACAAAACACTATCTATGCTAAAGTTTGGAAAACATTAACATTTTCATGAGTAGTGTATAAATTATCGTGCAGTGCCCCCTAGAGTGAGTTATTTTTGCATGTGACACTGTACAGCCAGTAGAGAGGGGCAGAGTGTAGACAAGTATTTTTTTTTCACTAGGTACCAGGAGTTGTCATCTGAATCAACCATGATGTCCTCATCATCTCTCGATCCATCCTCATATCGGAACCCTACTTGTTTTCCCTAGCGGATCATAGTCTTTTGCCAAGCAAACCTTCTACCTTCAACATCATGGCTTATCCATCAGGTAGTGCTGGTTTCTGTCTACCCTCCAATGAAGACTCTGAACCACAACTTATAGAGCTGTCCCAGCATGGATGCCCAGAATCAGGTTCCTCTTTGCACATTACAGGACCCAGAGAGCCTGAAGCAGGTGTTGAACATGTGCCAGCATGTGCAGGCTGCACTGTACCCATCCTTGTAGATGGTACGGGAATGCTGACGTAATCTTCCGGTCCCTCTTTGAAGGTACATCCAAGATTGGTGATCTCCCCTTGAGCACTAGGATGTAAACTAGGAAAAGGATCCAAATTCTCAAAGTTCTCTCTTGAAGGTCTCTTGAACCCACCAAAGCTCTTGAGGTTCTTGGGTGGGGGCTCGTCCAGAGACGAGAGGCCGCATCCCAGTCTCTGATTCTCCCATCCATCGCTGTCCACTGTGCTGCCGGTGATATAGGGTGGACTAGAACTGGTCCTCAAGAGCGCCTCCTCCTCCAAATGCACAAGTTGTCAAACTGCTGTAAATGTCAGCTGCTGAAACAGATGGTGCAGATGCAGATATTTGTCCAGAATGGAGAAACAGGCGATGACAGTGTCGGGTGAGATGGAAAACATTGATGATATATGATAAAGATGTGATGGGTGAAAACCTAATTGTGTAAATTTAATAATGTCATTGGCGACTGAGCCCCCCAAAAATTGAAATCCTAGAACCTAGACTCGCCCCTGCATAGAAGGAAATAATGATGATGAATATGAAATAATGAGATTATTAAATGAGATTACAATATCACACTTTTAAACAATGGGCAAATGTCAAACTAAATGTCAAACTAAATTAAACAATGGGCAAATGTCTAACTTGTTTATCTAGGGGTTACAGTATGTTGTGGCATTCTTCCAAGTTCTGTTAAGACCATCCATCCATCCATCCATCTTCAACCGCTTATCCGAAGTCGGGTCGCGGGGGCAGCTGCTCCAGCAGGGGGCCCCCAAACTTCCCTATCCCGAGCCACATTAACCAGCTCTGACTGGGGGACCCGAGGCGTTCCCAGGCCAGTGTGGAGATGTAATCTCTCCACCTAATCCTGGGTCTTCCCCCGAGGCCTCCTCCCAGCTGGACGTGCCTGAAACACCTCCCTAGGGAGGCAGCCAGGGGGCATCCTTACCAGATGCCCAAACCACCTCAACTGACTCCTTTCGACGCAAAGGAGCAGCGGCTCTACGCCGAGCTCCTCACGGATGACTGAGCTCCTCACCCTATCTCTAAGGGAGAAGCCCGCCACTCTTCTGAGGAAGCCCATTTCGGCCGCTTGTATTCGTGACCTAGTTCTTTCGGTCATGACCCAGCCTTCATGACCATAGGTGAGGGTAGGAACAAAAACTGACTGGTAGATCGAGAGCTTTGCCTTTCGGCTGTGCTCTCTTTTCGTGACAAAGGTGCGATAGAGCGAGTGCAATACCGCCCCCGCTGCCCCGATTCTCCGGCCAACCTCCCGCTCCATTGTCCCCTCACTCATGAACAAGACCCCGAGGTACTTGAACTCCTTCACTTGGGGCAATACCTCCTTCCCTACCTGGAGTACGCACTCCATCGGTTTCCTGCTGAGAACCATGGCCTCAGATTTAAGACATTTTTTCAAATTCTAACACAGACACATCAGTCAGTCAAACACATTATTTTACTGAACCTATAAGGAACCATATTATATGGAACCAGGTTTACCTGATTGTGACCTACATTAAAGCTGGATGTTTAGTGTTACACAACTTGTCTTCAGATCAGTATCACAGTGATTTTTATTGTGCTATGGCTTGGATTTAGGCAGAGGAAGCTGGTACCAGATCAGTATGATCAGCTGGAGGGTCTGATTAATTGAAGCATCAGTGGAAAACAGGGAAGCCCATTATAGCCCATCTGTAATCATTTAAGAGCTGGAGTCGACAAAGATGCTGCTAGCCACTTTTGCTTTATCTCTCATTCTCACTGCCAGGCTGGACAGCCCTGCTAGACTACATGAAGGTGAGTGGGGGGCAACCTTTGATGTTATGTTAGCCGTCCAGACCCTTATAAATTAAGCTACTGACAAGCTGAAGTACTTTTTAGGGGTTTTCAGGCATTTTTCAAGGATCAATGCTTCTGTTTATGTGAAGTTCATATAAGGTTGCGATGAGATAATCTGGCCCACCATTTATTTCCCAAACAATAGTAAATGGAAGATAGTAGAGAAGAAAAAATACAGCAGCAGCAGGAAGAGGAATTGCAGGGTGGTCTCCTATTTCCAATGAGAGTGGGTGGAAATCAAAGGTTATTGTCACAGATGCTGGTGGGGAACTCAAACACGACTGCATTTAGATGAGCAAAGAGAACTGAAATGTATTAAATGATATCTGTGACACCAGCGTTGGTAAACAAACACCATTGCAGACAATACTAACAATGTGTTTATATTAAACACACATTTTACACTCTAATTAGTTAATTTAAAGGAATATTCTGGGTTCAATACAAGTTAAGATCAATTGAAAGCATTTCTGGCATAATGTTTATAACAATAAAAATGTATTTGAGTTGTTCCTTCTTTTCTTCAAAAATCGAGGTAACAGTGAGACACTTACAATGGGGCTAATTTTGGAGGGTTTAAATAGAAATGTGAAGCTTATCATTTTATAAAAGCACTTACATTAAGTCTTCTGTTAAAACTTGTGTATTATTTGAGCTGCAAGTTGTGTAAATTGACATTTTTATAGTCATTTTAGAGGTGTGGGGATTGTTGACATTATATTGTCATGGCAACGAAGTTGTAAAATTGGATAATTACACAGAACATTTTAGAAAGTGATTTTATTAAGTTTTTAGTAAGATTTTCTTTTAGTAAGTGCCTCACTGTAACCCATATTTTTGCTTTCTTTAAGGAAAAAAGGAACAAGTTGAAATAAATTTTGTGGCCATCAGTATTATGCCACAAATACTGTGGATTGACTAGAACTTGTATTAAAAGAATATTCCTTATATTTTGTCTACAGCGCTAAAAGCGACAGTGGATAATATACAAGCCTCACAAGAGAGAAACTATGTAATTTGTTTGTGAATATAATCAACAAATGTCATTTCCACCACATAAAATTATAATTTGTTCTGTGGTGTAAATGACTTCTTCTTTTTGGTGGTTTGCCTTGGAAGGGTAATTTCATAGCTAGTATAGCGTTTATGTACCCAAAAAACACTCAATTAAATAATTGTTTCAAACATAATGCATAATTTGACAAAATTACATCTTGATTGTAAATGACATCCACTAAAAATGTTGTTTACAAATGATTTTTTTCCTTGAATTGACTTTGTTTTCTTAATCAATAATCATCTCATATTTTATCTCAAGCATGCTCTTCACTTAAAAAAACTAAATGAACACTAATTGCTTTTATGATGGATTTTTATATTTAGATTAATGCATTTGGCAGACGCTTTTATCCAAAGCAACTTACAGTGCCCTTATTACAGGGACAATCCCCCCGGAGCAACCTGGAGTTAAGTGTCTTGCTCAAAGACACAATGGTGGTGGCTGTGGGAATCGAACCAGCAACCTTCTGCTTACCATCTCTTCTGCCACCACCACTCATATTTTAAGATTGAAAGTCTGGGACAAAGGTGAAAAAAATCTGTACACAAATACGCACAAATAAATGATGACGGCATGACAAAAACATCCCAAGAATGTAATGCGACCATCATTAAACTAAAAGAAACTAGACAAATAACCCAACTAACAATTTTTGTTTCACAGAATGTTCCAAAAACATTACCAGAACAGACCTTTAAGGTACATTTTTGGTTTTCCAGAAAAGTTCTTAACGGAAATATAACATTCACTGTAGGTTGTACACAATGTTTCCCCTAATTTTCCCTTAACCTCCTAATTTCCAGAACCTTTCTGCAACCTCAATAAACAGACAAGCCATAGATTAATTTAGTATTTATTATAATTAATTATCATTTAAATTATAATATATCATTAAAATCAGCCACAACACATTTAGGAAGAATAATATATCCTTTATGCAAAGCTGGTGTAAGTCACACTGAAAACGGAGCCTTTTGTTTTCATTTCCTAAACACATACATCAACACCGCAGACATTTCTGTGCAGATACTTAAGAATTTATTTCAAATAATCAATGACTTCAACACAGTCGAGGGTTGTTTTATATATCTACATATCTCAGAAATGTATTGATAGACATTAGAAATGGAAAAAATATTAAATTAATCTTAACTAGGGAGCTATATCACCCTGTAGCTCTAGACTGGTTACCCACTGAAGCTAAGTATTGTTGAGCCTTGGCCACGTTTCCCAGAAGCATTGTAAACCTAAGTAGAACATATTGGCACCAATGGTCTCTACGGTCAGCTTACTGTAAGCTTGCGATGCATTTGAGAAATACAGCACTGGTCAGCACCTGGATGGGAGACCTCCTGGGGAAAACTAAGGTTGCTGCTGGAAGAGGTGTTTGTGAGGCCAGCAGGGGGTGCTCACCCTGTGTCTTTGTAGGTCCTAATGCTCCAGTATTGTGACAGGGACTCTATACTGTAAAAAGGCACCTACCTTCAGATGAGATGTTAAACCGAGGTCCTGACTCTCTGTGGTCGAAAAAAATCCCAGGACACATTTTGTAAAGAGTAGGGGTGTACCCCCGGCCCCACATTGGCCATTCTCAATCATGGCCTCCTAATAATACCCATCCATTAATTGGCTCTATAACTCTACTCTCTCCTCTCCACCAATGGCTGGTGTATTGAGCATACTGGTGCACTATGGCTGTTGTCACATCATCCAGGTGGATGCTGCACACTGGTGGTGGTTGAGGAAAGTCGTTTGTTCACTGTGTGAAGTGCTTTGAGTGTAGTTTCAGAAAATCGCTTTATAAATATATAAATGTAACATTCATTCATTCATTCATTCATCCATTCAATGTCTTACCACTCTGCCGTTTAGCGGAGACATCTCTGTTTCTCTTAATTTGAAGTCAAACATCTTGGTTAAACTTACACATCGATTATATGAGTCACATCTGTATCAAAGCAATAACATTTATCATTCATCTCTCACATTTAGAGGTAATTTTTTTGCAATTAAAATTTTTATTGATTCATCTATTAAATAAAGAACAGCAAAACATATACATACGGAACGAGAGCCCTCCAAAAAAGAAAGATATTTTCCCCCTTTCTCCACAAACAGGTCTAGACTCCCCAATCTTCTGGAAACCCCCTCATCTGATGCTGCCACTCTGGCCATCTCTGAACACCACTCCTGAAATTTGGTGCTCCAGCTGACTTCCAACTCCTTAAAATAATCTGTCTGCAATCATAATACTAGTTAGGACCCAGTTTTCACATGCTCATTCTCCAAATTAATGACTGCCCCATCTCCTAAAATACAGAGTCTGGGGCAAAATCAAATTTGAGATGCCAAAACATTGCACAAAATACACTGAATCAAAACCAAAATTCTGGAATCTTAACACCCCAAAAGGCACAGGTTGTGTCTCCATCTTCTGATTGACATCGCCAGCAGGTGGGTGTGTCTTTAAGACCAAGCCTATGCAATTTAGAGGGGGTCCAGTAGACTATGTAAAATCTTAAATTGCACAAGGCGAACCCTTGCATCTCTAGATGCAGACTTGATGTTTTTTTAGAATCCTAGCCCACTCTCCCTCCTCCAATAGCAAGTCTAGATCTCTCTCCCACAATATCTTAAGAGAAGTTGAAGTTCAGTCCCCCAGACTCTGAATTAACAGAGAGAAATACACTGATGCCTCATGACCTTTTCCAAAAACAGTAATCACCACTCCCAGAGTATCTGCCACTTAAGGGGGGCGTAAACTACTCCCAAAAACAATACAGAGCAGGTGGCGCAGCTGTAAATACCTAAAGAACTGAGATCTGGGAATCCCAACTCAATTTCAAACTTTGAAAGGATCTCAATGCTCCACTCTCATATAGGTCCATGAGTGTAGTAAACCCCCTCCCAATGCACTCTGGCCAGCAAAAAGGGGACTTGTTGATACATAATTTGGGGTTCAGCCATATGATTGAAAAAAAAGTCAGAATTAAATGCAAGTGTGAAATAACGGGGTGTGACTTAACTTCTCTGGTTAGTTTGATAGAAAGGCTTTGCAATGGCAAAATAGGGGTAAGAGCTTCCTGTTCAATACAAAATCCAGGGAGGGGCTCTTTCAGGTGGAAGCGACCATTGAGCCAAATGCCTAAGACCAAACAAAATTTCGGATAGGCCTAGCCCAACTTTGTCAATCGTCCTATGTAATTTGTTGAAATGTAGTCTTGGACATTTACCATTCCAAATGAAGGACTTCGCTGTGCTATCAAATTGCTTGCAATAAGAGAGGGGGACATCTATAGGGAGTGACTGTAGCAGGTAGTTGAATTTTGGAATATAGTTTATTTTAATAATATTAACCTTCCCAACCATCGATGAATGTAATGAAGCCCATCTGCCCACATAGCTCAAACCTTTTTATTAAAGGGTCAAAATTACTAAATCACACAAATTTGCTGGGAATAAAATACCCAAATATTTAATGCCCTATTTGGGCCACTGGAAGGCACCCGGGTGGAAGGCTGTTTCTGGACAGTATACTGTCAGAGCCAAAGCTTTGGATTTAGACCAAATGACTCATATCATGAAAACTTAGAAAGGGAATTAATATTGTAATTCTGTGGAGGCAAGGCATAGATCTAGTAGGGTCAAAGACTAATTATAAAATATCATCTGCATAAAGCAGAAGTTTATGCGAAACACCTCCCACCATCCCCCCTGGAAAATCATCCTCCTTTCTTATCGTGGATTCTAAAGGTTCCAGGGCAAAACAAAACAATAATGGGGAAAGAGGGCAACCCTGCCGAGTACCCCTATCCAGAGTAAAATAATCTGAAATTAATCCATTTGTTTGTACCGCTGCAACAGGTTGTCTATAAAGTAATTTAATCCAACCAATAAACGTACTCCCAAACCCATACATTTCCGAACTCTTATAGATTTAAAAAATAAAACCTAAAGAGAACTGTGGCAGCAGGGGCGTGGTCAAGCACCCGTCCGGGGGAGAAAGCGGTAAGGGTGCTTGCACCTGAGCTAAATTATGTCTAACACCTGTCTCTAATTTCAGTGAGCATGGGGAGAGCAGCATAAAAATCGGCCACAGAACCTCCAGCGAGGAGGAGAGAGTGACACGTGTCAGTCTAGTGTTGGCGTGTTCCAAGAACCAGAGAATAGATACATGTTAATTGAGAAGTTTATGTTTGACGTTAAGTATAAAAATTGTGAGCACTGCTGTGGCCATTAAAACCCACTTGAGAAGAGCATAACGTCTTCGTCTCCTCCTTGACATCTTACCTCGTTACAAGAACATTCCCATAATGATTGGTATTGGTCCCCAAAAATATTCCCACGTGATATGAGCATGAAGTGATCATCTGTGTTCCGCAACTGCTTTCGGGTCCTTGAATAACGTATAACGTGCGAATAATAGCAGCCAGTGGACTTTATGGTGCCCCCCTAGGGAGTTGGTGCCCTACGCAGACTGCGTAGTCTGCTTATAGGGAGCGGCGGTACTGAGGGGAACGTTCTGAGTTTTCTGGGAAGTTTGTAAGACAAATTTTGAAGCTGGCTTAACAAATAGTTAGAAATTGTTTTAAAAGCTTCAATTTTGAAGGTTTTTCAGGTCCAACAGAAAAGGTCAGATTAGATAGATACACAGGAAGACAGACAGACAGAAAGATTATTTTATGTACGTATATAGGATTTTTGAACACTTTTAATGTCAGATACAGGATAACCAAAAGTCTGATCAGGTATAAAAGGCATAACTCACAAAGTTAGAAGTCTATACATTGTTTGGTGGATGTAGCTTGAAACCTCTAGGAAGAGTTTCAGTGGGAAATTTTGGAATAACTCAAGAAAAAGTCACACAATAACATGTACTGACCCAACCACAAAGTCCCATTGACTTTGTCAAGCCAACATAAATAAATAAATAAAAAACTCCTGGGACATATATGTGTTGAAGAAACACTTCCATAAAAAATGAAGCACAATTCCCATATTGTAGAAAACGTTGGGCTCAGGTTTCTGTACTCAACCACATCCAGAGAGATTTCAAAGCTTGCTCCTTTTTATGTCACATTATTAGATTACAGAATAGATACTGACTTATGTGCCGTGTCAGTTTAGCCGCAAGTTTGTTTATTTGCCATTGTTGGGTCATTTGTGTGTGCGGGAGTGAGTTTGTAGACAGAACGGCTGAACGGACAGCCCAAATGGACACAAATATAACACCTGATATGTTTTTGCCGCGCATCAAGGGAGAATGACTGATCGGAAAGACCGCAAAACATTCTCTGGCTTTGTTCAAGCTTTATTTTGCCTTGTGGCAATACCATTTCACACACACAAAGACACGCACAAGCTAGTACTATAAAGGTTATGCAGTGGCCCAAAAATAAAAAATTTCACTTTAGCCACTCTTTTAAAGAACGATAAAACAAAGTAGTATATATTTTAAAAAGAGATAGCACAAGCTAGGGTTGCTGTACTGTATTTTGGCCAAAATGAAGCCGTATTTTAGTGGTGAAACCCTCAAGTGTCCCGAAAATGCTCAAGCATCCTGTATTCGTGCGGCAAAAAGTTGGCAGCCAATCTAGAATTCTGCCATCTTGCCGCAAATTTGCCACTTGTTCTTTTCACATACAAATGAGCTTGCAATTTGCTCCAAATGTTTGCAGCTCTTCAACAGTAGTAGTGAACCTGCAGCAAACCTTTGGCAACATTTTACATTTTCCAGCTACTGGCAAACACTTCTGAGACAAACCTGTGGCAATAATGAAAAATTTGCCACAAAGTTAATTTGCATGTGAAAGTAATCCAAAAATAATAATTTGCCAGAACTTTAGATTTTTGTAAGAAAACAAGCAAAAATGGGTATTTGGACACTTTCTGACTGTCAAATGTTAGTGGATCCTGTTGATCGTCATATCCGTCCTTACAAAAAATTTGGAGATCACGGAAACTTGCCGCAAATTTGCCACCCATTATTTTCAAATAAAAATGAGCTAGCAATTGACAGCAAATGTTTGCCAGAAGTTTACAGCACTTCACAAGTGATGTTGAACCTGCAACAAAACTTTGGTGACAATAAAGAGTTTGCCACACAGCTCATTTGCATGTGAAAGTAATGAGCGGCAAATTTTGCTGCTAGTTTGCTGGAAGTTTTCAGCAAGTTTGCTAGAACTCTACATTTTTGTTAGGGCAGTTTTAATGGGGGGCATTGCTCCCCTGGATTTTTTCTTCTAAGAATTGTTATGTAATGCAATGACATTCAAACTCTTTAAATGGGGCATAAAAGTCCCAAAATGCCCAAATAAATTTCAAAAGACATAGGGTTCCATTTAAAAATTGTATCCCCTTCCCTAGCAAACTTCCCTCCATCTCATTTTACGTTGTGCGAGTGTCCACTACTGGCGGAAGACGTGCAATGGGTTTAACTGGAACACCCTTAACCCTTGATCATTTGGAGCATGTAGAAGGCTGATGTCAATTTGTGGAATTATTTAGTGATTTTTTCACCTGAGAAAACAATGTTGTCTGAAACTGATTTCAGAGTCTTATGCATAAATCTTGTATGTTTAAGTTTTTTTTCATTAGAATTAATAGTTAGAAAGGATTAATCAAGATTTACACAAACGAAAATGTTAAAATAACAATGAACACATAGGCTAAACATGTGTAATAAACAGTTTAAGGTAGCTACAAGTATTATGCTGTTAAATCTCAATATAACTTTGCTAAACTGCTTAATTAACCTAACTTCACTTCCACAGTTGTGTGGGGGTGGAGTTTATGAAGTGCAATCTGCTGTCACATCACAGTCGAATTGCATTGTGGGATATAGAGCTGCCTGAAGTGTTCATCAGAGTAGGCTCGCTCCCGTCGGTCAAAATCAAGGGGTTGAGGGTCTGTCAACACAAATGTCCCTCGCTCACTTAACGAAGTGGAAATTACTTCCATATTGGCGGCGGGGATTCCCCTGAGGGGAAGTGTTTAGGTTAGTTAGCGAGTGGATGTTAAAAGTGAAGTGGAACGCAGCCATAATTTCACACAAATACATGCATTTCTTCTTTGCATGGATAAAAATGTACATGCAACAGCATACTGCCACCTACTGGCCATTTAATCATGATGCAAGAAGTAGAGGAAAAATGTTGCATCAAAATCCTAACCTACTAATCTGTTGTGATTACAATGTAACCAATTGTAATTGCTTTGTTTTTGCTGATTGCTATTTGTTGGCAATCAAATGGAGAATTTGGGGGTGGTGGTTCAGGCAATTAGGTTTGCCATGTCTAAATAATTACAGGTCTTGTACTGCACTGAGGGAACAGCAGTAGAAACAATTGCAATAACATCAACCAAAATAGCTTAATTATTCACTAATCACATCTGAAATTACAACTCTGCCTTTGTTTCTTGATGCTTTGGACCTGCCTCCTTCAACTCAACTGAAATCTGATTGGTTTGCTTCATCGATTGACAGTTTGGCGCAGCTTTTCTTTACATAGATATTCCAGTGAATCAAACAGGAAAGGAATGTTTGATATTTAACACAGTGTGTAGTGTTGCCTGTGGTTCTTTTATTTTATGATTCATCTGGGGCGACACTGTAAGTGTGGCTTCCTTATTTGAGGAATTTTATATGAATTGCTCCTGATTTCAGTCCTGTTTTGAATATACACAAAAAGTGTAAATATAATGGTGTCCAAAAGTCTGAGACCATATTGAAAATCTTTCATTTTAAATTTGATTTCTTTGATTTAAATAAAAAAAAAGGGTGAAAGTGTATAAATGCAGTAAGAATGCTAGTATTTCACCCTGAACATTTCCAAAGTTGTCATACCAACTAGACTTTTACTTTTTCTGAGGAATATTTGAAGGTTAGCTGTGGGTGGTTGCCAGGGCATTGACATGCTGTTAGAAACAACGTTTGCTAGGTGGTTGCTTACTGGCCAAAAGAGTTAATCGAGCCCACATCCAAGTCTCTATGACATTATGGTCCCTAGAAATGGATTAGGTCCCTTTAGAAGGGTTTCTGCATGTAGAGGAGGGGTTGATAAGGGAGTGAGAGAGAGATGGATGGGGTGAGGGAAGAAGGTGACAGATGCTGCAAGTATGAGGTGGTCGGGTCACAGACCACAAGTGATGATGGCAGATGTGTTTCTGCAGATGTCTCCATTCTTGCTGCTTGACTCACACACACACACACACACACACACACACACACACACACACACACACACACACACACACACACACACGCATGCGCGCACGCATGCACGCGCGCACACACACACACACTCACACAGCAGTGGATTGGACTGTGAGGATAATGTGCCCTAATAGACACTAAGTGTAGTAAGCTCCACACAAACTAATATGGTAATACCAAGTTTTTGTACACAATGCAACTTTTACCATTTCAATTTTCACAACTATAAATGTACCACAGAAATAGTGTGAATAGACTTTTATTTTATCTTTTTAAAATAACATGTCTTTTTTTTTCTTTTTTTTTACATTTGCTATAGGGGCTGTATATATGAGTAATACTGTGTGTTTTTTAAATTGTACCATGGTAATACTATGTTTTTTTATTATTATTATTATTATTATTATTATTATTATTATTATTATTATTTAGACATTTACCATGGTAAACTATTTATATCTAAAGACTGATGAGCCAAAACATTATGACCATTCACAGGTGAAGTGAATAACATTAATCATCTACTAACAAGGGCACAAGTCAAGGTCTGGGTAGATTAGATGGTAAGCGAACAATCAGTTCTCATTGTCAGCGTGTTGGATACAGGAAAATGGGCAAGAGTGGCCTGATCGACTTTGAAAAGGGCCAAACTGTTATGGCCAGATGACTGGATCAGAGCATCTCTGAAACGGCAAGGCTTGTGGGGTACAGTGGTGAGTATCTGCAGACAGTGGTTCGAGGAGGGATTAACCACAAACCGGCGACAGGGTGTTGGGTGCCCAAGGTTCAACGATTCATGAGGGGATGGAAGGCTATCCCAACTGGTAAGAACCAACATCTTAGGTCTACTGTGGCACAAGCCACAAAATATTTTAATGATGGTTACGGGTAGAATGTGTCACAACACACAGTGCATCAAACCCTGCTGCTTATGGGGCTGCGTAGCAGCAGACTGGTCAGAGTGCCCATGATGACCCCTGTCCACCATCGAAAGCGCCTACAATGGGCACACGAGCATTGGAACTGGACCTTGCAGCCATAGAAGAAGGTCGCCTGGTCTGAATAGTCCAGTTTTATTTTACATCACATGGATGGTTGAATATTTGTTCACAGTTTACCTGGGGAAGTGATGGCACCAGAATGCACTGTGAGAAGACGACAAGCCGGTGGAGGGAGTGTGATGCTCTGGGCAATGTTCTGCTGGGAAAACCTGGGTCCAGCCATTGATGTCAGGACATCAATTTGACACATGCCACCTACCTAAACATCGTTGCAGACCAGGTTCACCCCTTCATTGCAATGGTATTCCCTGATGGCAGTTGCTACTACTACTACTACTACACTGCTCACATTTTTTGGGAATGTTTTGAGGAAAATGATGAAGAGTTCAAGGTGTCTCCCTGGCCTCCAAATTCCCCAGATTTAAGTCTGATTAAACATCTGTGGGATGTGCTGGACCAACAAGTCCAATCTATGGCAGCTCACACATTGCAACTTAAAGGACTTGAAGGATCTGCTGCTAACGTCTTGGTGCCAGATCCCACAGGACAACTTCTGGGGTCTTGTAGAGTCCATGCCTCGGCGGGTCGGCGCTGTTTTGGTGGCACACATAGGACTAACCGTATATTAGGCAGGTGGTCATAAAGTTTTGGCCCATCAGTGTATATAACTATATATTTATATTTGAGTTGGAGGGTCTCGCAGCTTGCCTCTCTCATCATCCTCTTTCTTAATCAGTTGGGGGATTGGTTAAAGGAAAGGCAATGGAGGGTGATAGGCGTAATGCATATTGGTATAGCTAGTCTTTTCCAACAGAGAATAGGCCTTGAATGTAGGGTAGGACTGCTTATGGTGGTGGTGGGGGAAGGGGGGTATCGAACCCTGGCTGTATGGTATGACCTGTAAAGGAGGAAGGTCTTGTTAGGGATGCAAGAACTAGAAGCAATGGGAAGAATCCGGTGTCCAGTTGCGGGGGGTGGCAGGGAGATGCTCATAACCACTGCCCCACCACCATAAAGAATGAAAAGATGTTCCAGGATTAATGGGGATTAATATTTGTGATGGGTGGCTCCCAGCTGATGATCCTATAGCTGGCTGACTGAAGAAATTGGTGGAGGTGCGGCAGCCAGTAATGCCCAGCAGGTTTGCATCTCATTAATATTCTGGGAGACCGGTTACTACTGTAAAGACGGCAGTTGGAGTTCAGGAAAGACTGGAAGACAGTCAGGAAAGACTGACTGCAGGAAGCTCTGCTTTACCTTATAGGTGGGCATGCTAGTTTCCTTACCTCCCTAGGTTAGGTCCTCATACAGGGGACATCCAGTATTACTTGAAGTTACTTGGACCTTTTGTTCTACAACATAATATTCAGTCAAATCTCAAACATGAATTTGGAAGCCGTCATGTTTTTAAAAAATGTGCTGCTAACAAGTTGCTAATAATTTTGCAACCGAATTTACACTTTCTAAACGAGAGAAGTATATAAACATAAAAATATACTGTATTTCAGCACAGAATAGGCAAACTTTAGAGAAAATTAAGAGAAAGTGGGCTAAAATGTAACACTACTGTCTTCATCAGCGATGGGCTACAATTCACTATCATTTCCCCCCCAAGAGTCATAAAATTTGATAAGAGTTAAAACATTGCCAACCACCAGCTGTTCCAAAATACACAGGCATCTGTCATGTGTGAAATTAAGTTTGAATGAAAAGAATGAAGGGATGAGGACCAGTCATAGAGGAGGAGGGGACAATCAGAAGGATGAAAGAAGTGGAATAGACAGAGATGCAGACCGGTCACACTTGACCTTCACCACCCACATGTATTAGTGGCAGAGACTGGGCACTGTCACAGTTATACCATCTCTCCCCCTCAGAGAGAACCACTTTCACTTTAACCACCTCCATTAACCTCAATTCCTCTCTTAATGATAGGGTCTCGAGGTCTCACTGTCTTGTGTACTTTAAATTGTGCCCCAGCAGGGATGAATCCCAGGCTATCACTGTACATGTGTGATGGATAAGCTCCTTTTAAAGAGCTTGTGTTGAGGTCTGGCAAACATATTTTTGATCAGACTGCCAAAACGTATTATTTTATCATACAGAATTGGATTAAAAATGCAAAACAACCATATATACTAGGTCAGAGGTTTTCAAAGTCTTGGACAGTAAGCCCCCTCTCTGAAAACATTTACAAGACCATGACCCCTTTTTAATTATTTATTTTTTATTCAGATTTACAAACATACAATAATGTTGTATAGGCCTATACAATAGCAAAGTAAATAAATAACATAGCCTATGCTAAATGTAAACAAATATCTAAATATAAGACTGCAGGTACATTCTGCCCACATATTTGAAGATATTTCAGGTATTGTCCTGTAGTGTAATAATATAAAAAATAATCATATTTCAGGTGTTGGAGCAATTCACCTGTCACACTCATTTTGCAATGCGTTATACACTGATGCTTGATTAATGGATATAAATATTTATATTTATAATATGAAACTCTAATTTGCTTTATTTTTATAAAAAAATATGGTTTGTCCTCATGACAAATGGCATTACTTAACTGTTTTAGCCTATGTCTTCAAGGAATCTCAAAATCTCAGCTATGGGGCAATTCACTGGGACTTTACTATGTGAACAACACCGATTTGCAAACACGTGCCATTGAAGTGCATAGAGGTGTCTCATGGACAGTGCTCTAGCCTGTAAAATGGTGTTCATCACCGACTGAGCCAATTATGGCTTGTTCAGTGTACTCCATTCATAGGCCTACACGTGTAGGTTACACAGCTCTGGCTGGGGATGGCAAATCTTGCCTTGTGCTTGACAGAGAAGGTCTCTCCTCAAGGTTATTTCCCATGGGGGGGCCCTGTAGTATTTCTATCATCTCTAGGACTGATTTGGCCATTTTGGCACAATTAACAGAAATGTTTCCATGTCCATTCAGACTTTGCTGATGACAGAATGAAGGAGGCGCACCGGGGGAAATGCATACTTGCGTTTTGCCGGCCATTTGTGAGTCAGCGCGTCCACGCCCAGTGGGCTTGAGACTGGGAGTACCAAAGGGGACAATGGCCGTTCTCCACTGAGGTGAATAAGTTGACTTCAGCTTTGCAGAATATTTCCCAAATCCTCATCACTATCTGAAGATGAAGTCTCAATTCCCCTGGTAATTCTCCCTGGTGTGACAACATATCTGCTCCAAAATTCAGACAGCCCAGGACATGTGTCACTCACAATGAGAGGAGATGACACCCATTCCATTGGAGGAGGCATTGTGTCATGCTCATTAATTGTGGGATTGGAGTCTGCCCTGGTGATTTATGTATGCCATTACTGCTGTGTTGTCCGAACGAATCAGAATGTGGGGATTCACAATGTCAGAACGAAAAGCTCTCAAAGCCAGTAGTTCTAGGTGGTTGATGTGCCACACACGTTTCGCACCTGTCCAGGTGCCGAAAGTTGGGCGCCCATCGCATACCGCACCCCAACCTGTGTTGGATGCATGTTTGGTCACCACATTTCTTCTAAAAATTTGACCTAGCATAAGGTGGTGCTGTCCATGATGCTAGAGCAGCCAGACGATACTCATGTGCACGAGGCTCCAGGTGCGATGTGGAATGTGTCGATTGAGCCAGTACTGGAGAGGTTTCATGTGCAACAGACATAACTGTATGATGACAGGTGCTGCTACCATAAAACCCAGCATTCTCTGAAATGACTTGAGTGGCAATGTTTTCCCCAGTTTGAACTGAGACCGAAGAATGGTCTGTATGTGCTCGTTTGTCAGGTGCATTCACATTCTTATGGAGTCGAGACAAACCCCTAAAAAGGAGATTTGCTGGCTGGGGAGAAGTGTGCTATTTGCCCAGTTGACATTCAGACACAGATTTTTCAGATGGCAAAGCAGCAAGTCTCTGTGTTCGCAATTGCAAGCGTCTCAGATCTAGAATGGGTTGAAGCCCGCCGTATGATACGTGAAGAGGAAATGGCCCCTTTTCTGAGAATGTGTGAGCATCTCATGTTTGGGATACATTCCCACATTGGGAGCTTTTTTCTCTTTTGTGAGAATAATCATTGTTTGAGTAATACACACAAAAGCATCATTTTCAGCAATGACTTGTTCCCAATGAACAGTATTGGGGAAGAAAAACTATGTGACTTGATCCAGAGCAAGCTCTGGGCTCCTGTTCATGGGGCTGGACATGTCAGGAATTTTTCTGCTGCCCGACCAGTGTTTTTCCGTCTGTGTGTTTTTTGCGCTGAGTCAGCAGGTGTTATCGCTTGTGCCATGGTTTGTGTGGCTTCACTGAGAGCTCAGAAGTAGCTTTCAGCTGCGCTGGGGCAGAAAGTGATGGATGTTTGCTGGACACTAACCGGAATTAGATCGGGAATGTGCTGGGAAAGGGGAAGTGCTACTTCTCTTTTGTAGAAAGTGTTTCATCGCTTGAGACTGCTTTTGCACCACGATGAAGCACTCTGAAAAGCCTTCAATGGCATTGCCAAAGAGACCATCAAGTGAAGGGTGTCAAGGAGGGCAGCTTTCTCTGCATCACTCCTTGAGAGTTAGCCAAATATGCAGATCCAGAACCACCATGTTACTTCATCGCTTTGACGATGGCCTGAGTGGTAGCTTTTGTGGCTCGCAGCACCAAATCTGTATCAGTACGGCGCTCTTTGAACAGCTCTGGATCAGTTCATTCATTTGTTCAAGGAGCTTAGCCTGAAAAAACTGGAGCACCAAAATGCTGTGGAGTGCTGAACTAGCTTGGCCCACTGCTGTATAAGCTCTTCCAGGCAGTGCGGACATCAGTCGACATTAGGGGTCGGCAGGGTGGGATTTCCATCCCATGGTAATATTATGGCAGACTCCCTGTTCCACCGAGGGAAGCTTTGAGTAGCCTTTTTTATCTGCGTGGTCCAATTTAGTGAGGACGGCATCATCTCCAACCTGAATTTGTGAAGAGTATGGCATACCGGGTCTTTGTGAGCTCCACAAGGACCTCATGGAAGAATGGTGTGATCCTCTGGGAAGCAGTCTGTTGACGATGTCCAGTTTGCAAAAAACATTCATCCAGGCGAGACTTTTCTGGCTTTTCTGGAGGGGACCACTCAAAACCGAGCTCTTCAACTGCATGTGAGAGCACGAAGAAGCTCTTTGTCTGTGGCGTGTGCATATTCTTCTCCCTCGCTGGGGGAAGAGGCGGCAACATCCTCTGTGAACCACTCACCTGAAGCTGCAAGTGACACACCATCATCCCCATTGTCAAAGCCACCAAACGCAATGAGGCCGTGCACTCCAATAGAGGGCCGGAACTCATTACGCACATAGTGCACAGGCGAGGATGTTAGATCAGAAGTTCAGGGGAGTCGCAGGGAGTGCACCGGCACAAGATCCTCCTCTAATTCTTCCAGCTTAACCTCACTGTAGTGGGGCCTCCTCATGTGGTCCCTTAGGACTTAACACAGAAGAGGCAGGTGGGAGGGCACGAGAGGCTGGATCTTCCCTCAGAACAAGGTTGATCCTAGAGTGCAATGTCTGGAGATTCATGCCCCCGCAGTGAGGGCAGTCTGTCTGCTTGTGCGTGGGCACGGCCCAGGCAGTGAACACAGTTCTTGTGCTCATCAGATTGTGGGATGTGCCGTTCACATAGGAAACACTTGCAGAACGACACCTATAAAAATATCACGCAAGAGCCTCTTTAGTTAATATTGTATATATAAAAAGGATACAGTAACTCTAGCCGAAGCGCTGTGGGAAGCAGGTAGAAATTTCTCTGAAGTTGATTAACGACAAGCGGCTGAAGCAAAGTATTCATTAATCGAGAGCATCTTCGATGGTGATGTGGAGAATTCTTCACTGGAACACACAAGGGAGCAGAAAGCCTCTTGGTGCAGGTGCTGAGCATAGGCGATGAGTCGAACTGTTCGTGTCTTGCTGAGAAGTTACGTCCGCTGTAAGTCAACGGCGAAGCAGAAGGGTTTCGAGATGAAGATGAATTTTGTAGTATTGAAGAAATACATTTGACTGAGCGCCCACTTATATAGGCCAACAGCGCACCTGAATGGGCAGGGCTCAGACACCATTGCCGATCAGATGATTGCCATGAATGATCAAGGCTTTAAAGAAGGTCATCTAAGAAGGACTTCCCATAGTGCTTACAGCAATGTCGAGCAAACTCGATCGAAGGGAACTGCACAAGGCATGAAACACGTTATAATGGACACGTCATGATTTTGTTTCAGATTTTCTGCATCCTAGACACTTAAATCATCCAATTACATCATGGAAATATGCGAGCATCAGAATAGCCTATAATAATTACAATGCAAATTTAACCATGTATTATGCTGTATTTCTTACAATAACAAAACATTCCGGCCAAATGGTGAGTTTCTCCCTTGATATAACACATCTACAGAGGCAGAATATTTGTATGAATGAACAAAGTCCCAGCTGTGTGGCTTTAAAATAGATTTGCGAGTGAACTCTCTGAGCGAGAGCAGGGAGATTTCATAGAGCAGCATTTATTTGAGGGCACACATCCAGTTACGAGCCAAGGACATCCACGTGCAAACAGAGAAATTTGCATTCATGCAACCTGAACATGGATGCCCTCTTGTAATTTATTCGTGTTCACAACATTAACAGTATTATAACGTAATAGAGCTATGGTCTATTAGGCTGGACTATGGACTATTAAGCCAATAATTTTAATCTATCTTCACAATATATTTTTATAGTATTTATGGTGAATTTGTTGAATTTATAATCAATCTCCATGCCTTACCTGACATGCTCTGGTGCCCCCCTGCTCCTTCACGCAATGCGTTTCGTGAGATGTGAGTAAATATTTACAAATAAACTTTTGAATGGACGAACAACATAGTCTCATGACTTGTAATAACTGAGCTGGTGAAATCATAAGATATTGCACAACTTTGCATATACGGAAAGTTGTGACTTTTAGATCAACAAACAATACAAGCATCAAATTTAGCTAATCCACCACTATATTAGGAAAGGAAACATCAGTGAACAAATTTGGTTTCTCATTCCATATTTATTCATGCAATGTAACTGAATGATGTATGTAAATAACCTGATATATGCTTCAATCATCTCATGGTAAACAAAAGTTGTTTTCCTATTAAAATCATCATTAGACTTTGGGTAGAGGTAAAGAGTTAGAGTGTATGGTTAAGTTTAGGTGTGCGTTAGGATTTAAACTACTGAAAAATCACAATAAAATTGTTTGTAGCTTCGTTTATTGTTCTCTACGGGATTAAAAGTTGTACAATTTCTAATGGTTTTAACATCTTGTACTATTGGTGCAACTTGTAAGAAAAGAATATTACAAGGCACAGCGCGTCTAATTTTCGGAAACTTTTGACAAATAACTACCATAATATATTCCTAAACCTAATCTTAACAGTTCTGAGACCAAAACAGTGGTATTTCACTTCTTCGCAAATTTAGTATCTGGGATGGGATGTCAAAGGTGCAGAGCAGGTGAACATGTTCCACATCGTGGTGCTTGTCTTGCTTTTGGAACATCAGGTCTGGATTTAGATGGTAAAACACATGAAACTAACATGCAGTTTTGATCATATTATTTGTTGATTAATACCAGCTGGATTGTTAATATGCAACCATGTGATTGTGTTGCAGGTAACTGAGTTGTCAGGGTCCCACTGCACACTGGATCCATAAAATATCCTGGCTAATGTGCAAATTTGTGTTCATGATATACTACAGTAATTAATGACTTTGGGAACTGTGGAGTGTGATGAGATCCAGACTATGTTATTAGATATTAAAGGAATAGCCCAGGTTCAATGAAAGTTAAGCTCATTCAATAGCATTTATGGCATAATGTTGATTCCCACAAAAATTCTATTTAGAAATTGCATTCACCTTTTCTTTTATTAAGCAAATATCTGTCACAGTGAGGCATTTCCAATGGAAGCGAATGGGGGGCCAATCCATCAACATTAAAATACTCACTGTTTCAAAAGTATAGCCACAAGACATAATGTGTTAAAATGATTTAAATGTGATAAAATCACTTACTAAACTTTGCTATGCAAAGCTATAGCCATTTTAAAACTCTGTTGCCATAACAATGAATGAAACGCTGTAAACCCTTAAACGTACTGTAAAAATGACAACAATTTAAGCTCAAATAATCTACAAGTTTAATAGAAGAAATAACATGCTTTTTAAAATTAAGCTTCAAATTTCTTCTTTTAAACATGCCCCCATTCACTTCCATTGCAAGTGCCTCACTGTAACCTCGATTTTCGGAAAATATAGTTCAATATTATTATATACACACATATCACAAATGTAGTCTTGTATTGAACCCAGAAATCTCCTGAGAAAACGACTAAGACAGCAGATGGAAGGCCATGAAAATCAGTCCTTAGTGTAGCATTGAGGTAGGGAGACAGGTGCAGTATGATAAACAGTGACAGAAGACATAAAATGAACTAGAAAAAAAGACAAGACTAGACTAGACCTATGAACGAGAGCCAAGAACAACATTATACAATCAATACATGATATAAACACAAAGATATGATGTCTTATATACATGGACATGGCAAACAAGATAAGAACCAATGACAGAACAGAACCGATAACAAGATAACAAGACAATAAAACAGGAACCATTGACGAGACAAGACTAATAAACTAAAGACCAATGATGACAGGACACATGATACATAAAGGTCACATGGAAGACATATGGCTGGAAAAAGAAAGTGAACTAAACTTTCAGAATAAAAGACATGAATAAAAACAGATTAATTAGAGAAACATTTGAAAACATAGGGGTAATTATAAAGAGATGTGGTGATTTCAACGCACATAGTACATTATGGGGTTGCTCGTATACTGATCAAAATGGGAAGGTAGTGGATTAATTTTTAGACTGGAAAAATCTAGTGTGTTTAAATTATGGAAGTGTTACTAGAATGGATGTAGCCAAAGGGCGATACTCTACCATAGACTTAACAATTACATCCCATTGCTTGGCAAGAGAATGTGCACTAACATTCAAAAGTTTTGAAACACTTGACTGAAATGTTTCTCATGAACTTAGAAATCTTTTGATCTGAAGGCGAATGCTTAAATGTTTGAAATTAGTCTTGTAGACAAAATTATAATTGTGCCACCATATTTATTTATTTCATTATAAAACTAAAATTTAATTAATAAAAAGCTTTTTGAAATTGATGACTTGGTCCAAATAATTAAGAAAACCACCAATAAGTCAACGTAGATCGGAACTCCTTCAATACTGTTTAAAAAGCATCCCAGGGTGATTCCTCAAGAAGTTGGTTGAGAAAATGTCAAGAGTTCATGTCTGCAAATTCTTGGCAAAGCGTGACTACTTTGAAGATGCTAAAATATAACACAGTTTTGATTTATTTTTTATTTTGTTTAGTCACAACTTAATTCCCATATTTCCATTTATGTCATTCCATAGTTTTGATGACTTTATGTAAAGAAAAAAAATTATAATAACGAATACATTTTTAAAATCTTTTGACCGGTAGTGTATATGGAAAGTATTGGACCATAATCCAATAGGAAGTGATCATTTTCCATTTAGATGTAAAGTTGGATTAGAAATATCTGAAACTCCCTAGATGGAAATCAGAAGACTGGAATACATTTAAGGAGGTGTGCGATATGAGATTGTTAGAGTTAAACAAAACAATAGAAGATGTAGAGGTGTATAATGATAGAATATGTGGAATTCTTTGTAGCACAGCAGAAGAAGTGATTGGCAAAATTACAGGGGTGCGAGGAAAGAAAGGTGTGCCATGGTGGACAGATGAATGTAGAAGCAATTACAGTTAGAAACAGAGTGTTAAGAAAGTCTTACTATTTCATGATATTATTATGTATAATAGAGCTCAGACAGTTGTAAGGAAAGTAATTCAAACCGCCAAAAGAAATCACTGGAGAGAATTCTGTGATAAAATTGGTGAGAAAATCGATATTAGTGAAATGTGGCAAGTGATGATGGGAGGGATCCACAATTTCTGTAGTATACCTGTACTTATTAGTGGGGACAAACAAATCATTCGCAATATTGAAAAGGCACAAGTGTCGGCTGAGGCCTTTGTTAAAGTTTATAGTAACAGAAATGTTACTGTTGTATAAAGAACAGTGTATGAGAAAAAATCCGGAAATCTTGGCCCAAAGAGGTCCCTCTGGATGCACACTAGACGTTGATTTTCCTTGTATGAACTAAAACAGGCTTTTGAAGGGGTAAGACACTTCTCCAGGGAAGGATGAAGTGTGTTACGAAATGATTAAACATCTTTCAGAGGATTCATTCAAAGTTATTTTAGGGCTTTATAATAAAGTGTGGGAAATAGGAAAACTCCCTACTACCTGCAAGCATGGAGTTGTTGTTCCTGTTGCGAAACCTCAGAAAGATCATGCAATACCAACAAATTATAGACCTATAGCCTTAACTTCTAATCTTTGCAAACTAATGGAATGAATGGCTATGTCTCAACTGACTCTATATACCCATATCAGAGTGGCTTTAGAAGGGGGCGTCGCACATTGGATGCAGTTATCTTTCTAGAGACTGAAATTAGAAAAGTGCAAATGAATAAAGAAGTATTAGTGGGAGTTTTCTTTGATATTGAAAAAGCTTATGATATGGTGTTGAAGGAAGGGCTTTTAATTAAACCAGATAAAATGGGCATTAAGAGGAGGTTATATAACTGGATAATGCATTTTTTGATGGATTGAACTATATAAGTTAGGGTAGGATCTTCCTACTCAAATGGATATTCTACTGATAATGGCACTTCTCAAGGTAGTGTCTGTAGCCCTATCCTTTTTAATATTATGATAAATTATATTTTTGTAAATATTGGACCAGGGATAGGTAAATCACTATGTGCAGATGATGGAGCTCTATGGAAGAGAGGACGAAACGTACAATGTGTGGAAAGTTGGAATGCAGGATGCATTAGGTGAAGTTGAAAAGTGGGCCAATCTTTGGGGATTTCAGTTTTCCATTGCAAAACCTCAAGTGATGTTCTTTTCAAGACGGAAGGAAACTCCCACAGTTAATTTAAAACTATACTATCAAATATTAAAGCAAATATCAGTGGTCAGGTATTTAGGTGTGTGGATGGATTCTAAACTAGCATTTGATGCACATATTCAGAAAATAGTAGATAAATGTAAGATAGGAATAAATGTCTTGCGATGTTTGGTAGGAGTGGACTGGGTAGCCAATCGTCATTTAATTTATTGTGCATTGATTAGATCAACAGTGGCAGTTTAGTATACAGTTAAGCATCAACATCATTGACTAAAAAGATCAATGTAATTCAGTCTCAAGCTTTGAGAATATGCTGTGGTGCTTTTAGATCATTACCTATATCAGCATTGCAAGTAGAAATGGGAGCATTCGAAGACTCCAACTCTAATTTGGTTCAGTTGGTTTGACAGTGGGTGGAAGAAACACATACGATAAGTGTTGTGATGTGCTCTGACTCATATTCAGCACTTACGAGTTTAATGAGTGGCAAATCCTCATCTAGACAAGATATTCTATTGGTTCAGAATATGTCAGCAAAGAATAATAATTTTCTTTTTATGGGTACCTGCTCATGTTGGAGTGGAGGATAATGATGTGGTGGATATTATGGCTAAGCAAGCTCTTACACATTACATTATTGACATCAATGCACCATTAAGCAAATCTGAATTCAAAGAACTAATTAAAACGTCTGTTAAAGGGATGTGGCAAGAGAGGTGGGACAAGGAAATAAAGGGACAACATCTATATGATATCCAAAAACAAGTTGTTTATGAAAAGATTTACTATGGCAAAAGGAGGAATGATACAGTAATATATTGATTATGTATTGGACACTCAGCTCTCAATCACTCACATTACATCATAGGTAAACATGTGCCCGGTACCTGTAATAAATGTGTCTTCCCGCCAGGGGCGTTTCTAGGACTTGAGGAGGTTTGGGGCTTAGCCCGGCCCCATTAAAGTGGGTGTGGCTTTAGGTGAACCCCCCATCTATTTTAAATAAACACGCTCTACCTTTATGGGTTTTTTTCTGCACTCTGGTGCCTTACTTACAATGAAAGTACAGTGATTCCCACAGGATTTTGTGAGAGTATGGGGGGGCGGACCTCCGATCCTCTAGGGTGGTTTGGGAGAATGCTCCCACGTAAGAACATTTTGTATATTTTAAAGTTACTTACTTTAAAAATACTTCCATCTTCCAAAAATACTTCCACATTTAGAGCAAAATTAAGAGGCTAGTGTTGCGCTCTAAACACATTTGTGCTCTTAAAGCTGCAGTAGGCAACATTAAAATAAATTTAATTGTGAGAAACAGCACCCCCAATTCTTCCCCATATACATGATGCTCTTCACCCCATCCAGGGTTTAATTGACAGAGCCTAGGCCTGTCTCACCAAAAGCGATCGACTAAAAATAGCTGGATTGACCCAAATTTTCACTCAGAACTAGAGTCTCTGGTGCTAACTAATCACTCACAGAGCCTCATTTAACTTAGACACCATGTCTCTTCCTCATCTGGGGTTTGACATCTCTTAAAATATTTTTGTATGCTCATTCTGAAAAGCAGGGTAAAAACTAGGGATGTCACTTTCAGCTATTTATCTTTGAATGTTACCTCAGACTGCTAACGATAGCTAGCTAATGAAACCGTAAGCAGTGTAATGTTATACCAATTAACCTAGTAACATTAACGTTAATTTATGTTGTGAATGTTATGTGAATCCCAGACAATTTCGCAAATCTAGAAATCCCGGCCGGACACTTTTTTAAGGTCCGAAACAGAGTACATGTCAGGGAAAAAGAGGACGTATGGTCACCCTACATTTGGACATCCTTGACCAGCCCACACGTTTAAAAACATTAAGCTAAACATGTAGGTAACATCAGTAAATCCTCACCATTACTCTTCTTTTCGAGAAAGTCCAAAAGGCTGCGTTGCTTTTATTCTTGACGTTTAATTTTTCCTCCAGAGTGACACAAGCTGCCTCTCTCTAGTAGCGGGAGGCGGAGGGGGAGGGTGTCACGTCACGTGAACTTCAAACAAAATGAGTAGCCTACATTCCTCCAAGACCTGCGTCATGAAGATTATTGCATATTCATACAGAAATATTTTTGTTGTTGTTGAACTTGTGTTGTCTACATTTTACATTCGGGGCTACAGTCAAAACATTCGGGGCTGAAGCCCCGGAAAAATTACCTGGCGACACGGATGCTTCCTGCGACTGTTGAGCATGCGCTACTAAATTGCATGGTATATGACTGTGAAAGATTCCAGTTAAAAGAAGAATTAAAATCTCTTAGTATAAACTCTGACATTACAGAACCTTTTGAACAAGTCTACAAAAGTGTATAAAGTTCTCTTAAATTATTTAAAAGAAACAGATCTGTATAGAAGAATTTAGTCTTTCGGTGAATATCAGTGAATCTCAACTCTGTAGATTCAAACAATGCATGTGAATGGTGAACGAAAATCATAAAAAATGCATCATAAAAGTAATCAATAAGACTCCAGTGGTTTAATTCATGTCTTCTGAAGTGATATGATAGGTGTGGGTAAAAAAGAAATGAGGGTGAGTAAATGATGAGAGAATTTTTATTTTTGGGTGAATTATCCCTTTAAGTTTAGGTCCTACGCTCGCGAAGCGTGTCACAACTGTAGCTCCAGCTTTGGCTACTGCGAGTGGCGGCTCACACATTTGAAAAGATTAAACTGATTTCCGCTGGAAAAAAAACTCGACCTCCTGCATATTTTGTGGGATTAGTCTGTCAACAGCATCACTGTACAAGACATCATTATGCACTTTTGTTGTAGATTTCAAAAAGTACCATGATATTATGAAAAAGAACATTCGTTAATGAATAAATAAATAATAAAAAAGAAATGTACTCATCCTCATATTGTTTGTACCTGTATGACTTTCTCTCTTCTGCTGAACACAAAAGGAGATGTTAGGCAGAATGTTAGTCTCTTTCATTGTATGAAAAAAAGATTGAATGAAAGTAAATGGTGACTTAGACTAGCATTAGGCACTTTTCCACTGCACGTTACGGTTAGACTCGCCTCAACTCTACTCGCTTGACTTTTCTGAGCTTGCATTTCCACTGCAGTTTAGTGCCCCTCAACGTGGGTGGGATTATAGGCTGATCATCATAGTTGCGCCGGCTCTGCTGCCTTGACATCATCTTAAACACAACACAAACGGACCAAAACAATAACACAACCGCTAGCTGTTAGCTACTAGCTCATTGTGCTGCATAAAGCAGTTGTTGCATGGTGATTTTTTCACACAAGAGTAACAGTTAAATTGGCCTGGTTGTTTTAGAAGCAAGCTTCCAGTAACTGGTCAATTAAATAAAGTGAAGCTTTCAAGCAGAGTATGGAGTTAACCTAACAAAACGTACCATCCTCCATCATGGCTGCGTCCAGGGCACTCTCCCTCCCATTGCTCGCCGGTTTAGATAGCGTCCATTTGGTCGAACCACTTCCACTTTTCCTTGATGATTCTGTAGTACACTGTTGGTAGGTCCTGTGTTAGCTATGTGAGGCCAAAAGCTGAGACACTTCCTGAGAGACTTTTTAGTTTTGTGTTGTTTCTTTCTTCGCCAACGAGTGTACAGTCTGCAACTTGTTTATTGACCACGGTGTGGTTTTGCACACAGCCAATTCTTTTTCACAATTTGACTGTTATCACTGTTTTTAACTTTAAAACTAGTGGGTTGATGTCGTGTGTCGGAAATCCAGTGAAGCTGGTAGTGACGATTCTCCCTGACCAATCAGTTATCTGCAGGATTTTGCCGTCACATTTAGTATCAGCTCGGCTAGCATGGAACCTCGACCGAGGTTAAACTAAAAAAAGTATTAGGTACCAGGTACTATCCACAGTGGAAAACCTCAAAAAAGTGAGTTGAGTCGAGTTGTATTGTGCAGTGGAAAAGCCCCATTCTGCCTAAGATTTCTTATCTCTTTCCCCCGTTCTTTTCCCCATTTATTACACCACGCTCTGGAATGCTCGATTCTGATTGGTCAATGGCGCCATCAAGCAGTCTGATATTTCCCAGTAAAAACTGCACCTCCACGTATCAGACTGCTCATCCGGGGTATTCGGATCACTGTGCCATCTATACAAGCTAATAAAATAAATGAAGGGAATATTCCGGGATCAATACAAGTCAAGCTCAATAAACAGCATTTGTGGTGTACTAATGATAACACAAACATTTAGTATAGACAAAAGACATAAACAACATCTGTGTTAACATTATTTTAATGTGATAAAATCACTTTCTAACCTTTTCTGTGTACAGTCATAGTCAATCTAACAACTTTGTTTCCATGATGATGTAATGTCAACAAACCCTAAAATTACTGTAAAAATTATGATTTAAACAACTTTACATCTCAAATAATACATGATTTTTAACAGAAGAATTCATGTAAGTGCTTTCATAAAATTATAAACTTCACATTTCTGTTTAAACTAGAGTTGGGTAAAAGTATTGTTTTTCTGATTATTCGCGATCTTTATTTGAATGATCTCGATATCGATTCAAAATCCCAAGATCGGTCTTTTACTCAATGTGCAACCCTCCACTACATTGAGAGAAAATCACTCACATTTGCAATCAAATTTCAAGCTATGCGAAGTGAATATATTTGGCAACTGGCTGGTATGTTTACATTTCACTGAGAAGTAATTGTGTAGTTTAGTCATGAAGTGTTCAGCAGTGTGATCCTTACACAGCGTGTTGAGAGTAAATGTTGTTCCGTGTAATGTGTGTTCAAGGACAAGATCTGTTTCTTTTAATGATTTAATTCTAATCATGCATCACACAGATGAGGAGGTAAAGCCATTGGCGTCCTCTCTAGTTAACATGTGCTCATTTAAAGGTGCTGTTTATGGAAATGCCATTTTTTTGTTAAAGAGACAGTAGCTACCGTTTTAGCACGTGTTAGACAAATAAATGTAAACACTTGTAAATAGTAAAATTATGCAATTTAACAAAAAAATATGTAACAAAAATAATCTTTTAAATATAACATCTTATTTATTGATTGAATACATTTATTTGTTTTGGTTTTTTAAAGCCAAAATGTGACCAAAATGATAAAGTTAAAAATATATAATTATTAAAATTAATATTTTCCTAATGTACCTAGTTAAAAGGTCCCTGTATAATTAACAGCATTAGCTGGGAGATCATTTCTTTTATATGTAAGAAAAGGGACATTATATGTTAAATAAACCCATATGAATCGATATTGAATCGAATCGAGAGCTTGTGAATCTGAATCGAGTTGATTCTGGAAATCTGTATCAATACCCAGCCCTAAACCCTCCAACAATTGGCCCCATTCACTTCCATTGGAAGTGCCTCACTGTAACTTCGATTTTTAATTTTTTTTCACAAATGCTGTTGATTGAGATTAATTTGTATTGAACCCAGGATATTCCTTTAAACTCAAATCAATGTTTCATTTGCATTTATTTAATTGTGGCAATTATTCTTGTAATAAGATTCATCAGTAGCAGTCAGACGTCCATTAATTTAACAATAAACACCAACAGAATTCCGACAAAAACTAGAGGTGGATTTCAGCTGTTCAGTGATTTATTTCTTCTCACATAATGTCAATTTAAATCAATGTTTCATGTCCATTTATTTATGTATTTAGTAGCCATGTTAAAAACAAAATGTAAAATATATATATATATATATATATATATATATATATATATATATATATATATATATATATATATATATATATTCTATTTTGATTGAACATGAATAGACAAGTAAACTGACCAAGTTTAAATATATAGTTTTGAAAGATATTCAATTAAATGTGTAAATGGAGTAAATGTCTTTGTGAAATTATCCATCTTCACCACAAGATGGAGCAGTTCCATTGCAATATATTTTAAAAGATGCATTCATTATAAATTATTTCTCTTGCTCTTTTTATCACTTAATTATGGAAGCCGGTTTCCGCCACAGTTAAATAAAAAAAGGTGATTTTGTAAGTCAATATAATGAGATACTAAGTCATTATTATGAGAAACTTTCTCATAATAATGACTTAGTATCTCGTAATAATGACTTAGTATCTCATAATAATGACTTAGTATCTCGTAATAATGACTTAGTATCTCGTAATAATGACTTAGTATCTCATAATAATGAGAAACTTTCTCATAACAATGACTTAGTATCTCGTAATAATGACTTAGTATCTCATAATAATGAGAAACTTTCTCATAATAATGACTTAGTATCTCATAATAATGACTTAGTATCTCGTAATAATGACTTAGTATCTCATAATAATGACTTAGTATCTCGTAATAATGACTTAGTATCTCGTAATAATGACTTAGTATCTCATAATAATGAGAAACTTTCTCATAATAATGACTTAGTATCTCATAATAATGACTTAGTATCTCATAATAATGACTTAGTATCTCGTAATAATGACTTAGTATCTCGTAATAATGACTTAGTATCTCATAATAATGACTTAGTATCTCGTAATAATGACTTAGTATCTCATAATAATGACTTAGTATCTCGTAATAATGACTTAGTATCTCGTAATAATGACTTAGTATCTCGTAATAATGACTTAGTATCTCATAATAATGAGAAACTTTCTCATAATAATGACTTAGTATCTCATAATAATGACTTAGTATCTCGTAATAATGACTTAGCATCTCGTAATAATGACTTAGTATCTCATAATAATGAGAAACTTTCTCATAATAATGACTTAGTATCTCATAATAATGACTTAGTATCTCGTAATAATGACTTAGTATCTCATAATAATGACTTAGTATCTCATAATAATGACTTAGTATCTCGTAATAATGACTTAGTATCTCGTAATAATGACTTAGTATCTCATAATAATGAGAAACTTTCTCATAATAATGACTTAGTATCTCGTAATAATGACTTAGTATCTCGTAATAATGACTTAGTATCTCGTAATAATGACTTAGTATCTCATAATAATGAGAAACTTTCTCATAATAATGACTTAGTATCTCATAATAATGACTTAGTATCTCATAATAATGACTTAGTATCTCGTAATAATGACTTAGTATCTCGTAATAATGACTTAGTATCTCATAATAATGAGAAACTTTCTCATAATAATGACTTAGTATCTCATAATAATGACTTAGTATCTCGTAATAATGACTTAGTATCTCATAATAATGACTTAGTATCTCGTAATAATGACTTAGTATCTCATAATAATGACTTAGTATCTCATAATAATGAGAAACTTTCTCATAATAATGACTTAGTATCTCATAATAATGAGAAACTTTCTCATAATAATGACTTAGTATCTCATAATAATGAGAAACTTTCTCATAATAATGACTTAGTATCTCATAATAATGACTTAGTATCTCGTAATAATGACTTAGTATCTCATAATAATGACTTAGTATCTCGTAATAATGAGAAACTTTCTCATAATAATGACTTAGTATCTCGTAATAATGAGAAACTTTCTCATAATAATGACTTACTGTGCGCATGCGCAATGTGCTCAGTCAGACGAATTGTGCGTTTCAGATTGAGACGGATCACACAAATGACAACAGCACAACTCTTTTGAAAGTAAGTATAGTTTTATAGCAAGAGGTTTGCAAATAACAACAATTTAGCGCGATGTAAGTGCAGGGCAAGTGTGTTGACTCATGAATCGGTTTCACACCGCAAGCGAGGTGTGCATTATTAAAATACATATATAATAATCTCGTTTATAATACCACAGTTGTTACACCTCAAGACATTTTCAGGTTTTAATTCCTAAAACGCTCTTGTGAGTATAACTACGTTCTTACGTCAGGGATTCAGGGGTGAACCTCACTGTTTTTAGTTCTTCACCCTAGGGTCTTGCGTACAAAGTCTCCGTTACGGATTCGAAAGCGTCACTTTAGACCTACTAACGGAGGTTTATTGGAGTAACGTGTGTGTGCGTGCGTATGAGCGCTGGAAAGAAAGTGTTCAGACCTGCGTGTGTACCTGTGGGTTCGAGCTGTTATGAATCAACTGGGGATCGTTTTAACTGTGGATGTGCGCTTGCACACTGTGGTAAAGTTAGTTTTACGTTTACTGTTACAATGTGATATGTAAATAAATAATAAAACAATGTGACAAGCAATACATCTTGGAAAAATGAACCTAACATTTATATACTTGCACTGTTTTAAAAAGATGCCCATCCAAAAACGTAGGTTTACATTCCATGTTTAAAAAAAGTTACTCTGGGTGCTATTGGATGTTATTTAAATAAAATACTTGATTTTAAATTTGTTATTTAGGTGATGGCTTAAATTTCATAACTGACATATGTTTGTCTACAGGATGGAAGATCTAAAGGAATTCTTGAGACAGAGGAATGTCCCTGAGGAAACAATAGAGACACTGGAACATGAAACGGTGAAACAGATACAGATTAACACAGATAATGTTCATAAAAGTTTAAAAGTATTTTGTTAGAGATTAACATTTTAGCTCCAAACTCAAATATAAGCCGGCAAATCCATTCTTGCACTGACATTGGTAGTATTACAACATGTTGCACAAGTAATTGATTAATCGAGTACTCGTTCAGCTTTAAACATTCGACTAGAAAAACTTGATTTTCATTTGTGCCAGCTGTGGGCAACAATGAAACTGCTTTTCTCACTAAAATCTTGCAGTTACAACCAAATGTATTGGCTGGCATTGTACACTCCTGAGCACAAAAAAATGGGTCAAGCCCAAAATGTCAAAACATTAAGTGAGGAATATTAGCAAGAATTAAACAAATGCTCTCCGAGGCCTTCTGTGCCACCATTTGTTCATTAACTGTTTGGGGAAAAAGCTGGAAACGGGAAATGCACTTGTTTTTTTACCAAATTTGGGGAAAAAAATAATATTTCTTGTTGCTTAGTATCTCAAAAATATTATCGTGAAGAAAAAACATATGTGTGAAAAACACTTTGTTGTCAAGTCACTTCATAGACTTCAATGTATTCTGCAGTGCTGATCGCGAGTCATGTGAAAGATTCTTAATGTGTATAAATATCACTCACTTTTGCACATTAATCATTGTTCTTCACAATCACAAAAGTGACAGATTGTGGTTTCATAATGGCGAATTTCTCCGAAAGGTGAGCAGTTTAGATCCCTGAAATTATTATTATTTTCATGCATTTATTTATTTTGTGGAATTTGATAATTTTCCACGGCACACCTGACAATCTTTCACAGCACGTGGCACAGTGGTTGGGAACTCTTAAGCCAATTCAACTTTGAAAACATCAACATCAGACATCAAACAACATCAGCAAGATGGACAGTGCTGTTTTGTCACAGTATAAGCTTACATTAAGCAAAAAAAATAAACGTTAGAAAGGAATAAAGGTAAATCGTCCTCCACCTGCAGCCTTGATCTGTATTTGCTTTTAAGCAGGGTCAAAGCTGAAAACCCGCACTCACATAAGTAAGAGGAGGGAAGGGATGAGGAATTTCATAGCCTTCGAGAGAGCCTGCTGGAGATACGTCACAATATTTGTTTCACAAAAATGTAACTTGAAAAATTTAATGAAATACAGAAATAAAGAAAAGAAAATCTTAAAGAAAGCCCAAATGTTAGTTTGGGATTTTTTTGAAGCATTTACCTAACTGCAACAAGAAATATTAAAAAAACTATTTTGAATGTCTCAATTTACATGCTCATTTAATTGCAATTAATTTAAGTAATTTTTTGTACAATTAATCGCACTGAATTAATGCAATTAATCGCATGCCCACGGACCATAATAAGGAAGATTCCTGAGAAATGCAAGCTTGTAGTACCACCTAGTAAGTGAAATTTCAGCTGTATGAGCAACGCACAGTTTATACAGTGAAGAAAACACTTTAGTAGGCAGAACAACATGCGTTAAGTTCTTACGTTCAAAACACTTGGAGCGCAAATGCAATCTAAGGGATCTCAAGATGTGTTTAAAGATTGAGTATTAAACTATATTTAACTTGACACAGTGACCTAAACATTTTATGTTTATGATGCAACACACCCGAGACATCTGATGTAGGTGTAAATTGAAAATTTTGTATGGTCTTATCTATGATTAACTCTTCTGCTACAGGAATGTAATGCATTTTAATTATCTGAATATTTGTTTATTTTATATATATATATATATTATTTTTTTTATATTTAAAGATAACTATGTATCATTATTTCATCATTATATATTGAATTATTGTTATATGAGGGGCTTTTTCAGCAAATATTTGTAAATGCGATTAATTAATCGGGACACCATGTAATTAATTCGATTAAAAATTTTAATCAATTGACAGCCCTACTTTATTTACATCGTTACTGATTTGGAGTGCACACAAGTTAGTTTCGTTGTGTCTGTTATTTATATTTGTTTCAATTTGAGTTTAAGTTTACCGGTGATGAGTGGCGATGGTCTTCAGACAAGGATGGCAGAAGCAGCATATTGTGGTGATGAAAATTAGAGTCCGGGCAGGATGAGGAATTTAAGCATTATTGGTTCCGATCCGCACATACCATTTTGCTCAGATTGCATGGGGAGGAGGAAAAACTGATATCTTTATTAATTGACTTCTTTAGTTCTATATTTATGGTATCTTTATAAAATTTGCTTTTCTTCAATTTTGATTTCATAAATGTATTTGTTGATTTGATCATGATTTAAGTAGAGTTAATTGTTAAATGTAAAGTTACTTTGTTTTCCCTTCTTGTGATGTAATGGGCCCATCCTTTCCTTTATAAGCTGTTGCTTTGTTCATTACAGGGGACAGCTTTAGTTTGTTAGTTGTTTTCTATTGAATGTTGTGTTATTTTATTTTCTTTTTGTTTGTGGATTTTGTTATAAGAAATTTATGAGTTTGTAAGTCCTTTTTTATTTGGGTTCAAATAAAGACCAATCTTTTCAGTTAAGAGCTTGTGTTCTTTGTTTCTGACCCTCTGTCCCTCAAAGTAGGCAAGTTCACAGTAGTTTAATTTGCTTCTTATCATTCATATTCTGTTAAAATTCACCTCTGGTGCCGTTCTAAATGCATGAATGTGAACCGAACTATTGAGCATCTACATCTGAGATGCTGTTCTTGAGTAGCGCCAAATATTGCGCACCACTGTGAAGGCTAAGTGACATTTTTGGAAAATGTTATCAAGGTTTTACATTTGCCTATAGTAAGACTATATAAGTGAATTTCCCCATTTCCATCTTTTCCCCCAAACAGTTAATGAACAAATGGTGGCACAGAAGGCCTCGGGAGAGCATTTGTTTAATTCTTGCTAATATTCCTCACTTAATGTTTTGACATTTTGGGCTTGACCCATTTTTTTTGTGCTCAGGAGTGTACAATGCCAGCCAATACATTTAGTTGTAACTGCAAGATTTTAGTGAGAAAAGCAGTTTCATTGTTGCCCACAGCTGGCACAAATGAAAATCAAGTTTTTCTAGTCGAATGTTTAAAGCTGAACGAGTACTCGATTAATCAATTACTTGTGCAACATGTTGTAATACTACCAATGTCAGTGCAAGAATGGATTTGGCGGCTTATATTTGAGTTTGGAGCTAAAATGTTAATCTCTAACACAATACTTTTAAACTTTTATGAACATTATCTGTGTTAATCTGTATCTGTTTCACCGTTTCATGTTCCAGTGTCTCTATTGTTTCCTCAGGGACATTCCTCTGTCTCAAGAATTCCTTTAGATCTTCCATCCTGTAGACAAACATATGTCAGTTATGAAATTTAAGCCATCACCTAAATAACAAATTTAAAATCAAGTATTTTATTTAAATAACATCCAATAGCACCCAGAGTAACTTTTTTTTAAACATGGAATGTAAACCTACGTTTTTGGATGGGCATCTTTTTAAAACAGTGCAAGTATATAAATGTTAGGTTCATTTTTCCAAGATGTATTGCTTGTCACATTGTTTTATTATTTATTTACATATCACATTGTAACAGTAAACGTAAAACTAACTTTACCACAGTGTGCAAGCGCACATCCACAGTTAAAACGATCCCCAGTTGATTCATAACAGCTCGAACCCACAGGTACACACGCAGGTCTGAACACTTTCTTTCCAGCGCTCATACGCACGCACACACACGTTACTCCAATAAACCTCCGTTTATGGCAAGCCGTTTTAACTTTTATTCATTTCCAGGATATGAATTCTTGATATCAACAATTCAATTTTAACTAGTTAAAATTATAATTATTGATATCAGGAATTCGATATCTACTAGTAACAATGGCAGTTTTTGATATCAGAAATTAAATTTCCACTAGTAACAATGCTAATTCTTGATATCAACAATTACATTTTTACTAGTTAAATGCTCATTGTAGATATCAAGAATTGTATTTCAACTAGTAAAATTATAATTCTTGATATCTGTAATTGTATTTTCACTAGTGAAATGTCACCATAGGCTGCCATTCAAAATCAATTGTTGATATCAAGAATTGATTTCTTACTTGTTGAAATTCAATTTCACATATCAGAAATACAATTAGTACTAGTAAAAACCTTTATTTTTGATATCAAGAATTCAATTGTCACTAGTTGAAATGTCTATTCTTGATATCAACAATTGAATTGCTACTAGTAACAATGTTCATTTTTGATCTCAATAATTCCATTTTCACTAGTGACAATGTTCATTTCTGATATCATGAATGTGATTGTTACTAGTAAGAAAGCCATTTTAGATATCTGAAATTATGTTGATATCATAAATACATTTTCAGATATCAAAAATTAACATTTTTACTAGTAGCAATTCAATTGTTGATATGTAGAATATAAATTTTTACTAGTAACCACGTAATTCTTGATATCAAGAATTCACATTTTTACTAGTAACAATGTAATTATTGATATCAAAAATGATATAAATACAAAGCTGATATGTGTATTCGAATTATAACTAGTAAGAAATCAATTCTTGATATCAACAATTTATTTTGAATGGCAGCCTATGGTGACATTTCACTAGTGAAAATACAATTACAGATATCAAGAATTATAGATTTTACTAGTTGAAATACAATTCTTGATATCTAGAATAAGGATTTAACTAGTACAAATGTAATTGTTGATATCAAGAATTAGCATTGTTACTAGTGGAAATTTAATATCTGATATCAAAAATTTCCATTGTTACTAGTAGATATCGAATTCCTGATATCAATAACTATCATTTTAACTAGTGAAAATTGAATTGTTGATATCAAGAATTCATATCCTGGAAATGAATAAAAGTTAAATCGGCTTGCCATACTCCGTTAGTAGGTCTAAAGTGACGCTTGAGGTTCACCCCCTGAATCCCTGACGTAAGAACGTAGTTATACTCACAAGAGCGTTTTAGGAATTAAAACCTGAAAATGTCTTGAGGTGTAACAACTGTGGTATTATAAACGAGATTATTATATATGTATTTTAATAATGCACACCTCGCTTGCGGTGTGAAACCGATTCATGAGTCAACACACTTGCCCTGCACTTACATCAGCTAAATTGTTGTTATTTGCAAACCTCTTGCTATAAAACTATACTTACTTTCAAAAGAGTTGTGCTGTTGTCATTTGTGTGATCCGTCTCAATCTGAAACGCACAATTCGTCTGACTGAGCACATTAGCATGCGCACAGTAAGTCATTATTATGAGAAAGTTTCTCATTATTACGAGATACTAAGTCATTATTATGAGATACTAAGTCATTATTATGAGATACTAAGTCATTATTACGAGATACTAAGTCATTATTATGAGATACTAAGTCATTATTATGAGAAAGTTTCTCATTATTACGAGATACTAAGTCATTATTATGATAAAGTTTCTCATTATTACGAGATACTAAGTCATTATTATGAGATACTAAGTCATTATTATGAGAAAGTTTCTCATTATTACGAGATACTAAGTCATTATTATGAGATACTAAGTCATTATTACGAGATACTAAGTCATTATTATGAGATACTAAGTCATTATTATGAGATACTAAGTCATTATTACGAGATACTAAGTCATTATTATGAGATACTAAGTCATTATTACGAGATACTAAGTCATTATTACAAGATACTAAGTCATTATTATGAGATACTAAGTCATTATTACGAGATACTAAGTCATTATTATGAGATACTAAGTCATTATTATGAGAAAGTTTCTCATTATTATGAGATACTAAGTCATTATTACGAGATACTAAGTCATTATTATGAGAAAGTTTCTCATAATAATGACTTAGTATCTCATTATATTGACTTACAAAATCACCTTTTTTTATTTAACTGTGGCGGAAACCGGCTTCCATACTTAATAATCCAACATAGTCTACTGCCTTTTCTCATTATTATATAATTATTAAATATGCAGTTTTAATGTTTGCATATTAATTGGGGTACTACATGAAAAATGTGTTAGCTACTCTAAAAAAACTATTTACTTGAATGGGGAAAGACCACTGATCTATATATATATAGATCAGTGGGTAAGACAGAAGTCTTCAAAATGGCTGGTCAAGATTACGATCAAAGAACATATTTCAAATCAGCAATCAAATCGTGAATAGTGCTTCTTTGTCTCAGATTACATAAAATATATATATATTTTATATATATAATTATATATATATAATTATTTTATTTATTATTTAATAATAATAAAAATGTTGGCTTGTCTAGCTAATGCGCATGTGCGTTTCGAATTGATTTACAGGCGATGTCCCGGGACTTAATTTTCTACAACCGTTTGGCTGTTACAATTTCTACCATTAATTTTTATTCCAGTGGTCTGTCTTTGCTAAATCTCTGTTTGTCACGCTGCACGAAGTAAACGTTGACCAGTTGCAACACCATTATGTAGCCGATGGGTTACAAAATAATCACCACAGGATACAAAAATATATTTGGGGGGATTTATTCTGACGGCTGTGTGTATATACAAAAAGCGGTCAATGGGTCCATATGGAAATTAAAAAATATATATAATAAAGAAAATACAACTGTACCTTTGTACATATTTGAAATATAAAAAATTGGATTGCAATCTATTTGTATATGTGACAAAAATAACAATGTCCCAAATGACAGCAAAAACGATCCAGTCAATTTCAGCGCAATAAAACATAGCAGAAGGAAATATGATATATAATGAAATACGGAAGAGGCTAATGTCAAAAGAAAATACAAACAGGGCATTAGTTTACCCATTTGCTTCAGCATACATAATCTTAATACATACTTTTATCATTCACATAATTTTATTCATTCAAGTACTTGTAAATTTACTCACAGTATTGTATAGATTCAAAATGTTTTACTCACGATATTACATTTTAAAGGTGCACATTGCATAAAGCGTTTAAAATGGGTACTGCAGTCCTAATTCAAAATACTGAATAATTCAGACTCGAAGCTCACGCCGGTTGCCAGGTTCAGGACACGCAACAGGAACGAGCAAACTGACAATGGCTAGCAACGGACCTTACACTGTAAATTGATCAGATAATCTATACATTTGTAGTGTTTTTATTGTTCGCAGATTATAAACCAGCTCATGTGGATTTTTTTATAACTCTGTCAAAGTTAGCTAGATGTTTTGCTGGCTTCCATGGCTGCGGCACACTGTGTTGCTCACAAACTTAATTTTAATCTGGCAACCTCGGGTATCAGTGGGCGGGATCACACAAGGCCAAAACACAAACAGAAATCCCAGCCCAAAACGTAGAATATACTGGCTGTAGTTGTTTTCTGAGAATCCAGTAACTTAGCATGATTCCTAAATCTCTGATAACATATTATGATAATTTTATTCTTGATTACAGTAAATATATTACATATTGCACCTTTAACACGTAACGTAGTTAAAACTCATCAGGTGTCCTCACATATAACACGAATTACAGTTATTCACTAAACAGGAGAACACTAATGGGCTTTAAATCATTAAATAAGATATGAAAAATTGTAAATGTTCATATCCTGTCCTCACATGTGTGCCCAGAGTATGGTCAAACTCCACACATGCAATTCATATGCATCATTCAAAAATGATCAATAACAAACACTCAGCTTTAACATACAACTCTTGTGAACTCATATTTAATGCAATTTAAGAAAATGTGAATAAAATTTGATATTTACCCAAATAATTCTCAAACGATGAACAAAACCGGGAGCTCTCTTGCACAACATATGCTCTCACATAAGCAGCACACGTGTCACAGAACTCTTAAAGGGGCCACGTCCAATTTATGACCAGAGTAAAATTACATGAAATTTCTCCACTTGGCTACATATATACACTTTTATAAACAGTAGGCCTATACTTTATACTGTAGGTTTATATATGGTATAATTTCATGTTCTTGGTCACGGTTTTGGTATTCTGTCAAAATGACTGATGTCACGTCATTAAATAAATATTCTTCACCACAAGATAGAGCAATGTTCATTGTAATGCATTCCAAAAAGTTGCATAAAATATAAATATTTAAATAATTAATATTTGATCTTGGGTTTCTTTGGGACGGGGATGATTGTGTTGCTTAACACTGCTCCAGTGATCTATTGAAGATCTGTGTGAAGATGGGGGCCAACTGGCCAGCACAAAATTTTAGACAAGTGGGTGAAATACCATCTTGTCCCTGTTCTTTTCTTGTCTTCTGTTTCCGTAAGACCTGGCACAAATCATCTTCACAGATCATAAGTGCATGTTGAGTAGCAGGGGAGGGGAGAAGGGCAGTGGCAGGAGGTGTAAATATGTGTGTGCAATGAAGGTCAGAGCGGATTTGTGGTATGTGACTGGGCTTTTCAAATCTACAATAAAAGACATTCAGGTTGTTAGCCAGTTGTTGATTCCCTACAGTGCTGGGGGATGGTGTCTTGTTGTTGTTAAAGTATTTCAGGTCTCTCCACTCTGATGCAGTGTCATTGGCTGAAAACTGTTTTTTCAACTTTTCAAAATATATTTTTTAACAACTCTAATCTCCTTTGTCAGTTTGTATTTGGCCTGATTGTACATATTTTTTCCCCACTTTTTAAGCATCCTCTTTGGCCTGACGAATCTGCCTGATTTTTGCTGTAAAACGGTTTGTCATTGTTGTATGTTAAAGAAGTCCTAGTAGGAATGCACATGTCCTCACAGAAACTGATATATGATTTCACAGAATCTGTGAGCTTGTCCATGTTCCTTGTTTGTGATCTGATCAGCTGTTGCAGCGCTGCTCTCACACATGCTTTTTGAGGAATGTAAAAACTCAAAAGAATACACGAGGAAAGCTCCTGCGGCTTACAGTTTATGAAGAATGCCTCTAAATTAGGACAGCACATCTTCTTCAGTGTTGTTACATCTATACACCAACATTAGTTGACGTAAAAATATGTTCCACCGCCTCTCTTTCCCCCCGTTAACTCTGTGGTGCAACCAGGGCTGGACTGTTAATCTGGCATACCGGGCATTTCCCCGGTGGGCCGACACACTTTTGGGCCAATCAGGGGCGGACTGACCATCGGGAGAACTGAGCAGGCAAGTGGGTCGGCCGCAAAACGAGCCGAATAGGCTGCGATAATCTTAAATGAGCCGCCGCGTTATGCAGAACGTACCACAAAACGGAGATATGCAGAAAAGGATAGCTCAACTTTTGGACCAGTTGCTATGTAAAATCCCAGGCCGATTCCTCTTCCCAGTCCAGCCCACACTGAACAGCTGTGTAGATGTAACATGCTGTCCGGATTGGCTTCACTAAGCCAGATTTCCGTGAAGCACAATGCAGCAGAATTTGCAAAGGCCTTACTTTTGTGGGTGAGGAGAATAATTAGTCCATTTGTTTGGAAGAGAGCAGAGATTTGCTAGATAGATGCTTAGTAGTGTGGTTCAAAAGCCGCACTGCCGCAGCTTGATCAGTGCGCTAGCTCGATTCCCACGCTTGTGTCTTTTAACACGCTTGTACAGCACTGCAGCTCCTCTGACTAAAATGTCGAAAAGAATGTCAGAATAATCAAAAACGTATCGGTTACCTAACGTAACCTCGGTTCTCTCTAGATGAGGGAACGAGTATTGCGTAAGCTAGCTTACGCTACGGGAAAGATTCATCTTTTCTGAGATATTGAAGCCAAAAAAATTATCCTTAATTTTTGTATCCATTGTCAACGCAGTCGCGGCAGCTGCAGACCTTGAGCCGGGCTAGCTAGCGAGCTCATAGGTTGCTCTGCGGCAACTGCTGCAGCCTATAGACGAGCTTGGGCGAACTTGCATCCAATGAGAGGCGTCCGCGCTCACTGCAACAAAGCCCGCCAAAATGGGCGTGACTAGAGTGCATATAAGCGTAGTTCAGTAGGCTGGAACCCTGGTTTTCATTGACTGAAGCGAAAAGTCGCTCGTGGCGCGAAGCACGGCCGGCTACGCAATACTCGTTCCCTCATCTAGAGAGAACCGAGGTTACGTTAGGTAACCGATACGTTCTCTTACGAGAGGTTCTCTCGTATTGCGTAAGCTAGCTTACGCTCACGGGAACCCATTGTCAGCGCCGTGCGTGCCAAGCATCCACTGTATGAGCCCCAGGGAATTAAGGGGGACCCGTGGGAGCCCTTATGAGTGGGGAAATAATATTTGGCCGGCAAGAATGCGGGTCATTGATTGTGTAATACATAAGCACATAGTGGGAAGGGAACGACAGAGCGGCGGTGCCGGTCTGTGTGGAATGTGTCCCATCAGTGCAGCTCACCAGGGGAGCTGTAGCGTATTAAACCGCTAGTAGTTTTGCCTGCAGAGCGGGCACTTCCATATTGTAAAATCTGACAAAGGTGGAGGGGAAGTCCATCCCGCTGCCACACATATGTCGTGAATGGAAATCCCGCTGGACCATGCCCACGAGGATGCCATGCCTCTAGTGGAGTGAGCCCTAATGCCCAACGAGCATGGCAGGTCTTTTGACGCGTATGTAGCAGCAATAGCGTCCACTATCCATCTAGATAGTGTCTGTTTCGAGGCGGCGAGACCTTTGGTGCGCCCTAACGAAACGAAAAGCTGCTCAGAGCGTCTGAAAGAGGCGGAGCGCGCAGTATACAATCTCAGTGCTCTGACCGGGCAAAGGAGATTGGCGTCGCGTTCGCTAACGGGTGCTGGCAGCGCCGATAGGGAAATGACCTGTGCTCTGAAAGGAGTACCGATCACCTTGGGAACATAGCCGTGTCTAGGCTTTAAAATGACCTTGGAGTCACTTGGTCCAAACTCAAGACACGCAGCGCTGACAGACAGCGCGTGAAGGTCTCCCACACGTTTGACTGATGACAGGGCAGTCAGAAAAGCGGTTTTGAGTGAAAGGTATTTCAAATCCACGGATTGAAGTGGTTCGAAAGGGGGCTTTCATAGTTTCGAGAACTATAGAAAGATCCCAGATAGGAACCGATGGGGGCGCGGGGGTTCATCCTTCTAGCTCCCCTGAGGAAGCGGATGACCAGCTCGTTTTTACCCCATGACTGGCCGTGCAGGGGTTCAGCTGAACGCCACAACGGCCGCCACATACACTTTGAGCGTGGATGGGGATCTGCCCTTATCCAGCAGCTCTTGTAGAAATACGAGCAGCGACGACACCCCACATGTCCGCGGGTCCAGGTCTCGGTCGGTGCACCATTTTGAGAACACAGACCATTTTGACGCATAGAGTCTTCTCGTGGAAGGGGCTCTAGCGTGTATGATGGTGTTTATTACTCCTTCTGGCAGAGCGACGGGTAGTCGTTGATCACCCACGCATGCAGCGCCCAGCTCTGGGTGGGGATGCCAAATTGTGCCGCGAGCTTGAGAGAGGAAATCTGCTCTCACTGGGATGGGCCACGGCGCTGTCAGTGACAGCTGCGTAAGCTCCGGGAACCATGTCTGATTCTCCCAACACGGGCTATGAGGAGCACCGAGTGACGCGTTTCCTGATCCTCTGCATTACCTGTGGCAATAGCGAGACGGGAGGGAAGGCGTAAAGCGGGCGTCTGGGCCAGTCCTGGGCCAGAACGTCCTCGCTTTTCGAGAAAAATATTGGGCAGTGAGAGTTCTCTTTGGACGCAAAGAGGTCTATCTCCGCTCTGCCGAATAGGTGCCATAACGTCTGGACTGTTTGAGCGTGCAGGGACCATTCCCCTGGGGGAATATTGTCTCTGGACAGTCTGTCCGGGCCGTCGTTCAGGTGGCCTGGCACGTGCGTCGCCCTCAGCGAGCGCAGGTGGCACTGGGACCAACTCAGTATGTGGATCTGACACCGCCCTGACGGTTTAGGTAGGATACCACAGATCTGTTGTCCGAACGGACCAGGACGTGGTGACCCTGAATGACCGGGAGAAAGCGCACGAGCCGTACTCGACCGCTATCATTTCCAGACAATTTATGTGAAGGAGCTTTTCCTGAACTGACCATAGGCCGAAAACCGGAGAGCCCTCGCAGACCGCGCCCCAACCCGTGTTGGACGCGTCTGTCGAGATGACTTTTCGGCGAGATACAGCTCCCATTGTCACTCCCCGCTGATACCATTCGGCCACTGTCCAGGGCTGCAGAGCTGAAATACAGGTCTGAGTCACCTTGATGGGCTGGCGGCCTGTGGCCCAAGCCCGGCGAGACGCCGGGTGTTTAGCCAATGCTGAAGCGGGCGATGTGCAGTAAACCCAGCTGAAGTACTGCTGCGGCTGAGGCCATGTAGCCTAGCACTCTCTGAAATTTCTTCAGAGGTGTGAGGCTGTTCATCTGAAATGACGCGCTAGTCGCTGCACACGCAGCTGTGTAGATAAGCGAGCCGTCATTGCCACTGAGTCTAGTTCTATTCCAAGGAAGGAAATTGCCTGACTGGGCTGTAGTGAGCTCTTGGTCCAATTGACTGCAAGGCCCAAACTGTTCAGATGACTGAGGAGAACTGTCCTGTGAGACAGAAGCTCCGTATGTGATTGTGCCAAAATCAGCCAATCGTCCAAATAGTTCAGAATTCGCAAACCCTGACTCCGCAGGGGTGCGAGCGCCAGCGTCCATGCACTTCGTGAAAGTACGGGTGCTAAGGACAGGCTGAACGGAAGGACGGTGTATTGATAAACCTGGCCGTCGGCGTAATCTCAAGAATGGCCTGTGACGGGATTTATCTGAATCTGAAAGTATGCATTTTTCAGATCGAGAGAAATAAACCAGTTCCCCTGGCACATACGCGCGAGGAGTTTGCTGGTTGTAAGCATTTTGAACGGTCTTTTGCAAGCGCTTTGTTCAAAACCCTGAGATCTAATATTGGTCTGAGGCCGCCGTCTTTCTTGGGGACAAGAAAATAACGGCTGTAAAACCCCGACTCAGCTCAGGGAGGCGGCACTCTCTATGGCCCTTTTGCACAGAAGGTTTGTTATTTCTGAACGAAGCATGCACGCTGCTTCCGTGTTCAAAGTAGTTTCGAGCCGCGCTCTGAAGCAAGGAGGACGGCGATCGAACTGTAGCAAATAGCCCTGTTTTATTGTGCTTAACACCCATTCGGATATCCCTGGAATATCTTCCCACGCCTGAAGCGTAATGTTAGAGGGTGAATGGCCAAATCGCTCTGATTGCCGCACACAGCGCAGCTGAACAGAATGTGTGAGCGCGCTTACTGTGCTTATGCTGGACTGCTCGCAGACAGCATGGACAGGCTGTTCTGTGAGTGACTTCCGATTGAGGTGAATGGGGAAAGAGTCACGCCTGTTAAGTGATGCGCAAGCATAGCCACGGGCACGGGACTTACATACAGAGAAGTGTTTGCTGGCCGTGTGACAGAGCGGGCAGAGAATGGGCGCGCGACGTATTCGTGAGCGCATTTATTGACTCTAACACTCGAGTGGTTCGTGAACCGCTTTTGAGTGTGCTCTGATGGGGACACGGAACGTGTAATGCTTGTGTGTAGAGGTGAACACTAGATCGTGGGCACATTTTCTACACATAAGGCTGGTCGTGTGACAGAGCGGCCAGAGAATGGGCGCGCGACAGATTCGTGGGTGCGTTTATTAACCCTAACACTCGAGCGGGTCGTAACCGCTTTATGTGAGTGTGTTCTGATAGGGACACGGGACGTGTAATGCTTGTGTGTAGGGGTGAACACTGAATCGTGGGCACATTTTCTACACATAAGGCTTTATTTTGGGCCGCCGTGGAAACGGCGTTTGAGTGCAGGCAAGCGGGTAATATCACCGGCTTGTTGGCTGCTGAATCCACCACTGCAGTAGCCTGAGAGAAGGGGACTGACAAGGGGCGTACGGGACTTACATACAGCTGGCCGTGTGACAGAGCGGGCAGAGGAGGGGCACGCGCACGGGCTCGTGGGCGCTTATTAACTCTAACACTCGAGCCGGTCGTGAACCGCTATGTGAGTGTGCTCTGATAGGGACACGGGATGTGTAATGCTTGTGAGTAGGGGTGAGCACTGGATTGTGGGCACATTTTCTACACATAAGGCATGTTTACTCTTTACAAGATTTTTTGGTCGCCGTGAAAACGGCGCTTGAGTGCAGGCAAACGGGTAGTATCACCGGCTTGTTGGCTGCTGAATCCACCACTGCAGTAGCCTGAGAGAAGGGGACTGACAGGGGCTAAGCTTTGACGGTGGTCCGCCGCGGGCGGACTGAGCCGCCGCTTTCTCAACAACGCTAGGAGGACTTCGCTTGCTCAGGTTTCAGTACAATCTTAGGCCGAGGCCCGCAGGGGGCGGCTGTCTGAGCGCTGATCGAGGGCGGCCGCCCTGTCGACGCTGAGAAGTCTGGCTTGTTGAGCTGGGCGCTGTGAAGACGCTCGTGCAGGAGGCTGGTCACGTGGGCGGCCTGCAGAGGAGCTAGCGCGACGAGGCAGAAAGAGATTCAGATCTGAAACAGCCTCTGTCTGTAAGACGGCCATGGAATGCAGAGCAGATGCGCTTGGCCGGGCGGCGGTATAGGCGCGCCAACACAGGCGGAAGTAGTTCTGCAGGCCTTAGACGGGAGCACCAGCTTAGACCGCCATCTCGCGGAGGGCGGGCAAAGGTGCGGCGTGGAGTCTGTTGGGAGCCTGTTCAGGGGCGGTGACCACTCGAGCCCGAGGCGGTCGACGGCCTGTGTGAGGAGGCGCGCTAGTTCCCCTTCGACTCGGGCGCTGGTCCTGCTGGATTCCTGGGCCGAGGAGGAGGCGTGTGAGCCTGACCACCTCGCTGTCCGAAGCCATGATGGAACAGCCCTTATCCTCCGCCTTCGTCCGAGATGGCAGCAGAGCAGCCGCCGGGCGGCAACTGCGCGGCCCCGAGTGGGCGGGGAGGGTGAAGGCGATGCTCGAGGGAGGGGCTCCGGCGAGGCAATCGCTTCTACCACTGGTTCCGCAGCCTTTGAGAGCGGCGCTTTTACTGCGCTGCTGAATGGAAGGCGGCGCTGCGGCTTCGGTCCTGAGCGCTCGAAGTCGAGCCCGCAGGGTCGACATCGAAGCTCCTCGCAGAGATCGCGATCCGCCTTCAGCGAGGGCGAGCTCTGCATGCCCCAGTCCCAGGCAGAGAGCGCAGATGACGTGGCGGTCTCCGGTGCTGAGAGGGGCGCAGCATGAGGCGCAAGTGGAGCGAGACATCTTTAAAAAGACGCTTGTACTCTTTTGTGAAGTTCATAAGAACTAGCTTGCTTTAAAAGGATACGTCGCCGGATGGCGTAGCTCGCAGGACGGCTGAAGGTGGCGAAGACGGCCGGCTTCTTCGAAGCTGTCCACGCTTGCTTGATGCCCCTCAAACGGCGACGCGGCTTCCAGTTCAGAGATGCGAAGAGCTTCGCTGAAGAGATGAAAATCAGGGTTCCAGCCTACTGAACTACGCTTATATGCACTCTAGTCACGCCCATTTTGGCGGGCTTTGTTGCAGTGAGCGCGGACGCCTCTCATTGGATGCGAAGTTCGCCCAAGCTCGTCTATAGGCTGCAGCAGTTGCCGCGAGAGCAACCTATGAGCTCGCTAGCTAGCCCGCTCAAGGTCTGCAGCTGCCGCACTGCGTTGACAATGGATACAAAAATTAAGGATAATTTTTTTGGCTTCAATATCTCAGAAAAGATTAATCTTTCCCGTAGCGTAAGCTAGCTTACGCAATACGAGAGAACCTCTCGTAAGAGAACCAGTATAAGATTGTCAGATCAGATACAACTGATTCATAATTATTTAAATGTAATCTTGTAAGAAATTTAAAATTAACAATGTTTTTGCATCTCTCATTTTTCTTCTTTGATGTTGTACTGTACTTCCACAGTACCTACGAACCACATCATGTTTTGCCTGTGAATTCTCTGCACAGTTTATGATGATAAAACCAACAAGCCATCTAACCATGATGCTGCATGTTCACTCTGCATTCCTCTGACAGCACTGTGTGCTCTGTGGTTTTATACTCTAGATTGATAGACAGAAAGAAAAGTATGGCACTGAATATTACAGCGGTTATGGTTTCCATATCATTCATATTTAAACATGTTTTGAGGACAGGTTTTAATCGATGTTACGTTCGAAGAAATGTAGAAACCGTCGCACGTGAGGCACATCCGCTTCCATGTTGCCTCCCTAGATGGACGTGATTTCCACCAAGAGACACGAAGCCACGCCCATCTAATTCATATGCAAATCAAGCTATATAAAGAGCCCAGCCCCTTCCTCACGCTGCAGCAGCACGTCAGAGCGGAGACCTACCAGAGTCGACACTGAATTACACTGTAATATTACAGCTATATACAGGTGAGATGGCAGCTGACACTATTGACCTATAATAAATATAATAACCAAGATATTAAGAAAAGAAAGATATGCAGTGCTGTGTGGCATTTGAGGGGGATTTATTGTTTTTTCTCTCAGTTTAATCTATATTTGGCGTTTAACTTTCAGAAGCATCTGTAGTCACATATTAAAAGTATAGACAGATACTAACCTCTGCTAATGAAAACAGACTTTTGCTGAGCTGCTGTGATGTAATCGGAGTTCGCGCGTTTATTCAACAATTTACAAGTAAATTATAATTTCAGCGTCTCGTGAACTCAAATATGACCTGTTGCTGCTTGTCTCAATAACGTTTATGCTCAGATAATGATGCTTGGGTGAATAGACTTTCCTTTTATGCATTGGTTATTTACAGATGCGTTTTAATGGAGCACATGAATGAGTTTTATTGAATGGTGGTCTGTAATCGATTCAGGTTTGTGAGTCATACAAGCCTATATGTGCCTCGAGAAATCTTCTGCATGGACAGATCAGATGCGCTTTCTTGATACACTTCCTTTAAAGCAACGGATTGTGGTTTGTGACATTTGGGGGGTATATTGAAGGACATACAAATGTATTAGTAGCCTACTTAAAAGTCCCGTATTGCAGAAAACGAATCAGTATTTCATTCAGCACGTAGCCTGTTTCCCTATATGATTTCGAGATTACCTGCTCCTATTGCGTCAACTCGGCTCCTCTCAGACTCACTGAATTTATTACTACAGTTTCAGTCAGTGCTGACAGTGTGCTACTGACATAAACTATGCGAATGTTCGTACAAAGTACAAATTTCACGTAACCCTTGTGTATCAATAAAAAAAAAAGTTACTCAGATGTTCTTAGAGGACAAAAATTTCCACGTCAAAAAACTGCCATATCAATATTATTTTCTACTTTCACTGACAGATTTTTTAACCTACAGCGGACCTGATCATAACTACCAAATAGTATTTCATTTTTGGGATTTTAACCCTTTAAAATCCCCGTTTGTTTATGCCACTGTTGTTTTTTTACACACACACATCATTCTCAATACACAAAACACACTGATATCCATACTAACACACACGCACGCGCGCGCACACACACACGGGCGTTGGGTGTCCATGTTTAACGGGGACTTTCCATAGACATAATGGTTTTTATACTATACAAACTTTATATTCTATGCCCTACCCCTAAACCTCACAGAAAACATTCTGCATTTTTACATTTTCAAAAAGCATCATTTAGTATGATTTATAAGCTGTTTTCCTCATGGGGACTGACAAAATGTCCCCACAATGTAAAAAATGTCGGGTTTTACTATCCTTATGGGGACATTTGGTCCCCACAAAATGATAAATACACGCTCACACACACACACACATATTTTTGAAGGTCCTGAGTGTAACTATTTTGTGTACACAGTGTATTAATTATAGATGTATGATAGGAACTGTAACTCCCCCCAAAATGCACACCTTTGGCAAAATGTATGCCTTTGGCATTAACACATTATTTAATTTTTTTAAACCATTTTGGCTATGACAAAAATGTCCCAAAGGTCGCACAAGGGTTAAGAAATGAAGAAATTCTATTTTAGCACCATTAATATGTGGCTGAGTTGTGATATTGTTTTCATGGCAATTCAGCACATTTCTCTCACAATTGTCATTACTGTCAAATGAAAACTTAAAATTGTATTACCGTAATGCGCAAAAATGACATGTATATTATTTTAATTGTGAAGTTTTTGTATATCATTGTAATATTTTTTGTTATTATATTTTAGTATTATTCATTCAATCATTAATTCATTTGGATTTTAATGTGCATCAAAATTACTTTTATAATTAGTAAAATAGTCATTATAAATCATGGTAGTACATGATTTACTAATATTTTATAATGACTTTTCATTCATTAATTTATTTTAATGTGTGTTCTTCAAAATTCTTATCACCATAATGCGAAAAAAGATATATTATTCACTATATTAATTGTGAAGTAGTTATATATATATCATGGTTTTATTTATTATACAAATAATTTGGTATTTTTTTTAATTAAAGATGCTGTAAGCTATTTTATTCACGGAAAAGTATGCAAAAAATGTACTACCTTAAAGATATTGATGAAAAAAGTGTCCTGAGATATCTCACTGGTCTCTGTGACAGCTGTAGACTTTGTAAACAGCAAACAAAAATGAGTCTGTGGACCGTGGCCACTGACGCTTTTCATCTGTAATATAATTTTGCTCGTTCTCATAGTGTTGACTTTGAAGCGGATCATTGAGGCTATGATACATGTTTGTCAGTTGAGGGCACTATTGTGCCACTGTAGAATTTAACAGCCACAGGAACAAACAATGCTCTTTTGCTCGTTTTGGTATCAAATTTTTATACCAAATGAAGCTTTAGAATGCTACAATCGTTTTCAGCACATTTAATACATTAATTTATCTGGATCTTAATTTTACATGGCAACTGGCCCAACAGTTAAGTGTGTGTGTGTGTGGGGGTCGCTGTCCTTTTATGCATATCGCGGTGTAATTTTGTGGTCCGTTTTGCATAACGCGGCGGATAATTTTTGCTTATCGCTTCCCATTCGGCACGTTTCGCGGCTGACCCACTGGCCCTCTTGGTTCTCCCTGATCGGCCCCAAAGTGCGTCGACCCACAGGGAAAATTCCAGGTATGCCAGATTACTAGTCCAGCCCTGCATGTGGATGAATGAGTGTCAGTCATTAGATCTCTAAAGTGTTTGCAGTGCATGTCTAAAAGAGAAGAGTTCATTGTGATTAAGGGGCTCTTAAGGGGGTTTGTTTACTCATGGGGTAATAACATATCATTAATTCTCCAGATACCTTGCATTCATGTACACTGCAGAGGCTGGATGAGGGTGGATGAAAATTGGATCATCCTTTGCTCTTATAACCTTAACCTTTCCAGTGACTGCCCTTGACAAGGAGATAAATTAGCTGCATCCCTTAGTAGACTTACCGGCATACCCAGTCCAGCTGATAAGTGTCATGCATGTGGCCTAAAATTATCTGCCTGAGGAGCATGGATTACTCCCATCACAATTTCATTTACATTTGAAAATACAGACTTAGCAATTCCATTCTCTCCCTCTGCAATAGAAGATGGCCTCAACTAAGGAGAAGTTGATTGTTCATGTGAGTAAGGAGGAGCCTGCAGGCCCCACCAACAAGGTGACTGTGGTGGGTGTGGGAATGGTTGGAATGGCTGCCGCCATCAGCATCCTGCTCAAGGTCAGTGAGGTCACTGGATATAGATAGTACATGCATGTGTGTATATGTGTGATATACATATCGTTTGATAAAAATGAGCACTATGTTATATTATTCAACTTCATAGATGCTTTATGTTATCTAAATTACATTTTGTAGGAAAAACACCTTTTGAAATGTCATGCCATGGTGCTTATGTGGTGTGTGAGTTAAAATCAAGTTTGCAACATTTCCTGATCAAGTTCCCCCTCAGATTTCCTGTCATCTATATACTTTCTCTTTAAATAGAAGTGGCAAAAAGGCCACACACAAAAAAAAAGACATGGCGACATACCAACATTGGCTCAACTAATGGCATGAGTTTGGGGCGGGACTATCTGACAAATGGGGAGAGTGTTCAGGAAACTTGTTTGAAAACAGTCATTTTTTAAATTGCTTTTGATAATGCTAGTGGTGCAGAAATCACCTTTAATGTTGATTTCCACAGAAAAATTACATTTACATTTATTCATTTGACAGACACTTTTATCCAAAGCGACTTACAAAAAGATAAATAATCCAGCATAAGCGATTCATTTTAAGGAGGCAGTTGTACCAAAAGTGCTCCATTACAAGTTTCAGTTGCATCAGAAAAATACTGTCCAAGACAGATTAGAGTGCAACAACAATAACATACAGTCAGTGTTAATTTTTTTTTTTACGAAAATGTCCTTTCAAATTAGTCAATATTTCATCATTTCATATTCATTAATTTTAGTCAGTTTTACTCTGACAAAAATTATGTATAATTTTAGTCAACAAAAATTATATGTTAGTTGATGATGGGGTGCAAAATGGACAGAAAGTGTGTCACACTGTAAAAGACCAAACTTTAATAAAATATTAAATCCTCATGTGTCTCTGTAGGCATCCGTGATCACTGTTCATTTGGGAACTAAATAGTCACTAATCACTAATTAGTGTGCTAGCAGCACCTGTCTCTCCACTAATTCACTGCCCATTTAAGCCCTTTGTTGTGTCATATTCTGTGCTAGATTTTTGTTTGGTGTTGAGGTAACTCACCTCACTCTCTCTGCCTAGTTGGTCCTTTCTGTATATGTTTTGGTTGCCTGTCTCTGCCCGCGTGTCGGGAGTGTGGTTGCCTTCCAGTTTGCTGTTTGCCTGTTCTCTTCATCCACATCCCTTTAACGGAGGTTTCCTCACAAATCTGCTTTTAACTACCACTACGCATACACTCGCCTATGAACACACTCTTCACAAAGGATTTCTTACAGATCTGTTCACTGTACATTCAGCGTGCACTCATCGACAAACAAACCCATCGCCTTCTACTGCAGTCGGTGCCAGGATCTCCACAGTTCACCTGGATCTGCTGAAGTTATAATGTAATGTTAATAAATCCTCTGAACTGTTCCTCTGCTCTTGAGTCTCTTTGTCTCACATTTGTCATATTTTCGTCAACAGTATGCTTTATTACAATCGATTAATTATCGTCATGATGTGCTTGTTTGTCTTGTCTTCGTTATCATTGACGAAGTAAAAAAAAACTTAGCCAATAAATGTCCTCGTCAGTGATTTTGTTGATAAGATTAACACTGTATGCAGTATATATATATATATATATATATATATATATATATATATATATATATATATATATATATATATATACACACACACACACACACACACACACACACACACACACACACACACATTGATCAGCCACAACATTAAAACCACTGGCAGGTGAAGTGAATAGCATCAATTATCTTTTTACAATGGCACGGGGTGCCAAGGGGTGGATATATTAGGTGGCAAGTGAACAGTCAGTTCTTGATTTTCATGTGTTGGGAGCAGGAAAAATGGGCAAGCGTAAGGATTCTGAGAGACTTTGACAAGGGCCAAATTGTGATGGCTAAACGACTGGGTCAGAGCATCTCTTGAAAACAGCAGGTCTTGTGGGGTGTTCTCAGTATGCAGTGGTTAGTACCTACCAAAAGTGGTCCAAGGAAGGACAACCGGTGAACCAGTGACAGGTTCTTGGCCACCCAAGGCTCATTGACGTGTGTGGGGAGCGAAGGCTAGCCCATCTGGTCCGATCCCAGGAAAGAGCTATTGTAGCACAAATTGCTGAAAAACTTGCTGCGTATCGGGCTGCGTAAAAGCAGACCAGTCAGAGTGCCCATGCTGACCCCGTACACCCTACAATGGGTGCGTGAGCATCAGAACTGGAACATGGAGCAATGGAAGAAGGTGGCAGTCTTACCACGGCTGATGTGAGGAAAACTCTATGTAGAGTCAACCCACGGAAGGCTGCTGGACCAGACAACATTCCTGGCAGAGTGCTCAGAGGATGTGCAGACCAGCTGGAAGATGTTCTTACCGACATCTTCAACATCTCTCTAAGCAGCGGCATCGTTCCAACATGCTTCAAGGCCACCACCATCGTCCCCATGCCAAAGAAGTCTTCGGTGTCCTGCCTCAACGACTACCGTTCCGTCGCACTCATACCCATCATCATGAAGTGCTTCGAGAGGCTCGTCATGAGGCACATCAAGACCCAGCTGCCCCCCTCACTAGACCCACTGCAGTTCGCGTATCGTCCAAATCATTCAACAGACGACGCCATCGTCACCACCCTCCATCTGGCCCTCACCCACCTAGATAAAAAGGACACATACATTCGAATGCAGTTCATAGACTTCAGCTCAGCATTCAACACAATAATTACTCAGCACCTGATTGGAAGGCTGAACCTGCTGGGCCTGGACACCTCCCTCTGCAACTGCATCCTGAACTTCCTGACTGGGAGACCTCAGTCAGTCCGGATTGGGAACAGCTTCTCCCCCACCCAGGGCTGTTTGCTCAGTCCACTGCTGTTCACTCTGCTGACTCACGACTGTGCAGCAATGCACAGCTTGAACCACATCATTAAGTTCGCCGATGACACGACCGTGGTGGGTCTCATCAGCAAGTTTCTATTACCAAGAAAGCCCAGCAGCGTCTCTGCTTTCTTCGAAGGCTGAGGAAAGCACATCTTCCACCCCCCATCCTCACTACATTCTATAGAGGGACTATTGAGAGCATCCTGAGCTGCATCATTGCCTGGTTTGGGACTTGCACCGTTTTGGACCGCAAAGCCCTGCAGAGGATAGTGAGGACAGCTGAGAAGATGATCGGGTTCTCTCTTCCCTCCATCAAAGACATTTACAAAAAACACTGCATCCGCAAAGCAACCAGCATTGTGGATGACCCCACACACACCCCTCTTCACCCCACACACACACAAACTCTTCACCCTCCTGCCGTCTGGCAAGAGGTACCGAAGCATTCGGGCCCTCACGGCCAGACTGTGTCTCAGCTTCTTCCCCCAAGCCATCAGACTCCTCAATACCATGAGACTGGACTGGCACACACATGTCCTGAGTTGCACTTGAATTATTGTCAATTTATTCCTGGCTGCTACCTCAATAACTGCTATATGCATAGAACACTATCTCATAGTATGTTATGTTTACATTTGGCATTTTTAGAAACTCATCTTTTTGCACTACTGTGTACTGTTCGGCGCTGTCACTGCACTGTCTCTCACTGTGCCCATTGTCCTGTTAATTCTTGGTAATTTATTGTACTGTCCCGTACTTTTTGCACATGTTTGCATGTGCACTTTATATAGGTATGTTATTTAGTCGGTGTAGTCTCTTGTGGTTCTGTGTTTGTCCTATGTTGTTTTGTTTAGCTCCATGGTCCTGGAGGAATGTTGTCTCGTTTCACTGTGTACTGTACTAACTGTATATTTACATTTACATTTATGCATTTACAGTGCACTTACAGGTGAAACTCGAAAAATTAGAATATCGTGCAATAGTTCATTAATTTCAGTAATTCAACTTAAAAGGTGAAACTAATATATTATATAGACTCATTACAAGCAAAGTAAGATATTTCAAGCCTTTATTTGATATAATTTTGATGATTATGGCTTACAGCTTATGAAAACCCCAAATTCAGAATCTCAGAAAATTAGAATATTGTGAAAGGGTTCAGTATTGTAGGCTCAAAGTGTCACACTCTAATCAGCTAATTAATCCAAAACACCTGCAGAGGGTTCCTGAGCCTTTAAATGGTTTCTCAGTCTGGTTCAGTTGAATTCACAATCATGGGGAAGACTGCTGACCTGACAGTTGTGCAGAAAACCATCATTGACACCCTCCACAAGGAGGGAAAGCCTCAAAAGGTAATTGCAAAAGAAGTTGGATGTTCTCAAAGTGCTGTATCAAAGCACATTAATAGAAAGTTAAGTGGAAGGGAAAAGTGTGGAAGAAAAAGGTGCACAAGCAGCAGGGATGACTGTAGCCTGGAGAGGATTGTCAGGAAAAGGCCATTCAAATGTGTGGGGAGCTTCACAAGGAGTGGACTGAGGCTGGAGTTACTGCATCAAGAGCCACCACACACAGACGGGTCCTGGACATGGGCTTCAAATGTCAAACGTCTTACCTGGGCTAAAGAAAAAAAGAACTGGTCTGTTGCTCAGTGGTCCAAAGTCCTCTTTTCTGATGAGAGCAAATTTTGCATCTCATTTGGAAACCAAGGTCCCAGAGTCTGGAGGAAGAATGGAGAGGCACACAATCCAAGATGCTTGAAGTCCAGTGTGAAGTTTCCACAGTCTGTGTTGGTTTGGGGAGCCATGTCATCGGCTGGTGTTGGTCCACTGTGCTTTATTAAGTCCAGAGTCAACGCAGCCGTCTACCGGGACATTTTAGAGCACTTCATGCTTCCTTCAGCAGACAAGCTTTATGGAGATGCTGACTTCATTTTCCAGCAGGACTTGGCACCTGCCCAAAGTACCAAAACCTGGTTCAATGACCATGGTATTACTGTGCTTGATTGGCCAGCAAACTCACCTGATCTGAACCCCATAGAGAATCTATGGGGCATTGCCAAGAGAAAGATGAGAGAGTCATGAGACCAAACAATGCAGAAGAGCTGAAGGCCGCTATTGAAGCATCTTGGTCTTCCATAACACCTCAGCAGTGCCACAGGCTGATAGCATCCATGCCACGCCGCATTGAGGCAGTAATTAATGCAAAAGGGCCCAAACCAAGTACTGAGTACATATGCATGATTATACTTTTCAGAGGGCCAACATTTCTGTATTTAAAATCCTTTTTTTATTGATTTCATGTAATATTCTAATTTTCTGAGATTCTGAATTTGGGGTTTTCATAAGCTGTAAGCCATAATCATCAAAATTATATCAAATAAAGGCTTGAAATATCTTACTTTGCTTGTAATGAGTCTATATAATATATTAGTTTCACCTTTTAAGTTGAATTACTGAAATTAATGAACTTTTGCACGATATTCTAATTTTTCGAGTTTCACCTGTATTACAGGGACAATCCCCCCCGGAGCAACCTGGAGTTAAGTGCCTTGCTCAAGGACACAATGGTGGTGGCTGAGGGGATCGAACCAGCGACCTTCTGATTAACGGTTATGTGCTTTAACCCACTACACCACCACCACTCCTATGGTGATGGTATATGGTTGAACAACAATAAAAACCACTTGACTTGACTTGGGAAGAGATGGCAGCAGGATGCACTATGGGAAAAAGGCAGGCTGGCAGAGGCAGTGTGATGCTCTTGGCATTGTTATGCTGGGAAATCTTGGGTCCTGACATTCATGTGGATATTACTTTGACATGTAACACCTACCTAAATATTCTTGCAGACCACGGTCACCCATTCATGGCAACAGAATTCCCTGATGGCAGTGGCCTCTTTCAGCAGGATAATTCGCCCTGCCACACTGCAAAAATGGTTCAGAAATGGTTTGAGGAACATGACAAAGAGTTCAAGGTGTTGACTTGGCCTCCAAATTCCTCAGATTTCAATCCGATTGAGCATCTATGGGATGTGCTGGACCAACAAGTCCAATCTATGGAGGCCCCAACTCACAACTAATTGGGGTATATATATATATATATATATATATATATATATATATATATATATATATATATATACACACACTCACCTAAAGGATTATTAGGAACACCATACTAATACTGTGTTTGACCCCTTTCGCCTTCAGAACTGCCTTAATTCTACGTGGCATTGATTCAACAAGGTGCTGAAAGCATTCTTTAGAAATGTTGGCCCATATTGATAGGATAGCATCTTGCAGTTGATGGAGATTTGTGGGATGCACATCCAGGGCACGAAGCTCCCGTTCCACCACATCCCAAAGATGCTCTATTGGGTTGAGATCTGGTGACTGTGGGGGCCATTTTAGTACAGTGAACTCATTGTCATGTTCAAGAAACCAATTTGAAATGATTCGAGCTTTGTGACATGGTGCATTATCCTGCTGGAAGTAGCCATCAGAGGATGGGTACATGGTGGCCATAAAGGGATGGACATTGTCAGAAACAATGCTCAGGTAGGCCATGGCATTTAAACGATGCCTAATTGGCACTAAGGGGCCTAAAGTGTGCCAAGAAAACATCCCCCACACAATTACACCACCACCACCAGCCTGCACAGTGGTAACAAGGCATGATGGATCCATGTTCTCATTCTGTTCACGCCAAATTCTGACTCTACCATCTGAATGTCTCAACAGAAATCGAGACTCATCAGACCAGGCAACATTTTTCCAGTCTTCAACTGTCCAATTTTGGTGAGCTCTTGCAAATTGTAGCCTCTTTTTCCTATTTGTAGTGGAGATGAGTGGTACCCGGTGGGGTCTTCTGCTGTTGTAGTCCATCCGCCTCAAGGTTGTGCGTGTTGTGGCTTCACAAATGCTTTGCTGCATACCTCGGTTGTAACGAGTGGTTATTTCAGGCAAAGTTGCACTTCTATCAGCTTAAATCAGTCGGCCCATTCTCCTCTGACCTCTAGCATCAACAAGGCATTTTCAGCCCACAGGACTGCCGCATACTGGATGTTTTTCCTTTTCACACCATTCTTTGTAAACCCTAGAAATGGTTGTGCGTGAAAATCCCAGTAACTGAGCAGATTGTGAAATACTCAGACCGGCCAGTCTGGCACCAACAACCATGCCACACTCAAAATTGCTTAAATCACCTTTCTTTCCCATTCTGACATTCAGTTTGGAGTTCAGGAGATTGTCTTGACCAGGACCACACCCCTAAATGCATTGAAGCAACTGCCATGTGATTGGTTGATTATATAATTGCATTAATGAGAAATTGAACAGGTGTTCCTAATAATCCTTTAGGTGAGTGTATATCACACACACAGTATTGTGCAAAAGTTTTAGGCACTTGTGAAACATTTTGCATATTGAGGATGTCTTCAAAAATAATGCCATCAATATTTTTCATATATCAATTAACATCATACAAAGTCCAGTAAACGTAAACAATATAACATCAATATTTGGTGTGGTCACCTTTGCCTTCAAAACAGTACCAATTCTCCTAGATACATCTGGACACCGTTTTTCTTGGTTTTTGGCAGATAGGATGCTTCAAGCTTCTTGGATAATTCGCCACAGTTCTGTTTAGGGTGTCTTAACTGCTTCTTTATCTTCATGTATCCCAGACTGACTCGATGTTCAGTGGGGGTTTATGCAGGGCTCCTTGTTCTTCCATTCTATTTACAAAAGGAATGTTTGGGAGTGTAAAATGTGTATTTCCTATTGACACACTAAAGCTGAAGATATACATAACCATCTTAAAACAGATGCTTTGGTAAAACAACTGACAAGACTTTTGCACAGTACTTTACGTATATATATATATAGAATGATATAAAAAAAAAGTGGTAATATTCCAAGTACGATTGTACAGTGTGATTGTAGCTCTGCTTCGTCTACCATACAGGTATACATACACCTTCTTAAGATCATAACTGGCCTCGGCGTGCGCGTGTTGATGAACACTCTTCTTTCTTTTATTTTTACACATAATAAAGCATTAGTTACGTGACAGTTACAGGAGTTTCATTTTAAATCATGGAGAGGCTATATATGGGAGAATCAAACATCCGCCACTCCTTTTGCCATGATGATTCAGACAGATTGCAAATTATTGCTTTAGTCTGTGACGTGTTTCAAGTGTACTACATCTATAGCCAACATTTGGCAAGCGATCATTTAGACAAACTTTGCTAGTTGAATTGTAATGATAAATAATTTCATATTTCTACACTGCTCATCATGAACTGGTAGAGTACACATCTCTATCTGCAGGGGGTTTATGAATATATACACAAATTGTTTGTTGTACAATGAGTACATTCTAGATAAACTTGTTAATTTCTAGATATTGATTTCTAGATAGACTTGGTTTAGATAAAACGAATACCTACACTGGCTAAGAATTATTAAGCAGTTTTCTTATTCTATTATTTTTGAACATCTGGGTTTATTATTATCATTTAACTTCCCCATTTGGTGATTTTGTAAATTTTTCTTGCACACCTTTTTTTTCTATAATTAAAAGAACTTGGATTTCTCTAAATAGGTTGCCTTGAATTCTTATAAAGAACATGCATTTTGAATCACATGTAGGCCTGTTGTAAGGCAGGTCCTTACCACACATCATCGGCAACAATGTCGCCTATGAGATCAAACCCACCTTCGCTTGACCACACAGGACTGGCAAAAAATGCTCTTCATTGCATTTACATTTACGCATTTGGCAGACGCTTTTATCCAAAGCGACTTACAGTGCACTTATTACAGGGACAATCCCCCCAGAGCAACCTGGAGTTAAGTGCCTTGCTCAAGAACACAATGGTGGTGGCTGTGGGGATCGAACTAGCGATCTACTGATTACCAGTTTACCAGTTATGTGGTTTAGACCACTACACCACCACCACTCATTGACACGTCACGGTTTTGACTTTTCAGGGGTGATGGTCGGACTCAAGTTTATCGTTGAAGAATGAGCTTTACACCGAGACCTGTACTCTGAAGCAGGATCAATTTGGAGGTGAAGAGTCCGCCATGGTCTGGGGCAGTGTGCCACAGCATCATCAGACTGAACTTCCCTATAACGCTGTGCGTTATAGGGAAGGCATCCTCCTCCCTCATGTGGTACCCTTCCTGCAGGCTCATCCTGACATGACCCTCCAGCATGACAATGCCGCCAGACATACTGCTCGTTCTGTGCTTGATTTCCTGTAGCTTGATTTCCAGTACTTAATGCAGCTGGTGGCCACACCAGATACTGACTGTTACTTTTGAGATCCCTCCCCCCCCCTTTGTTCAGGGACACATTATACAATTTCTGTTAGTCACATGACTGTGAAACGTGTTCAGTTTATGTCTTTGTTGTTGAATCTTTTTACATATTGTGACTTAAATTAAAAGAAATAAATAATATATAACAGCGCAATAATGTAGTTAGAATATTTTTTATACAGATATACAGTTATGTACAGGTTATGTAATGTATTGAAGAAGAGGAAGGATATGTTAAAGAATATATATGAAATATGGATATAAGTATGAATCGATGGATTGAATATTGCACATGGTTGTATTGACCAAAGGAAAGTATTTGGGGGCAGTTTTAACTGTTTATGAGGTGGATGGCCCGAGGGAAAAAAACTGTGCCTGTGTCTGGCTGTTCTGGTGCTCAGTGCTCAGTTCGAAAAGGAATTGTGCTGGGTGAATTGGGTCAAGAGTGATTTTAACAGCCCTTTTTGTTACTGTGGATGTGTACAGTTCTAGCAGGCTGGGTAGGGGATCCTCTCAGCAGTCCAAACTATCCTTTGAATTCTTCTGATGTGTGACTGCGTAACTGAACCAAACCAGACAGTTATAGAAGAGCAGAGGATTGACTCAGTGACTGCCGCGTAGAACTGTATCATCAGCGCCTAAGCAGGTTGAACTTCCTCAACTGGCGAAGGAAGTACAACCTTTGCTGGGCCTTTTTCAAAATTGAGTCTATGTGGGTCTCCCACTTCAGGGCCTTTGAGATAGTGCCCAGGAACATGAATGACTCCACTACTGCAACAGTGCTGTTCAGAATGGTGAGTGGGGTCAATGTTGGGGTGTTCCTCCTAAAGTCCACTTTCATCTCCACTGTTTCAAGCGTGTTCAGCTCCAGGTTGTTTTGACTGCACCAGATGGCCAGCTGTTCAACCTCCCTTCTGTATGCAGACTCATCATCATCTTGGATGAGGCCAATGACTAGTGTCATCTACAAACTTCAGGAGCTTTACAGAGGGGTCGTTGGCAGTGCAATAATTTGTGTACAGGCAGAAGGGTAGTGGGGAGACCACACATCCCTGGGGGGCAGCAGTGCTGATTGTACATGTGCTGGAGGTTAATTTCCCCTGTCTCACTAGCTGCTGCCTGTCTGTCAGAAAGCTTGTGATCCATTGACAGATAGACCCGGGAACAGAGAGCTGGGTTAATTTAGTCCATAGAATAGCAGGGTTGATGGTGTTAAAAGCCGAACTCAAGTCAACAAATAGTATCCTTACATAAGTCCCTGGTCTGTCTAGATGTTGAAGTATGTAATGCAGTCCCAATTTGACAGTATCATAGACAGACCTGTTTGCTCTACAAGCAAGAAAGGGTCCAGAAAGGGTTCAGTTATGTCCTTCAGGTGGGCCAGCACCAGTCTCTCAAATTACTTCATGACCACAGACTTCAAAACGACAGGTCTGTAGTCATTATGTCCTTTGATCTTGAGTTTCTTTGGGACGGGGATGATAGTTGAGTGTTTTAAGCAGCAGGGAACTTCACACTGGGTGTGATGGGGGCCAGCTGGTCAGCACAGGATTTTAGATAAGTGGATGAAACACCATCTGGGCCCTCTGCTTTCCTTGTCTTCTGTTTCCGGAACCCGGTACACATCATCTTCACAGATTTTAAGTGCATCAGTAATGATTGTGACCTTTGGATTTGAACAGAGACTGATTTCTGAATGAGCAGGAAGCCACTGAATCTCTGCCAAGATTAAACATGATTTAACACGATCAAACAAGTTCAGACACCTCAGAATACTCAACTCAACTCAACAATGAATTTCTTAATTACAAAGCCTGTTATTTAGATGCCAGTTGTGGATAAGAGTATGTTATAAGGAGTTGATCATGTTGTGTCCATGTGTTTTGTGTAGGATCTGACAGATGAACTCGCCCTGGTAGACGTGATGGAAGATAAACTGAAGGGAGAGGCGATGGACCTGCAGCATGGAAGCCTGTTTCTCAAGACGCACAAGATAGTGGCTGATAAAGGTCAGATTATGAGGCTATAAAATAAATATTTCAAAAAAGGCTAAGGAATTTATGGTTGTTATTAATGTTGCGTAAGAGACAGACTGTTGGATCAGCACTGATTTGGTGTGAGATAACATACTGGTGACATAGATTCAAATTATTACACTGGATTGTTATTAATGTTAACAAGTAAACATAAGTAAAATGTTAAAAGTAGAAGCAGCATTCAGTTATTTCAGAGAGAAAATGTCTTTGTTATTAGTTTTAAATCATATTTCGAAAGCTGCCACCAAATTTCAACAATTACCAACTAAGGATGGGCAATATACCTGTTGAAAATTTGCATTTCTACTGGTATATTGTTTTAAGTATCATCCATATCACGGTCATGCAAAGAGTGTGTAAAGTCTACCATTACTTTGGACATTATTTAAAATAAAAAAGGAACTAATTATTTTTCAGGCATTTTTGAATCACTTTTAATATCGTTATCGACCAAAAACGAAATCGCCCATCCCTATTACCAACTGTTTCAGTTTTGGTAGAGGAACAATGATTCACCTAGGTCAACTTAATAAAGTTTAGTAAAATAAAATATGATTTTGAATCCAAATACAATGCTATAAATGCCTGTTCAAGAACGAAACAATAAAAAAACTAAACGAATTGCAGACAAAATCAAAAAGCATGTATCATATTGATTGGTGAGGGTTTTTTTGTTTAGTGTTTTTATCAAAAGATTTCTTTTTTTTTTAAATAACTAATCTTGTAAAAAACAAAACAGTCCTTTCCACTGAAAACATTTTCACCCCCAATGAAAAAAGGGCTATTATACGCATCGTTTTGTATTATTTGTGGTGAATATTTGCACTTGGGGAGATTTCCAAATGCATTTTTGCACCCTTGAAAGGCACTTTATCGTTAAGAAAAGGAATGTTTTCACAAAGGGCACTTCCACAAGACTGTGAGTGAAGGGTACATTCATACAATACAATTTACCCTTCAGAGAACCTACTTCTTTGGAATTTACACTTGGTGTTCATAGGCCTTTATCAAGATCAAGCGAGAAAGAGTGTAATCGATCCAGTTGAGCAGTGACTGAATTTTGGTTCTACTTTCATGTGATTTTTAGACTACAGTGTGACCGCAAACTCCAAATTGGTCGTTGTGACTGCTGGAGCTCGCCAGCAGGAGGGTGAGAGCCGTTTGAACCTTGTGCAGAGAAACGTCAACATCTTCAAGTTCATCATCCCCAACATTGTCAAGTACAGCCCCAACTGCATCCTCCTGGTGGTGTCAAACCCAGGTAAGACTGTCAATGATTCCTTGAACGTACTTAGGTCCTCATGGGTTTTAGTTGACAACTTGAGATGGTTAACCAGCTCTGTGTTCTCTTTAGTTGACATCTTGACCTACGTGGCCTGGAAACTTAGTGGTTTTCCTAGGAACCGCGTGATCGGCAGTGGCACAAATCTGGACTCGGCCCGGTTCCGTCACCTGATGGGAGAGAAGTTGGGAATCCACCCCTCTAGCTGTCATGGATGGGTCATCGGAGAGCACGGAGACTCCAGCGGTGAGACTTAAGAACTTGATTTGGAGCACCATCTGAATAGTACACAACAGTAGATTTCTGGAAGTAGAAATTATATATTTTAACAGAGGAATTGATGCACGTCAACTCTGAGGTTGCTAAATGATGGTATATGGTTGAATGCTTCTGTAGAAGCCATAAGTCAGTGTAATTTCAACTTGTTTGATTGTATAATAATCATGTTAGATAGTTGAGGTCAACTGATATTGGATTTTGCTGAAGCTGATAACTAATTATTCAGACAATATATGTATTTTTAAATCAATATATTAAAGTGTTAAAGTATCATTTAAACTTCCCTTTTAAAAAATCGTGTTAGATAGTTGAGGTCAATCGACAGTAGTTATTGCCGACCCAGATAACTGAGGTGATGGAAACAAGCTGATAACTGATTAATTGGACAATATTTTTAAAATCAATATATTAAGTGTATATAAAGTGTTATTTCAACTTCCGTTTTAAAAGATCGCGTTAAATAGTTGAGGTCAACCGATAGTAGATTTTGCCGATACGGATAACTGAGGTGATGGAAACAAGGTGATAACTGAATAAAATCATTATATTGAAAAGTTTATAAAGTGCGATTTCAATTTCAGTTTTAAAAAATCATGTTAAATACAGTAGTTGAGGTCAATCAATAGTAGATTTTGCTGATACCCATAACAGAGGTAGTGGAACCAAGCTAATAACTTGAGTTAACGTGATGACAATAGAAAACTATTGGCGAACAATCTGCATACTTTTTTGCAGATAACCAATAATTCCAAAAGCAGCTGATGGCATTAATTAATTGTCAAAAACTATATATGGGTTTACCTCTATTTGATAGCCAAATTTCTGATATAGAACTACTCTACCCATAATCCTCAAGAGACATCCACCAATCAAAGAAGTCACTGTAATATGTTTTCTCCTGTTGTTGTCTCATGCAGTTCCTGTGTGGAGTGGTGTAAATGTAGCTGGCGTGTCCCTCCATGGATTGAACCCTGATATGGGTACAGATAAAGACAAGGAGGACTGGAAGAGCGTCCACAGGATGGTGGTTGACAGGTAAATGATCTTTAACCAAATAGACAATAAAAAAATGGCACCATTAGTTAAGTTTATGGTGTGGCCATTTTTTTATGTTTCAACAAGTGTTGGTCTGGTCAATCCATCTCTGGACAAAAATGTAAATATTAAGCCTTAATCAGCTAAAATTACATATAGAAAAGTTTTAGGGAGCCAAGAGTTGACAGGGAGCTCTCTTTATTTGTATATGATTTGTAATATAAGTGTACAGAGTGCCTCCATTAGCAAGCTTGTAAATTACATTCTTATGTAAGTGTATTTAGACTGGGCTTCTGTGTTTATCTGTGTTTAACATAAATCTGGTTTGTATTGGCAGTGCTTATGAAGTCATTAGGCTGAAAGGCTATACCTCTTGGGCTATTGGTATGTCTGCAGCTGACATGTGCGAAAGCATCTTAAAGAACATGCGCAAGTGTCATCCAGTGTCTACACTGGTGAAGGTAAAATTCTGTTCGACATGTCAGAGTACCGTTACTGTATATAATATTACATAACATTTATATATCAAATAAAGCCACATAATTAACTAACGGTCACTCACACAAGCTACACAACTAAAGCATGACACTAGCAATGCTATTGGGTTCAATTCCAGGGAACACAAACACTGATAAAATGTATGCATTTGAACTCACTGTAAATCACTTTGGATTAAAGCTTTTGGCAAATGTGTAAATGTACAGTAACTGCCGCCCCTCACGTGACGTGACTAACAGTTGATTTGGATAGTCTGATGTTAGCATGTTGCTAAGAGAACTCAATAATCAAATTAGCACAAATTCATAGCACACAAATATTTGACGACATACACATCCAGTAGTTCAATCTAATTAAAAAATACATCATTTGCACTAATACTTTTCAGTTGTTGCCTGCATTCTGGCATTGCCTTATCAGTGAAGGACATGTGCAATAGTTGGGTTTCCATACATTTTTATGCAAATTTTGTGAGATTGCATAAAATTGCTGGATGGAAATGCCAAGATGTGAAAATCTTAAAAACGCGAGGACAAAACTTAATTTTTTACTTAATGTATTCCTAGACACGCGTCAAGAAAGTCGCTTAACTGTATCTTTGCCATTTTCTTTCCCACATGGGATGGAATCGCTGCTTTAATCGCAAATATATTTTGCAATATTTCCAATTTTGCATAAATTAAATTCATAACTTGGATGGAAACTAATGATGCCTTTGATGTTTGTGAAAATTTTGTATGGATATGATGCCTTAAATGTTGCCTAACTAGGTTGTGAAGCAAAGCAATGGTTTTCTCTGTCCCTTGTTGCATGTTCACAGGGAATGCACGGTGTGAATGAGGAGGTCTTCCTCAGCGTGCCTTGCATCCTGGGTAACAGCGGCCTGACAGATGTTGTGCACCTGACCCTTAAACCAGACGAGGAGAAGCAGCTGGTGAAGAGCGCGGAGACCCTGTGGGGCGTTCAGAAGGAGCTGACCTTATGAACAGCGATCCCCTACAAAATGTAACCAGTGTCACAGATTTCAAACCTCTGATACTCCCGCCTTGATCTCCAGACCTTACAAAAACGCATTGCCATTAACATCCATTAGATGGCTCCAAGCCAGTCTAAGACCTTTAGATTGTAACACTCGTTTTTTTTAGCAATTTTAGCAGCAGAGGGGGATTTGTTTATTCCTGTTGTCTTTACGAAGATCATTCAAGTGTTTGGAAAAGTTTGTCTGTGTGCATACGATTTTATAATAAAGAAATAAGCATTTGTGAGTAATGCGATGTGAAATTTGAGTCTTGATTTTACTTTATATTCCATTAATAACTCAACTAGCATTCCGTACCACTTGCGCCCAGTATCTTTATTAAATACCTAATATATAATTTTGGTTAGACCAACAAGTAAAACCAAAAGTTTCCATAATTGCTGTTTCATTGAGTATGTTCACATGTATAACTTAACGCTGATCTCAAAAACTGCTAAAACCGTTAATTCAAGACGTTAATCAGAAATTATCAGCTTTTGCATCAGGTTTCGGTTCTTGATGTTAAACTGTAAACAGACTTGCGCACATTGATGCATTAATGAAACATTAGCAGAACACATTTCTGTGCAAATTTACGCAAGTAGCATTTACGAATGGTTTACACAGAAATTCGTTCTGTTCGCGGTTTGTATAAATCATCTAAAATGTTGCGCTGAATTGGATACGACAATTTGCGCAACACTTTTGAATTGTTGCGTTGAATGCAAGTTTGTACTAGATTGGTTATTCCAAGCAAAACAAGCAAAAATCTTCTCGTTTCGATTGGGAGCAATCGGCATGAACTGTTTACAAACTTACCCTGAATATAAAATGTCGTTTAAGGCCTTTACATGATCTTACACAGCATCAGCTTATTAAGCATGTTGGGAAAACATTGTGCATGTAAACACAATCAATAAAGCCAACCAACATGGCATGGGTTTGTATTATAAATCAACCACAAGTGCACTGATTGTTTCACTGGGAAAGCACTTTATCACAGATCAGAATAAAATTACGCAAAGGCATAGTTTGTTCAAAACAAATAAAATTTTCATAACAAAGGGGAAATCAACAAGAAACGCAACAAACCAAAACTCACTGTTATTTCTGGTTAGATAATTTCTGGTTACATTACAATCCCAAATACTTCTACTTTTGTGTGCGTGTACACTTGTATGTATCAGCTGGAAACGAGTTGCTATTGCCGATGTTGTATTTTTATTTCTGTCAGTGTTGAGTCGTAAGAGCAAGAAGACACTCCCAGCTGAGTGGTAAAACACAGTGACGGTTGTAGCTGTTACTTGAAATGTGTGATTGTAAAATTGAGGCACAATCTGCAACCAAATAAACATTGTGACTAACAGCAAAAGCCACTCTTTTGTCTTTTTGTTCTGTGCTTGTTTTATCGATCAGCTGTATGAAAGTAACAGCTGATCACCTAGAATCAATGGGACCGTGTGTATTTGGCGTTTCCAAAGGAATAGTAAAATAGCAGGTCAGTCCAGGGTTAATTATATCAGCACATGATTACTACTCCAAAATACATGTGATCATAGGTGCAGACATTGGCACCAGTTTAGAGACGACATAAAAACTGATAATGCAAGGGTTGACCGTTCATAAAAACTGATAACGCAAGGGTTGACCTTTCATAAATCAACAATCACGATTAAAGATCATATTCTTTTATTGATCTCGGAGACATAATAACCAACAGACTTAAATAAGAACAAATATTAGCAGATTAGGCAACGCCTCCCTTGAAAGAGCAACTCTGGTCTTAAAAATGAAATTCACATCCCAAAAGTGCACTAAAACTGACTGAAATGCAACAAATTAGATACACACAAAACTAAAGAATTTGGTTAATTTATAAATGCATTTGCCAAAAACTGAAATAACAGAACTTTTGTAGCTTTTCTGTCTTAAAAATAAAGCTTATTTGTCACAAACTATTCTTTGTATACAGCTAAATGATTTGCAGTTACTTAAAACAATAAACCTAGAACTGTAAATAGTTCCAAACTTTGTTGAGAATAGATAAATATTAAACATAAGTCAACATAAATGTAATAAAATTGAAATACGGAACCACATGTCGTCATCCTCGTCAGTTCTCCATGTTTCCGTGAACTTTTGAGTATGTCAACACCATGTAACAGCGTCTGAATGAAAATTGGAGTCACTATCCACATGTAAGAGAGCAATATTCTTGTATTCTCTCTCTAAAGACAAATGTTGAGAGGTCACAATTCAGGTGACAAAGTTATTATAGCAGTAGTAGTATCAACAGCCAACAGACCGAAACACATGCCAGTTTAACATAAACTCAAATGAAAGCAAGAACATGATCTATACTGTACACAAAACCTGTCAAGAACAGATCCACGTCATTATTTTATTTACAAAATGAAGGTTGTTTCTAGAACCATTAAGATGTTTTGCATTGCAACACATTGTCAAAACCGTACTGTAAAATAGTCTCTCAAGATCATAATGTGAAAAAATTATGTGGTAGTATTGAAAGTATTTTCAATTTATGCTGATTTATACTGTAAAACATATACTCTATTTTTGTTTATTGGAATCACCATTAATAGTAATGGGAACTAAACAACAACAACAACAACAACAAAAACAGCAGCAAATGTAAAATGTCTTGACGCATGAGCCAAATTGTCATGAAAATAATGTCACAATGCAAATAAATATCATAATGGTCCTAAAAATAGGCTTCGTTGTTTTTTACGCAAAATATAATTTATAATTTTTTGGTAATTTATTGGGGGGTGAAAAATAACCCAGACATTTTTTCGTTTTTCCAGACATCTTTAAATCGAATGCTTAGTTCATTTTCAAATAGCGTACCTGATCTGCATTTACACAAATGATTTATTTAATTCATAAAATAAAATCAGGTGGATATCTAAAAATCTGTAAACTCACTGAAATAACACAGAAAGCGAGAAGACTGGAGAGAGTGTGGGTCATGTGATCAGAGCTGAAGTGTGTGTGTGTGTGTGTGTGTGTGTGTGTGTGTGTGTGTGTGGGGTGGGGATACTGGTGGCAGTAGGGTCAGTAAAGGTCACTGAGTCCAGCGGTCTTCCGTGCTTTCTGCATGAGCGCTCGCAGCTGGAACTGTTTTCGGGACAGCAGTCGCACATGCTGTGTGAAAATATAAAAGAGGAACGATCTGTCAAACAAGAACACCAAGAAAAGACAACTAAAAAAAGATTAAACATGTGCTTAAGTCAAATCTGATGTGAATGAATGGCATGAAAATTAGCGATAATTGTTTTGTTGTTGTACCAATACTCCAATGAAAAACGTTTGTGTAACTATATGGAATTCAACGGTCATTTACATCTTAGAAAAAATAAATAAATACAAGCCATTGCTAAAACTGAACGCAACCGATTCTGCTTTGTCAATTTTGCTCATAATATTCCTTAACAATGGACCAATCAGCTGTCATTTCAAAGTGAGACTACAACAAGAGTAAAATTGGAGTCAGACATGATGTGAACATGCAAAATTAAGAACAAATAAAGTACAAGTGTGTCATGGATAACAGAGAAGTGATAGTAAAGGATGAACAAACCTTGAGAAAGACCTCCAGGTCGATGACGCCTCTACGCAGGGCTTCTCCCAGGTAAAAGATGGTGTCTTCGATGGCGTTCTCCTCTGCGTACAGGTTCAGGATCTGTTTGTAGAGTGGAGCTGTGGGGATGATCACATCATCAATGTCATTGTTTTCCGACTGGTTCTCCATCTTCTCTAGAGCTTCACTCAGTTCCTCGTCCTTCTTCTTCAAGAGCTCAATGTTTCTGTCCACCTCAGCCTGAGGAAAAAACATGTCTAAATTTTGTTCTTCTGCCAAAAACAATGTGATCTCTGGAAGAAAACCCTTCGTATTTATGGGATAAGTGCTAATGTTCTCACCACTTCCTGGTCCAGGCGAGACACCATGTCTTCTAGCTTCTGGTGTCCTTTCTTCAGGTCCTCCTCTGTCCTCTTCAGAGCGTCCAGCTCGGCCTGTGCTCTGTCCATCTCTTCTTTCATTCTCCAGCGCAGTTTATCGCTCACAGCTGAGATCAGCGATGCTCGGATGGTGTCCTCACCAATGGTACCGTCACGACTAGGTCCTGGAGGGACATATGAGAGAAAAACATTGAATGGCGTTGTTTTGGTGCGAATTCGGTTTGAATGCCCATTTTATTACTGTGTTAGTAATTAGTCTTCCGAACCAAGTGACAACGGTGTCCATTTGAAAAGGTTGATCAGGGATTTGGTGTTTGAACACAGTATGTTTCCTCCAAACATAACAATGGTCATTATGGCCAAACAGTTAAAGTTTTTTCATCAGACCAGAGGAAATTTCTCCAAAAAGTAAGATCTTTGTCCCCATGTGCACTTGCAAACTGTAGTCTGGCATTTTAATGGCGGTTTTGAAGCAATGACTTTCAGGTTATGTTGATATAGGACCTGTTTTACTGTGGATATAGATACTTGTCTACCTGTTTCATCCAGCATCTTCACAAGGTCCTTTGCTGTTGTTCTGGGATTGATTTGCACTTTTTGCACCAAACTACGTTTACCTCTAGGACACAGAATGCATCTCCTCCTTGAGCAGTACGATGGCTGCGTGGTCCCATGGTGTTTATTCTTGCGTACTATAGTTTGTACGGATGAACATGGTACGTTCAGGAGATTGGAAATTGCTCCCAAGAATGAATCTCTTGTGGAGGTTCACTATTGTTTTTTCTGAGGTCATGGCTGATTCATTTTTATTTTCTCATGATGTCAAGCAAAGAGGCACTGATTTTGAAGGCAGGCCTTAAAATACATCCATAGGTACACCTCCAATTGACTCCCTTTAGCCTATCAGAAAAAATTACTCATATCATGTACAAAGTAGATGTCCTAAACGACTTGCCAAAACTATAGTTTCCAAAATTAAATCTGTGGAGTGGTTAAAATAGGAGTTTTAATGACTTCAACTTAAGTATATTTAAATTTCTGATTTTAACTGTGTGTGTGTATATATGTATACACACACACACACACACAGTATATAAGAGATAATGTACTGTCAGCTGTTCTGTACTGCAGGGATCTTGTACCACACTGAACTTTTTGCAATAATGACTGGCTGACTGTATCTAATCCCACTTTTTACATTGCTACTTACCAAATATATAAGTGCAGATAAAATATTGATTTCAATTTAAACTAACCTGACAAAAATGTATCAAGCCAACATAATTATTTTCTTAGGAAGAATGAAACCAAAGAGTAATATGAGAGAGATGAAACCAGCAAATGCCATGTGGCCTGAGATAATGAAAAGTTTACACACTTTAGTGTTCAGTATACAATATTATTTTACCACAAAATGACACAATTGTGGACCTTTAATCAATTGTATACAACATATTTCAAGTTTACAAACTTCATGAAATACTACCTCTTTTCCACTGTGAAAAGATTAATATTTTTGTCCCACATTTCATAAAGTGTAACCCTCAGAATGCTGTCTGTGAGGAGACATCCTTTAACATGTTCATAGATCATCCAGGCACAGAAGGACTGTGTGATTGGAGGCTCTGCACTCTAAACTGAATGTCATGGTTCAAACCAGCCTAACACAGACAATTCCATGTGGATTGATATCCTCTTCTTACTCCTGCCACTTTAAATTTAACCACTACAGGCTCTGACAAACAGGATCAACCCAGCCCTATGACTTTTATCAGCTCAGAGTCTAGATACACACCCAACCTTTCAAAGTGCTCCAGAGAGGTCACTGTAAACTAGGCATGATGCCAGGCAGAAGACCAGAGGTCAGTATCAAGATAGATGTATAGGGTGAATGGTTAAAGTGGGTGCCATCACAGTGGTTGTATACTTCTATGAAGCTGGCAGTAACGTGGCCATGTCAAGACGTTTAAATTGCAAGTCTTCAACTGCATTGCCAATTCAGATTCATTCAGATTTTGTTGCCAATTAAATTGACTCAGATTAAAATTGTATGTTGCCAGTTAGGATGACCTCAATTTCAGAGTGGATATTGCCAATTCAGATCAACTTCAGAGTCAGACTGAATATTGCCAATTCAGATCAACTTCAGAGTCAGACTGAATATTGCCAATTCAGATAACCTTGGATTCATGTTGAATGTTGGTCATTTAGATTAAATTCATAGCAAAATTTTTTTGAAACTGAATATTTATATATTTACTTGAGAGCTTATTAATGGATTACAGTGGTTCATGTGTTATAATTGTTGGTCAACAAAACTGATTAACTCACCTACAGTCGTGACAGGGGTCTGAGAAGTGTAGTGCGCTGAACCACCTGTGGCAGGATAAGCATTCCCTCCTGGATAAGGGTAACCTGGATAACCACTGGAGCAGACATAAATCATTACATAACCAATTAATCACACTTACTAATCACAACACAACCTTTCAAATAATGTGTTTTCATAACACTAGTATTAAAAAAGCCCGAAAATTTTTAATATAATAACTTCCACAGATTCATGAAAAATTGTCATTGTTTTGCATGTGATCCTTGGTCAGACTGAAGGAATCATTACCATGGGTTTGGGTTTGGCCCGTAGGGAGATACTGCAGGCATTCCAGGCATATAGGACTCTGGAAGGAAGGGAAGAACACAACACAAACACTTTAATATGCACTGCTGGAGACATCTGCTGTTTAAAACAGGCACTACTTTAAACTTAAGTGTACTACTACACTTCTACTTCTACAAAAAGTTGGGACAGTATGTCAAATGCTAATAAAAACACAAAGGAGTGATTTGTAAATTATATTCACCCTTTACTATATTGAAAACACTACAACTAAACATTATATGTTTTTCCTTGTGAATTTCACAGTTTTTTTTTTTTTTTAATGTACAGTAATTTCAAATCAGATGATCGCAACATTCTCCAAAACACATCACCATTTCTTCTAATAACACTTTTTAAGCATTTGGGCACTGAAGACACAAATTTAAGCTTAGAAAGTGGAATTTTCCCCATTCATCCATTATGTAGGTCTTCAGCTGCACAATCACACAGGTTTTCATTACCGTATTGTGCGCTTCATAATGCACCACACATTCTCAATTGGAGATGGTCAGGACTGCTGGCAGGCCAATCTAGCACCCACACTCTCTGCTTACACAGCCATATGTGGTTTGAAGTTGTCCCGCTAGAAAATGCAGGGACGTCCCTGGAAAAGACAGTGCTGGATGGCAGTTTATGTTGCTCTGAAATTTGTAGTGTCAGTGCCCATGGCATGAGTAACTCACATATCTGTCTGCATTAATGGTGCCCTCACAGATATGTGAATTACTCATGCCATGAGCACTGACACACCCCTGACCCATACAGACACTGGATTTTGGACCTGACACTTATAACAGTTTGGATGATCCTTTTCCTCTTTGGCCAGGATAACACGACAGCTTTAAATTTTCAAAAATGTGGACTCTTCAGACCAAGAAACACAGTTCCACTGTTCTACTTTCCATATAAGATAAGAACGAGCCCAGAGAATTCGGCAGCACTTCTAGACAGTGTTGATGTATGGCTTCTGCTTTGCACCGTAAAGTCTAAACATGAATCTGTGGATGCAGCGGCGAGTGGTGTTGACTAACAAAGATTTACTAAAGTTTTCCCAAACCCATGTTCATGATATCCTTTATAGATGAATGATGTTTTTTAAGACAGTGATGCCTGCACATTTAGAAATGGTTTTAGTTTTGCCCTTTACACACCAGATTCCTTGAATCTTTTAAATATGTTGTGCAATGTAGAGGGTCAAATGCCCAAAATCCTTCCAGTTTGTCTTTGGCGAACATTGTTCTCAAAGTGTTGGATTATTTGCTGAAGCATCTGTTGGTAAATTGACAAGTCTTGAACAAACCTTGCTCTTGATGGACTAGGCTGTTTTTGGAGGCTCCTTATATACTATGACACGACTGCCTAATTAATATTAAATTGCCAATGTCTCATCTGATGTGAAATTACTGTACATTTAAAAAACAATGAAATTCACAAGGAAAATCATCATATAATGTTTAGTTGTGGTGCTTTCAAAATAGTAAAGGGTGAATATTATTTACAAATCACTCCTTTTTGTTTTTATTAGCATTTTTCATAATGTCCCAACTCTTTAGGAATTGAGGTTGTAGAATGGAGAGAAACCACTATCTCTTCCTCATTACAAATGTGTTACATTTATATACTTATACAAATATACACATAACACACACACACACACACACACACACACACACACACACACTGGCCACTTTATTAGGTACACCTGTACATATTCATATGATTATCTAATTCAGCCAACTGTGTGGTAGCAGTGTAATGAATACAATTATACAGATATGGGTCAGGAGCTTCAATTAATATTCATATCAGAACAGGGAAAACAATTTGATCACAAAATCACATGTACATAAGTATTCACAGCCTTTGCTCAATACTTTGTTGAAGCTCCTTTTGCACCAATTACAGCCTCAAGTCTTTTTGTGTATGATGCTACAAGCTTGGCACACCTATTTTTGGGCAGTTTCTCCCACTTTTCTTTGCAGGACCTCTCAAGTTCCATCAGGTTGGATGGGGACCATCAGTGCACAGCCATTTTCAGATCTCTCCAGAGATGTTCAATTGGGTTAAAGTCTGGGCTCTGGCTGGACCACTCAAGGACATTCACAGAGTTGTCCCGTAGCCATTCCTTTGTTATCTTGGCTGTGTGCTAAGGGTCGATGTCCTGTTGGAAGATGAACCTTCACCCCAGTCTGAGGTCCAGAACGCTCTTGAGCAGGTTTTCATCAAGGATGTCTCTGTACATTGCTGCATTGATCTTTCCCTCGATCCTGACAAGTCTCCCAGACAAACTCCAGGTGGGCTGTCATGTGCCTTTTACTGAGGAGTGGCTTCCGTCTAGCCACTCTACCATACAGGCCTGATTGGAGGAGTGCTGCAGAGACGGTTGCTCTTCTGGAAGGTTCTCCTCTCTCTACAGAGAAGAGCTGGAGCTCTGTAAGAGTGACCATTGGGTTCTTGGTCACCTCCCTGACTAAGGCCCTTCTCCCCTGATCGCTCAGTTTGGCCGGGCGGCCAGCACTAGGAAGAATCCTGGTGGTTCCAAACTTCTTCCATTTACGGATGATGGAGGTCACTGTGCTCATTGGGACCTTCAATGCTGCAGAAATTTTTCTGTACCCTTCTCCAGATCTGTGCCTCGATACAATCCAGTCTCGGAGGTCTACAGCAATTCCTTGGACTTCATGGATTGGTTTGTGCTCTGACATGCACTGTTAACTGTGGGACCTTATATAGACAGGTGTGTGCCTTTCAAAATAATGTCCAATCAACTGAATTTACCACAGGTGGACTCCAATCAAGTTGTAGAAACATCTTTCATTGATGTAGTACAGTAATAAAAAATAATTCCATTTTTTTTATTGATGAATTCAGTAAAACAAAACAAAACAAAACAAAAAAAAAAAAAAAAAAAAAAAAAAAAAAAAAGAGTACAACCATTATTTTTTCACATTACATTTGGCTACGGAGAACTGGTTTCATTTTCTTCATGAAAATTTTCTTATGTTTTTCCACTGTAATTTTTCGAACATTTCTTGTTGGCACAAAAAAATTATGCCTGTTATACAGCAAAAGTACATAACACATAGGAGCTTAGGAGAATGAAATCTGCTTACGGTTGGGTGGTCCGGCTGCCTGGAAGGCCTGGTATGAAGGTTGTGTGGTGGGTCTGGAGAACACGGGAGGCTCCTCGCCAAACACAACAATCATCACCTGGATGAGCCCATACAGATCTGACTGAGGCTGATGGGTAAGGAGTAAACAAAATACAAGATCATTAGAAAGTTTGACATATTTCAGGTTTTCTTTAACAATCAGATCCTATTCTTAATTATCAGTGCAAATTTTCTGTTTTCTGATATTATAATTTAAAATGTACAGTGCTGTGAAAAAGTATTTGACCCTTAACTGATTTCTTCAATTTTTTTGTGTGTATTTTTCACACTAAATTGTTTTAGATCTTCAAACAAGGTATAAAACAAAAGGCATCCTCAGTAAACACAAAATACAGTTTTCAAATATATATATATATATATATATATATATATATATATATATATATATATATATATATATATATATATTTTTTTTTTATTGAAGCGAAAAGTTATCCAACACCTATATCACCCAAGTGAAAAACAAACTGTCCTCTTAAACTTAATAGCTGGTTGTGCAACTTTTAGCAGCAACAACTGCAACCAAACGCTTCCGATAACTGGACATCGGTCATTCACAACGCTGTGGGGGAATTTTGGTCCACTCTTCTTTGCAGAACTGCTTTAGTTCAGCCACATTGGAGGGTTTGAGTATGAACTGCCCCTTTAAGGTCCTGCCACAGCATCTCAATCGGGTTCAAGTCAAGACTTGGACAAGGCCGCTCCAAAACTTAAATTTAACTTCTTTTGAGCCATTCAGAGGTGGACTTACACCTATACTTTGGATCACTGTCTTGCTGCATAATCCAGTTGCGCTTGAGCTTCAACTCACAGACTGATGACTGGACGTTCTCCTTTTGGATTTTCTGGTAGCGAGCATAATTCATATTTCCCTCAATTTTTGCAAGTCACCCTGAAGCAGCAAAGTATCCCCACACTACACAATATCACCACCATGCTTGACCGTAGGTATGATGTTCATTTTGTGGAATTCTGTGTTTGATTTACGCCAGATGTAACTGGACCCGTCTTCCAAACAGTTCCACTTTCGACTCATCAGTCCACAGAACATTCTCCCAAAAGCTTTGAAGATCATCAAGGTGTTTTGGCAAACTTCAGACAAGCCTTAATTTTCTTTTGGGTTAGCAGTGGTTTCACCTCGCAACTCTTCCATGGATGCCATTTTTGGCCAGTGTTTTTCTGATAGTGGAGTCATGAACAGTGAACTTTATTGATGTGAGAGAGGCCTGCAGTTCCTTGGATGTTGTCCTTGGCTTTTTTGTGACTTCCTGGATGTGTCGTTGCTGTGCTCTTGGAAGAATTTTGGAAGGTTGGCCACTTATGTGAAGGTTCACTACTGTGCCAAGTTTTTTCCATTTGGAGATAATGACTCTCACTGTGGTTCTTTGGAGTCCCAGAGCCTTTGAAATAGCTTTGTAACCCTTCCCAGACTGATGTATTTCAATCACCTTTTTCCTAATCATATCTGGAATTTCCTTTGACCGTGGCATAGTGTGCTACAGGATGAGACCTTTCAGCCAACTTCATGCTGCCATAAAAGTTCTATTTAGCTGTTGATTTGATTGATCAGGGCTGGCAGTAATCCGGCCTGGGTGTGTCTTGTCCAGCTGAACCCCATTATTTACATTTATGCATGACAGAGCCCTTATTACAGGGACAATCCCCCTGGAGCAACCTGGAGTTAAGTGCCTTGCTCAAGGACACAATGGTGGTGGCTGTGGGGCTCGAACCAGCGTCCTTCTGATTACCAGATTACCAGTTATGTGCTTAGACAACTACACCACCACCATAAACAATTTATTATGAGATGTACACAAAAGCAGAAGCAATCTGGATGGGGGTTTATACTTTTTAAAAGCACTGTAGTTACAAAAATTACATTAAATATATTTCCACATTTATAATATAAAATAGGAAAAATACATGTAAATAATATGTACAAAAACATCATTTACATTCTATGACTCCATCAAACTGTGAAAAAGAGCACCATTTTTGAATTCAATGTGCAATTTTTTTTAATTTTGGGGCTCATTTTGTTTAGAACTATTACTATTAGCTTACCACTACACAAAAGACATGGTGCAAAAACATTATAATTTTGCAATTTTAGGTAATTGAATCATACATGTTTCCACTCATGCAGATAGGGCAGATAGATCTTGCCGTTGGCATCAATGTGTTTGCCAGTCTTTATCATCATTGCGCTGGTGGGCTTCACAAAACAAATAGGAGGATTGTAGGGATACGTGTCCAACAGCCACAGGCACACGGGAATGTTGTACACATTCCCTTTTGGAAGAACCAGAGAAAGGACAGTGAAAATACAATACTGTATAAAGGGACAGTTCACCCAAAAGTGAACATTCTGCCATAATTTACTCACCTCTATAACTAACAGGTACAGTTCCTGTAAGGCTCATTAAGTCTCTGGAGGAGCCATCATTAAACACTGAGGGGGAAAAAACCAGCACTGAAAAACACAAATAGATATTATGTTTCTAAACATCTCACACTACAGGAAGGATGATATAATCTTACCGTAAGCATCCATAACAGGTTTAAGATCTTTGTACTGAGAGATGACATTTGTTATCTCCCGGACAGTGAGATCTCTGTATTTGTATTGCTGAAAGATAAGAAAAAAAGGGCAATAGAAGTAATCTGGTCAATTCTACGGTAACTCAGATTACCGCTCTGTACAACTGTGGTGAGAAGAATGAATGCTATTCTGAGATGCAGGTTGGCACTGTTTTGGTGGCACAAGAGGGACCTACACAATATTAGGCAGGTGCTTTTAATGTTGATACACACACACATATATATACACTTGTATAAACATGACATGTCTAACTACATGTATTAATAATGCAATATAAAAATAAAATTCATAAGGCGTTAACATGACTATAAAAAGATCCTAAATCCACTATTACAGCCCAATATATTATAGATTCAGATAAATAAAATATCAAACATGCCAATAGAACTAAATTAAACTATTAATATAGACACATTATTAATGTCAAATGTCCAGCATATTATTCCATATTAAATGAAAGTAACCATTCAAATCTGAGAATATCAACCAATAGACTTGATACAAACCTTCAGCATCTTTTTAAGAGCTCCTTCGTTGACAACAGCCATAATTGTTTACACAATATAAATAAATACACTAAACTCTAGGGGGGGCAGAAGAAGAAATGTGTGCAATTTGTGTGTATGTGTGTCTGTGCTCAAGCCTGCTGCCAGGCCAAAACACACTTATTAACAACTACTGTGAGACACAAACACGCTCTAGAGATCTTAATAACTCATTCATGTAAAATGAGTTATAGCGATTTAACGAAAACTAAGAATATGCACATAAAGTCAACTGGAATTCATTGCGAGGAAGATAAACAAGATGAACACAGTGAGCGTCACTACAGTGAGAACATTTCACTTCCGGCAGGTGTGTTGGGTTTTTCAAAATAAAAGTTGTATTTTTTGTTTTGAAATACCCATTATTATTATCATCACCAGTAATAATAATTAGCACATTCATTGTACAATTCATATTGTGCATAATACAATTCTATTTGATGTCTTAATACACCAGCTCAGTCAATATTTCTTAAAGTGATAGCTTTATAACAAATTGGTGACAATGACATACTCTGCAATACTGTTATTAAAACAAAAGGTATGTAAAATAGGAATACATTCTCAAATTCATGTTAATGTTAAATTCTGCTATTATTATTATTATTAATGCATGTACAATGGAATATTATTTTTATTTTTGTAAAACATGTTTACACGACAAAAATCATTATGAAAGGACCACATCATAATATTCAAAGGGACCCAGGATCAAAGTAACATGTGAAATGTAAAGCATATCATTATATTTACAAACTGTATAATTTGATTACTTACATTCATGTTGCTCAAATTTAATTTAAGTAAATAATTTTTTTATGCTAAGCGTATATTCTAACTTTTAAATGTTTTTACTTATATATTTATATAATTATTTTACTTTTAGTTCAAAGTCAATTCTATAATTCAGGTTACAGCTGCTGCAAAAACACTACTTACATTAACAAAAACAATTAGCATGCTAACAGTTGGTTTCATTGGCTTCGAAGAACAGAAGGTCATCCTCATCTTGAGTCACATGTGAGAATTCTAGAGTCTATTTGTGGGTGCACTGTACATACTGTAATAGAAAAATGTACCTAAAATTTACCTAAATATCCCCCACTTAAAACGAAATATAGTTTTAAGTTGTGTGTGTGTGTATATATATATATATATATATATATATATATATATATATATATATATATATATATACACTCACCTAAAGGATTATTAGGAACACCTGTTCAATTTCTCATTAATGCAATTATCTAATCAACCAATCACATGGCAGTGGCTTCAATGCATTTAGGGGTGTGGTCCTGGTCAAGACAATCTCCTGAACTCCAAACTGAATGTCAGAATGGGAAAGAAAGGTGATTTAAGCAATTTTGAGTGTGGCATGGTTGTTGGTGCCAGACGGGCCGGTCTGAGTATTTCACAATCTGCTCAGTTACTGGGATTTTCACGCACAACCATTTCTAGGGTTTACAAACAATGGTGTGAAAAGGAAAAACATCCAGTATGCGGCAGTCCTGTGGGCTGAAAATGCCTTGTTGATGCTAGAGGTCAGAGGAGAATGGGCCGACTGATTCAAGCTGATAGAATAGCAACTTTGCCTGAAATAACCACTGCGTTACAACCGAGGTATGCAGCAAAGCATTTGTGAAGCCACAACACGCACAACCTTGAGGCGGATGGGCTACAACAGCAGAAGACCCCACCGGGTACCACTCATCTCCACTACAAATAGGAAAAAGAGGCTACAATTTGCAAGAGCTCACCAAAATTGGACAGTTGAAGACTGGAAAAATGTTGCCTGGTCTGATGAGTCTCGATTTCTGTTGAGACATTCAGATGGTAGAGTCAGAATTTGGCGTAAACAGAATGAGAACATGGATCCATCATGCCTTGTTACCACTGTGCAGGCTGGTGGTGGTGGTGTAATGGTGTGGGGGATGTTTTCTTGGCACACTTTAGGCCCCTTAGTGCCAATTGGGCATCGTTTAAATGCCACGGCCTACCTGAGCATTGTTTCTGACCATGTCCATCCCTTTATGGCCACCATGTACCCATCCTCTGATGGCTACTTCCAGCAGGATAATGCACCATGTCACAAAGCTCGAATTATTTCAAATTGGTTTCTTGAACATGACATTGAGTTCACTGTACTAAAATGGCCCCCACAGTCACCAGATCTCAACCCAATAGAGCATCTTTGGGATGTGGTGGAACGGGAGCTTCGTGCCCTGGATGTGCATCCCACAAATCTCCATCAACTGCAAAATGCTATCCTATCAATATGGGCCAACATTTCTAAAGAATGCTTTCAGCACCTTGTTGAATCAATGCCACGTAGAATTAAGGCAGTTCTGAAGGCGAAAGGGGGTCAAACACAGTATTAGTATGGTGTTCCTAATAATCCTTTAGGTGAGTGTATATACACACACACAGTACATATGTATACAGTATATAGTGTATATGTATATACTGTACATATGTATTTCATGTAGATGTATATACAGTACATAGTGTATATGTATTTACAGTACATGTGTATACAGTATATAGTGTATATGTATATACTGTACATATGTATACATTGTATATGTATATAGTGTACATGTGTATACAGTGTATATGTATATAGTGTACATATGTATACAGTGTATTTCATGTATATGTATATAGAGTACATATGTATACAGTATATAGTGTATATGTATATTATGTACATGTGTATACAGTATATATTGCATATGTATATACGGTACATATGTATACAGTATATAGTGTATATGTATTTAAAGTACATGTGTATACAGTATATATTGCATATGTATATATGGTACATATGTATACAGTGTATATAGTGTATATGTATATACTGTACATATGTAAAAATTGTATATAGTGCATATGTATATACTGTACATATGTTTACAGTGCATATAGTGTATATGTATATTCTCTACATATATACAGTATATAGTGTATACGTACATACTGTACAAATGTATACATTGTATATAGTATATACCTACATAATGTACAAATGTATACCGTGTATATGTATATATTGCACATATGTATACATTGTATATAGTGCATATGTATTTACAGTACATATGTATACAGTGTATATAGTGTATATGTATATATATTGCACATATGTACACATTGTATATAGTGTATATGTATTTACAGTACATATGTATACAGTGTACAGCCGTGGCCAAAAGTATTGGCAGTGACATAAATCTTGTGTTTTGCAAAGTTTGCTGCTTCAGTATTTGAACAATGATAAGCATTTCATGAGTTTTAAAGGCTTTTATTGGCAAAAACATTCAATATATGCAAAGAGTCAATATTTACAGTGTTGACCTCTGCAATTCATTCTGGCATGCTGGATATCAGCTTCTGGGCCAAATCCTGACTGATGGCGATCCATTCTTGCCTTATTAGTGCTTGAAGTTGATCACAATTTGTGGGCTTCTGCTTGTCCACTCGCCATTTAAGGATTGACCACAGGTTCTCTATGGGATTAAGATCTGGGGATTTGCCTGGCCACGGATCCAACATTTCAATGTAATGATCTCTGAGCCACTTCACTATCACTCTTGCCTTGTGACATGGTTCTCCATCATGCTGGAAAATGCACAGATCATCACCAAATTGCTCCTGGATCGTTGGGAGAAGTTGCTCTTGCAGGACGTTTTGATACCATTCTTTATTCATGGCAGTGTTTTTGGGCAGAATTGTGAGAGAGCCCACTCCCGTAGATGAAAAGCAACCCCACACATGGATGGTCTCAGGATGATTCACTGTTGGCACGACACAGGACTCATAGTAGCGTTCACCTTTTCTTCTCTGGACTATCGATTTTCCAGATGTCCCAAACAGTCGAAAGGGGTCATCAGAGAAAATAACTTTGCACCAGTCTTCTGCTGATCAATCCTTGTACTTCCTGCAGAATTTCAGTCTGTCCTTGATGTTTTTCTTTAAGAGAAGTGGCTCTTTGCTGCCCTTCTTGACACCAGGCCATTGTCCAAAAGTCTTTGCCTCACTGTGCGTGAAGATTCACTTACACCAACCTGCTGCCAATATTGAGCAAGCTCTACACTGGTGGTGACATGATTCTGTAGCGGACTCCTCAAGCGGAGACGGTCCTGGCTCTTGCTGGACACTCTGGGACTTCCTGAAGCCTTCTTTACTGCAGTTGAACCTCTCTCCTTGAAGTTCTCGATGATCCGGTAAATGGTTCTTTCAGGTGCAATATTCTTTGCAGCAATTTCCTTGCATGTTAGGCCATTTTGACGCAAAGCGATGATGGCTGCATGTATTTCTTTAGAGGTAACCATTGCTAACAAGAACACAATGATTGGAAGCATCTTCTTCCCTCTTTTATAGCAATCAGTCTGCTCTTATAATCCAATCAGAATGATTTCTCCTGACTTGTACTCGTTCACACTTTCCCAGGTGCTGCTGATATGATTAGTGAAATTATGTTAGCTGGTCATTTTGAGCCAGGACCAAAAATATGTGAAATTTGGGTTGTTGTGATAAAGTAAATTTTTTTGGCCAATGAAGCTTTTTGCACTTATTTAAAATGCATCTGCTCACTCACACTACTCTAGAAACAATGTGAATCAACACCACAACAACTGAAGCAGAAAACATTGCGAAACACAAAATTTATGTCACTGCCAATACTTCTGGCCACGGCTGTATATAGTATACATATTTATACATTCTACAGTATATGTGTAAACTGTACATGTGTATATAGTGTATATATATATATTTAAACAATTCTGTTTTTTGTACAGTGACAATGTACAGTAAGGATTTTCAGTTAGCTGAATTCATACTAAAATGACAAGCTTGATGTTTAATCTCTTAATATTATTTTTGTTTTCCTCAGCAGCCTTTGGACACTTGTTATCATATTTAACACATGTAAACTATGTTTCACCTTCCAGTTTCTCTGTTTTTCTGAGGTAATCAGGACAGAAGAGCAGATTTAGACATTGTTCAAATACGATGATGGGAATGAACATGGAAACTATACTCACAGTCTTCTGGGTCAGGATGCGTGCACAGAGGAGTGACTTCACTTAACATGGGCATCATAACCTGAATCAAACAATGCAGGTCAAATGACCAATGACAATAGAATGCAAAGAAATCTCCTCAGTAATCAAAATACTTTTTGAATTTAACTGTATTCTAATTGCCAATTATTTAAATTGTAACAATAGTGGAATACAGTTACTAATATATATAATTTTTATTTTAAATACGTAATCTTGTTACATGTGTTCCGTTACTCCCCAACCCTGTGTGTGTGTAAATATATTACTGAATTCTAGGATTATTTTGTTTGGAAGGGGAAAAATTTATTTATTTTTTTTCACTTTTGTAAATGTATGGCCTTCATTACATCACTTAACTCCAGGTTACTGCAGGGATGATGTCCTTAGATGTCCTCGCTTTGGAAAAAAACATTTGTTAAATTATTACTTATGGTCACAGTGAAGAGCTTCACTTCTCTTACTGCAGGGATCTGGTCACATTAATTCACTGTAGTAAACACAATGGTTTATAATGACGTAATATATGAAGAGCACACATTTATGAGCATTTTCAGCATTGTGTCACCTGAGACTTTCCAAGGAGACCACTAGGGGGCGCACTATCAGTTTCCTACTTATTTTTGGTCAAATAATTTTTTCACTTCAAATAAGCCCTGAATTTTAGTACTTATTTCGATGTCTGTATTTACCTTAAACAGGCATGGCATTTTCTTTTTCCCATAATGCCCCACTTTTTTGCTCACAAATATCGTTCAAATGTCATAAATGTCCCACAGACATTACTACAAAACAAAAAATAGGGGCTTTAAACAGCTCAACAGTTTTATTATTGAAAATCCATTCAGCGTTTTTAATTTAGTAAAGTATTTTTGTAACATACACATAAACCATCACACATAAATAATGCTCCCGTTTTGATTCAACAAAGCACTTATATACAAACGTTGTTAAATTACCTGAATGTGAAATGAAACCTATATCTCTAACTCTTAAAAAAGGAGAGACTTCCTCCAGAAAATATTGAACATAGTTTCTGCCCAACCGGACATGCTTTCCGTGAGGTGTGGCTGAGGGGGGTCAGGGGACATGGGATGAGGTCACTAGTGTCCAGTCCTTGTAATCTGAGCTGAGGAAGGTTTGTTGTATGACGTTGAGGTCGTGAGAAGTCCATTAAAACCAGTGTTGAGACTTCAAGGAATAATAATTTAGCAGAAATCCACAGAGCCGCCCAGTATTAGCACACTGGGGTTACAAATAAAGAACATAAACGATTAAGTCATTAGTGGTGTTTATCAGACAGACATGAACATCCAGAGAGGTCACCCGGGTGGTCAAATCAAGGCTCCTTCCAGTTTCAAATGATTGGCTTTGCCTGCTTTTCATCAACAGTCGCTTTCAGATGACACGGTAGTCTTTCCAATCTGGTCCAGTCTGCCGTAAGGAACAGTGGGTCAGATTCTCCCAACTCATGCTAGTCAGCTAAGAAAAAAAAACCAAGTTATTCTTTACAAGGTTGAAGGCTAGAGATCGACCGATTATCGGTTTTACTGATACATTTTAATCAGTATTTGCACTTTTCTGCTTAGCAGTTAATTGTTTTTTTTTATATTGAATCTGCTGCTAATTAGTGCCATCTGATGGATGTATAAAGAATAAACAGTTATTATTGTGCAAAAAGTTGAAAATAAAACATTGATTAAATATCGATTCTACATATCGTTATTGATGTTCACACTAACCGCTTTTTATGCATTTGTACTAAATCGGTAATTGTTTTTTATATTGAATCTGCTGCTAATTGGCGCCATCTGGTGGGAGTATAAAAAATGATTAGTTATCATTGTGCAAAAAGACGAAAATAAAACATTGATTAAATATCGGTTCTACATATCGGTTATTGATGTTCACACTAACCGCTTTTAAAATTTTTGTACTTGATCGGTTATTGTTTTTTATTATCAAATCTAACGATAAATGGCGCCATCTGGCGGGTGAAAAATAACAATTAGTTATCAATGTGCAAAAAGGTGTAAATAAAAGATTTATTAAATAACGGTTCTGAAAATCATTTATTGATATTTACACTAACTGATATTTATACTTTTCTACTTCATCGATTATTGTTTTTTTTTATATTGAATCTAATAACAAATGTTGCCATTTGGTGGGTGTATAAGAATAATAAGCTATCATTGTGCAAAAAGGGACAAATAAAACAATTATTAAATATTGGTTCTGCATAAATCGGTTATTGATGTTATTGACTGTTGAAAATACAGTTAAGTGGTGCAGTCTGGTGGTGTGTAAAGAATAGTTTACACACCACCAAAAAGGCATAAATAAAAAAATATGAATATTTATTAAATCCTGTATATCAGTTATGGGACATGTAAACACTAAAATAATTTGTATTGGTTGTAAACAATCAATATCGGTTGATCTCTAGTGAAGACATGGGCAAATTAGACTAATGTTTATTGTTCAACAGTCAGTATTTAACATGTCATTTGAGCTTTTTACACTTGAAATAGTTAAAGCACTCAGTATTTTTATCTTATTGATAAAGTTTTAAACAAATATAAATAGTTATCGTAGAATAGTCCTTTTGAAAAAATATGTTAAAAATGATGACACTCGTGAGATAAAGACATATCAGTGACAATATGACACGATAAAGTACTGAGTAAATTTAAAGGACGTTTTCATCAAAAGGCAAAATGATGACTAAAATACAAACCTATAAAAATGAACAGTGAACTCTTTACAAACTGAGTTTGCGCATGTGTGAGATACCTTTTTGTGCTCTGAAAATATTCCCTTGCACGCACAGAATTATGGCACAAATAGGCATACCCTATTATATGTGTAAGTGTGTATTTTGGCACCTTGATCATGACACAACACAACGGCAGCTCATGCAGTCCTGTCCGCTCTCGTCCGGAGGGTTCAACTTCCTCATTTTATGTTGACGGATCTCTCGCACAAGGGTATAAAACGCGTCCTCCACACCCTGCAGAGATATCAACCCCAGTCATGATGAGATATGCAAACTCAAACCTCAATTCTTATCTTCTGATTTCTTGAGCTGTAATTGGCCACAAAACTTATCCACACCAACACAACAACGTTTTAGATGACTGACAAGTGTGCCATAACATGATCTCAAGATTTGCATAACATGGCCATTTCTACGTACAAGTCTACATGGAAACTTACAGCTATTGATAAAATATGCAAAACTGCCGATTAAAGTGTGGTCTTTCTCGTGCAGTCTTTAGCATTCTGACACAACACAAAGTACCAGTGAGTCATCCCCTGCAGTGTTATACAACACACACTGTGTGTGTGTGTGTGTGTGTGTGTGTGTGTGTGTAGGTGGCCAAGAAGAGAAGTCCAAAGAAGCTGCAGAAACGTTTAAAGTTAAAGTCCTCTGAACGATTGTAATTATAAGCTTAAAGGGGTAGTTCAGCCAAAACTGAAAATTCTCTCATCATTTACTCAATCTTATGATATCCCAGATGTGTATGACTTCTTTCTTCTGCAGAACACAAACAAAGATTTTTAAAAGAATATTTCAGCTCTGTAGATCCATAAAATTCAAGCAAATGGGTGTCAAAATTATTATGCTCCAAAAAGCACATAAAGGCAGCATAAAAGTAATCCAGTGGTTTAATCCATGTCTTCAGAAGTGACATGATAGGTGTGGGGGAGAAACAGATCAATACTTAAGTCCCTTTTTTGCTATAATTTCCTCTCCTTACCCAGTAGGGGGTGATATACATGAAGAATGTGAATCTTCAAAAACACAAGAAGAAGAATATGAAAGTTAAAGTGAAGATTTACTGAGCAGGGAGGAAAATGTATAGTAAAAAAGGACTTAAATATTGATCTGTTTCTCACACACACCTATCATATCACTTCTGAAGACATGGATTTAACCACTGGAGTTTTATGGATTACTTTTATGATGGCTTTGTGCTTTTTGGAGCTTCAAAGTTTTGGTCACCATTTACTTGAATTGTATGGACCTACAGAGCTGAAATATTCTTCTAAAAATCATAGGCAAATTATGACAGAATTTTCATTTTTGGGTGAACTATCCCTTTAAAAACCAAACAAAACAATAGTTTTGTCATTAATTTTGCTTTAAAGACTTTTTATTCAAGAAAATACAATGAATAGATCTTGAACATTATTTTATTACACATAGAAATCCACTATTTAAAAAAATATATTTACACCAGTTAAAAACATTTTGGCTGAAAAACAACATACAAGAGGAAAAAAAGTGAGTATTACAGGTTTTGAATGGCGTGAAGGCGTGTAAACGACGACCATATTTTTATATTTGGGGGAATCATATCTTTTCATTCATACAGCAATCTTTTAGAAACGATGGACAGAAAGTTTTCCGCCCTTCCGTCTGACTCACTTGTCTGGTTTTGGCGGAGGTCTCAATGAAGGGGATGCCGTAGCTTCGGGCGAGCTCCTGTGCTTGCCGTGTGTCCACTGTCCGTGCTGGCAGGTCACATTTGTTACCAACAAGCACCATGGGCACGTCATCTGAATCCTTCACCCGTTTGATTTGTTCCCTGTGAGCGGAGAGAAAATGTCATGGTCAAATAACAAGTGACGATGTTTGATACAAACATAAAAAAGGCAAAGTAACTAGTCAAAACTCTCGCAGGCGGATCGATTTTGAAACAATGATACTTCTGGAACGTGATGCATTTTTATGCATTTATTTAGGAGTGCCAAGTTTTTAAGATGCCGTGTTAAATTAAAAGGACTTTAAAAAATGCATCTCGAGACACCTGAATTTAGTTCGCTTTGTTTTTAGACTCTGCTTGGTAATCTGCAGCTTTCTCGATCTCTAAAACTTTTTGCAACCAAAAGTGGAATATACTGTATAACACAAAATAAATACTATACACAACTGCTATTATAGGCTGACATTAGACAGTGCATTACTATTCCCCATGATGTATTGCACTTCATGTTTCAAAAATCCATTATCTAGACCCCATTACCCATGAATAACAAGCTGATTAATATAATCCAGTAATCATGCTTCTCCATTTTCCTTTAATGTCCTTGAAAGCTCTCTCTCTCTCTCTCTCTCTCTCTCTCTCTCTCTCTCTCTCCTTCAGTCTAATTGAGTTGGGATCGATTTCTCTGGCACTGTACTATAAATGCTCTGTCTCACTTTCTGCCGTCCTTAGAAGTATAACTACTGAATATTCTGGGATGGCTCCAACGGTGTGATCCACGTTACTTCTGTTTTGAAGTCAAATGTGGTTATTCAAATGTCAGAAAATGTGACAATGCTAATGTGATTACAGTATAACTACTGCTGTTAGGATGAATATCACAAAAACATTCAAGATTTTTCTTTTTGTTTGCATTATGACAAATTAAGCACATTTTTTCGCTCAAATTCTCATTATCATAATGTAATTTTTTAAAATCTCATTCTTAACTTCTGAACGCATTAATATAGTATTTTTACCTTTTTAAATCTCATTATATTCAATGATGATTCTCAATAGATTTTCATTACTGTAATACAGTATTTTGTTACTATATTACTAATACAGTAAATAATAGTTATTTTTACTGTATCAGAGTAAAACTGTAATGCAATATATTTTTTAAATCAACACAAATATATATATATATTGTTATTTTGTATTACAAGTAAACAATATAAAAGCAGTATAGTAAATAGTTTACAATTTAAACAATAAATGGTTATTGGGGCCTGGGTATCTCAGCGAGTATTGACGCTATCACACCTGGAGTCGTTAGTTAGGATCCAGGGCGTGCTGAGTGACTCCAGTCAGGTCTCCTAAGCAACCAAATTGGCCCGGTTGCTAGGGAGGATAGAGTTTCATGGGGTAACCTCCTTGTGGTCTTTATAATGTGGTTCTCGCTCTCGGTGGGTGTGTGGTGAAGTGTGCGTGGAGAATAGCTATGTCTCCGCGATAACGCGCTCAACAAGTCATATGATAAGATGCACGGATGGCCGGTCTCAGACGCGGAGGCAACTGAGATTTGTCCTCCGCCACCCCGATTGAGGCGAGTCACTACACCACAACAAGGACTTAGAGTGCATTGGGAATTGGGCATTCCAAATTGGTGAGAAAAATAAAAAAATACAAATCAAATAATAATAAATGGTTATTTGTTCATATTACTGTAATGTGAATGAGGGATTGATATCATTTATGTATAATAGAAGTACATTAATGACAAATGATACAAAAAGCATTTTTATAAACAATTAATGTATAATTAATCATTTTAACCTTCCAAAGTTCATATACAAAATGTAAATAAATGATATTGTAATAAATTATAATAATTTATTCCATTTTAAATTCCTTCGAAAATCTTTATTTTTTAACAGGTAATATTTGGTCCATTATATTTCATTATATATACTTTACACAATTGTCTGTAAAATGTCAGTGGTTTCAGTTCAGTTAGAAATTCAACCGTGCACATCCAGGCACTGCAGGAAAAGCAGTACAGTAGAATAAAAAAACCCCGTAATATTCTGGCATTGCAGGAAAAGCGCTTACATTTCAAAAGCGCTTACATTTGAAAAAATTTGGAAGTTGAACATTTATTATAGAATTTTATATAACACGGTTAATGCAATGCGGGGGTAATTTTCTCAGTTGTATCAAAGACATTTGTCATCATCATGCTTCCATAGTAATGAGAATTGAAGGATACGCGGGCACGCGCACACACACACACACACACACACACACACACACACACACACACCTGTATTGATGGATGTCCTCAAAGGACTTGGTGTTATTGATGGCAAAGACACAGAGGAAGCCCTCCCCTGTCCTCATGTACTGGTCCCTCATAGCACTGTACTCCTCCTGACCTGCAGTGTCCAAGATGTCCAGTAGACATGTCTCCCCGTCAATCACCACCTGCTTCCTGTACGAGTCCTGCACAGAGACACACCCATACAAATCGACTTTTGTTTTGATCCGTTACCATACACCATATTTTCTATCCAGTGCTTCTGAAAGCTACTACAGTATTCACACTAACTTCCTAAGGTCAAAATAATTGAAGTATTCTTATATGAATAGTTTGCCCAAAAATGTTAATTCTGTTGTCATTTAGTCACGCTCATGTTGTTCCAAACCCGCAAGACTTTCTTCCGTCCGTGAAACACAAATGGAGATGTTAGGCAGAGGGTTAGCCTCAGTCACCATTCATTTCCATTGCATGTTCCACAGAAGAAAGAAAGTCCTACAGGTTTGGATCAACATGAGGGTTTGCAAAGAACTTTCAATTTTGGGTGAACTATCATTCATGTGTGTGGCACAAATGTAGTAGTAGTTTAATACATAGGTTTAGGGGCTTGTTTAAATCCCTCACACTTAAGTATGAGCAATAACGTAGAAAGAGCCATTAATAACTACGCATGATTTGCAGCACAAAACGGCAGACTGTAGTGATGGTTCACTTGGGTCCCGTTAGTCAGCAGAATCTGCTAATGTGTGTTAGTGCGGAGAGAGAGCAAGCAGCCATAAAAAGCACATTGTTTGTCCAGAGACGGGCGTGGCGGGAAAACAGAATACACAGAGAGAGAGGGACATGCTCATGCACGTACACAAACACATCCTCTCACTGGGAGTAATCGCAGGCCGAGGGGAAACTCCTGAGATTTATTTAACAGAGGAGAGACAGAGAAGTGGAAGGTAGTGACAGACCACTATATTGGCCAAGCCGAATAATTGGCTAGTGTGTGGCCGATTAACAGAAGCGTTAAGGATAGGATAACTTTAGGATAACTTGGGCCTCGTCCACACTAATACGTTTTCGTTTGAAAACGCATCTTTTTCTCTCCATTTTGGCTTTCCGTCCACACTGAGACGGTGTTTTTGTCCGTGAAAACTGAGCCTTTTGAAAACGCACTCCAAAGTAGATACATTTGAAAACGCCATTTTCGCGTTGAAGTATGGACTATGAAAAGGGATGCTTTGGAAAACGATGATGCATTTTTAGTCATGTGATCTATCAAACCAAAACAATCAAGATGGTGGCCCGTGCTATAGCGGCGCTGTTGTGCCTGATACTCACTTTGATAGCGTTGTTAAAAAATAAAATGTTACTTTGTACAACCTTCACATTGCGTTCCTTCAAAGGCGAAGGGAAGTTTACTCGGAATTGGTGTCCGGCGATGGAACACGAGGATAATTGCGTTTCAGACCGTACATGCAACGGGGATTTTCCACATGCGCAGTGACACGATTTAAGCATTTTCATACGTTTCAGTGTGGACGAGCAACTTTTGAAAAATGCTTGAAAACGTTAGTGTGGACGGAGAGCGGTTTGAAACGAAAACGCTGTTTTCAAATGTATCCGGATTAATGTAGACGTAGCCTTAGTAGAGTATGGTCAAGCACTCACTCTTTCAAAGTAAACCACTTCGACTGCGATCACATACAGATGCGTTCGACACATTCACACTATAAATGCTCTGTGATGCTCTTTTAGCAGAGTCAACAGCAGGTGCATGTGCAGACGATGCACAAAGACACGCACTGTCCACGTGTCTAGAAATACTAGCCTGAATGCGGACAGTCCGCACTTACTCTGCTGAGGATTAAATTTGCTTCAGGATGTAACGCCATGTGGCAAACTGAAGTATATTTTGGCCTTTTGCTCTACATGTGTCAGAACTGATATAAATCAACAGCCTTGAAAATGGAACATTTTTGTTTTGTGAATTTTTTTTGTAAATATTGGATAAAATATGTTACAAGCAATATTGCATGTTTCATTTGCTATCGTTAGCGCTGAGGTGTGTCATTTTTTATAAAATAACAGCTGGGAGAGATATTGAACATTCAAAATACAGTTGAAGTCAGAAGTTTACATACACTTAAGATTAAGTCATTAAAACTCATTTTTTAACCACTCCACAGATCACATGTTAGCAAACTATAGTTCACAAGTCGTTTAGGACATCTACTTTGTGCATGACATGAGTAATTCTTTCAACAAATGTTTACAGACATATTGTTTAACTTTGAATTGACTATATCAAGTCAAGTCAATTTTATTTATATAGCGCTTTTCACAACACACATCGTTTCAAAAGCAGCTTTACAGAAGATCAAGCATTAACAGATGATAAAACTCATGTCTATAATGTCGATGAATCATCATTGTGTAATTAGATAAAATACGATTGTTAATCGTGTTTAAATATAAGTAATTAAATAATAATTGTATTAATAACCCCAGTGAGCAAGCTGAAAGCGACTGTGGCAAGGAACACAAAACTCCTTAAGATGTTGATTAATGAAGAAAAATAACCTTGGGAGAAACCAGACTCACTGTGGGGGGCAGTTCCCCTCTGGTGAACATCATGAATATAATGTAAATATTACTTATGTATAGTTATCACAATTCCAGTGAGTCAGAAGTTTACATACACTACGTTAACTGTGCCTTTAAGCAGCTTGGAAAATTCCAGAAAATGATGTCAAAACTTTAGACATTTAGCTTCTGATAGGAGGTATACTGAATTGAATGTGTACCTGTGGATGTATTTTAAGGCCTACCTTCAAATTCAGTGCCTCTTGACATCATGGGAAAAATCAAAAGTAATCAGCCAAGACCTCAGAAAAAAATTGTGGACCTCCACAGGTCTGGTTCATCCTTGGGAGCAATTTCCAAATGCCTGAAGGTACCATGTTCATCTGTATAAACAATAGTATACAAGTATAAACACCATGGGACCACGTAGCCTTCATACTGCTATAGGAGGCACATTCTGTCTCCTAGAGAATGTAGTTTGGTGCAAAAAGTGCAAATCAATCACAGAACAACAGCAAAGGACCTTGTGAAGATGATGGAGGAAACAGGTAGACAAGCATCTATATCCACAGTAAAACGAGTCCTATATCGACATAACCTGAAAGGCTTCTCAGCAAGGAAGAATCCAATGCTCCAAAACTGCCATAAAAAAGCCAGACTACAGTTTGCAAGTGCTCATGGGGAATTCACAGCGGTCATTATCACAGCTGTGTACATCCCCCCACAAGCCAACACAAACCAGGCACTCAAGAAACTGAATGGGAGTATAAGTAAGCAGGAAACCACGCACCCTGAGGCCGCGTTCATTGTGACCGGGAACTTTAACAAAGCCAATTTCAAGTCAATCACCCTGAAATCCTTCCAAGACATCAGTTGCAACACACGAGGGGACCGGGTTTTGGACCATTGCTACTCTCCCTTCCGGGATGGCTACACTCATCGGACCACTCTTCTGTTCTCCTTCTTCCCGCTTACAGGCAGAAACTGAAACAGGAAGCACCCGTCTTCAGAACGATCCAGTGCTGGTCAGACCAATCAGATTCTATGCTGCAAGACTGTTTTGATCACGTGGACTGGGAGATGTTCTGGTCCGCCTCTGACGACGAGATAGAGGTCTACGCTGATACCGTAACATGTTTCATCAGGAAGTGCATAGATGAAGTTTTGCTGACGCAAACAATACGGATCTAACCTAACCAAAAACCGTGGATTAACAGTGATGTTCTTGCGGCACTTAATGTGCGGACCTCCACTTTTAATTTCGGGAATGTGGAGGAGCATAAACAAGCCAGTTATGCCCTCCGCAAAACTATCAGAGCAGCCAAACACCAGTACAGAGACAAGATTGAAGGGCAGTTCAACATCGACTCTAGAAGTATGTGGCAGGGAATAAATATCATCATGGACTTCAAAGGGAATAAAAACTTTGACATGAACACAGCTGCCTCTCTCCCGGATGAGCTTCATACTTTGTTTTTGCTGATGATACGACGGTTGCAGGTCTGATCACTGACAATGATGAAACAGTCTACAGAGATGTAGTGCACTCTGACACACTGGTGTCAGGAGCACATCCTTCCCCTCAACGTCAGCAAGATCAAAGTATACATAAACCTTAGCCAAATACATTTAAACTCAGTTTTTCTGACATTTAATAATAGAAAACATTCCCTGTATTTGGTCAGTTAGGATCACTACTTTATTTTAAGAATGTGAAATTTCCAAATAACAGTAGAGAAAATAATTTATTTCAGCTTTTATTTCTTTCATCACATTTCCAGTGAGTCAGAAGTTTACATACACTTTGTTAGTATTTGGTAGTATTGCCTTTAATTGTTTAACTTGGGTCAAATGTTTTGGGTAGCCTTCCACAAACTTCTCCCAATAAGTTGCTGGAATTTTGGCCCATTCCTCCAGACAGAACTGGTGTAACTGAGTCAAGTTTGTAGGCCTCTTTGCTCGCACACGCTTTTTCAGTTCTGCACACAAATATATCGAGGTCAGTGCTTTGTGATGGCCACTCCAGTAGCTTGACTTTGCTGTTCTTAAGCCATTTTGCCACAACTTTGGAGGTATGCTTGGGGTCATTGTCCATTTGGAAGACCCATTTGTGACTGAGCTTTAATTTCCTGGCTGATATCTTGAGATGTTGCTTCAATATATCCACATAATTTTACTTCCTCATGATGCCATCTATTTTGAGAAGTGCACCAGTCCCTCCTGCAGCAAAGCACCCCCACAACATGATGCTGCCACCCCCATGTTTCAATGTTGGGATGGTGTTCTTCGGCTTGCAAGCCTCACCCTATTTCCTCCAAACATAATGATGGTCATTATGGCAAAACAGTTTGAAGGTAGGCCTTAATATACATCCACATGTACGCCTCCAATTCAGTACACCTCCAATCAGAAGCTAATTGAATAAAGGCTTGACATCATTTTCTGGATATTTCCAAGCTGCTTAAAGGCACAGTTAACTTAGTGTATGTAAACTTCTGACTCACTGGAATTGTGATATAGTCAATTGAAAGTGAAACAATCGGTCTGTAAACAATTGTTGGAAAAATTACTCATGTAATGCTCAAAGTAGATGGCCTAAACGACTTGCCAAAACTATAGTTGTTAATATTATTTCTGTGGAGTGGTTAAAAAATGAGTTTTAATGACTATGTGTATGTAAACTTCTGACTTCAACTGTACATATTGGGGGAGGGGGCAGTCAGCATACATCTGCCAACACGCCTCATCAAATCAATGAGAGCAGCAGCACAGCCTTCCACAGACATGCTTTTACGCTTAAAGAGAGCTGAACAGAGCACAACAGAATGCAGGTTTTTGAAACATGTTTTTCAAAGTTTCAAACTCCATTTTCCTTGACACAGCACCCTAGAAACAAGACCAAAACTTTAAATTGGTCAGTGATATGGAAATTAAACAAACTGTCACACTTCACAATAAGTTTCTATTTGTTATCATTAGTTAATGCATTAGACATAATGAACAATATTTTTTAGAGAATCTTTGTAAATGTTAGTTAATAAAAAAATTAAGTAAATGTTAACAATTACAATTTTTGATTTAAAAAATGTATTTGCATATCTTGAAATTGGCATTAACTATGAATGATAAATGCTGTAAAAGTGTTGTTTATTGTTAGTTCTTGTTAACTCATGTTCACTAATTGAGCCTTCTTTTAAAGTGTTACCAATCAAACAAAATGGTTTACTTTAAAGCCAATTTTTTTTACTGTAGAAACACTTAACTTGTCTGCTGCCACAGTATATGTGTAATGTATTTGAATTACCTAAATGATTATATTTATTACATATTATATTTAGAATAATTTGAAAGATTATATACTAAATTATCTTTATTTAGGTGCCTTCTCAGAAAGTATTGTATATGATTAATTCAATTAATTAATTGGCACATAACTGTAACGGTTGAGCAGCGAGGCAGACGAGGAGATGCGGATCCAAATGCAGTTAGATTTTATTTAATAAACAAACAAGTAAACACAAAGGAACAAACCTCAATGGGGAAATAAAACATAAAACCGAAAACTAAACACGATGAAAACAAACAGAGAACTCAGGCAACAAAACAGAGAACTCAGGCAGGGAGCACATACCAGGCTAACAACAAACAACGATAGACAAGGACTGAACCAAAAACCAGGGTATAAATAAAAGAACATAGGAAAAAGGGGCCAATGAACAAACAGAACTCAAACAAGATAACAAGGTGATAAACAGAAGCAAAATGGCAAATTAACGAGGGCAGGTGCAAACAATGAACGTGAACACGAAAGCTAACAGAGAGACTATGGAGTTACACAAGGGACAAAAGTGAAAACTAAGGAATGCAAAAGTGACAAATGGCAAACAAAAGGGCAACAGTGAAACAAGACAAGGTAAACATAACAGAGCCCCCCCTCAAAGGATCGGATTCCAGACGATCCTAAGGAACAAAAAACGAAGGACAGAAAACCCACAAAAAACAAAATGAGGGCACAAGGGGCAGACAGGCAGACCGGGGGGGATACAAGAACAAGAAGGCAGTCCAAGGGGCACAGAGGGCAGGCAGGAAGTCCAAAGGGGCAACGAGTGGCAGACAGGCAGTCCAGGGGGGCAAAGAGGGGCAGACAGGCAGTCCAAGGAGGCCAAGAGGACAGGCAAGCAGTCTATGGGGGCACAAAGGGACAGGTTTAGGGGACCAGGGAGGTATCGACCGGGCAGGGACAGGTTTAGATGGCCCGGGGGCTGGCCATAAGGCAAGGGCCGGCTCAGGGGGCCTAGGAGGAGGCCACAGGACAGAGGCCGGTTTCAGTGGCCTAGGAGATGGCCATGGGGCAAGGACCGGTTCAGGAGGCTTGGGACCTGGCCGCAGGGCAAGGACGGGCTCAGGTGGCCTGGGAGCTGGCCACAGGGCAAGGATAGGTTCAGGAGGCCTGGGAGTTGACCACGGGATGTGGGTAGGCTTGGGGATCCTGGGTGTTGGCCGCAGGATAGGGGCCGGCGGAGCCGCGTGAGGCGGAGCCAAGGAAGACTTGGGAGGCGGCGCCTAAGGAGGCGTAGGCAGGACCGTGGGGGGCTTAGGAGGCGGAGCCGAGGGAGGCCCAGGAGGCGGAGCCGAAGGAGGCCCAGGAGGCAGGGCCGAAGGAGGCCCAGGAGGCCGAGCCGGGAGAGGCGGAGCCGGGAAGGAACTAGGAGGCGTCGGAGGCGAGGCTGAGGGAGGCTTCGGAGGCGGAGCCGGGAGGGGCGCCGGAGGCGAGGCCGAGGGTGGCTCTTGCGGCGGGGCCGAGGGAGGTGGCACCGTAGGAGGTTCTTCTGATGGTGAGCTGGAAGGCTTCAGAGGCGGAGCCGAGGAAGGCGGCGCCGTAGGAGCCTCTAGAGGCGAGGCCCTAGGAGTCTCTGGAGGCGGAGCCGCGGGAGGCTGAGCCGTAGGAGGCTCGGGAGGCAGAGTCGTGGGAGGCGGAGCCGTAGGAGGCTCGGGAGGCGGAGCCGTAGGAGGCGCGGGGGGCGGAGCCCTGGAAGGCTTGAGACTTGAGGGGCGGAGCCCTGGAAGGCTCACGAGGCTTGAGGGGCGGAGCCCTGGAAGGCTCGGGAGGAGGAGCCCTAGAAGACTTGAGACTTGGGAGGCGGAGCCCTAGGAGGCTCCGGAGGAGGAGCCCTGGAAAACTCGAGAGACTTGGGAGGCAGAGCCCTGGAAGGCTCGGGAGGCGGAGCTCTGGAAAGCTCGGGAGGCTCGGAAGGCAGAGTACTAGGAAGCTCGGAAGGCGGAGCTCTGGAAAGCTCGGAAGGCAGAGTACTAGGAAGCTCGGAAGGCGGAGCTCTGGAAGGCTCGGAAGGCAGAGTACTAGGAAGTTCAGAAGGCGGAGCTCTGGAAAGCTCGGGAAACTCGGAAGGCGGAGCTCTGGAAAGCTCGAGAGCAGCTGACTCTTGGACGGTCGTGGCTACTGGCGCTGGCTCGGGGACGGTCGAGGCTACAGGCGCTGGCTCGGGGACGGTCGAGGCTACAGGCGCTGGCTCGGGGACGGTCGAGGCTACAGGCGCTGGCTCGGGGACGGTCGAGGCTACAGGCTGGCTCGGGACGGTCGAGGCTACAGGCGCTGGCTCGGGACGGTCGAGGCTACAGGCGCTGGCTCGGGGACGGTCGAGGCTACAGGCGCTGGCTCGGGGACGGTCGAGGCTACAGGCGCTGGCTCGGGGACGGTCGAGGCTACAGGCGCTGGCTCACTGACCTCTGAGGCGACAGGCTCTGGCTGGGTTACCGTGGTATGCGCCGGCTTGGGTTCGCTGGGCGCTGAGGGCAGAGTCAAGGGGGGTTTAGGGAACGGGGCTGCGGCAGGCGGAGGCTGGAGAGCAGAGACCTTTCCCCTTCTCCTCTTCCTCCGGGCTGATGCGACTGGCGAAGCTGGGATGCTGTTCCTGGTCAGCGTGGCTTCAGGCTCGCTGGCCGTGGCTGGCAAGGGCTCAGGCTCGCTGACCATGGCTGACGAGGGCTCAGGCTCACTGACGGTAGAGGCCGTAGGCGCTGGCTCGCTCACCGTGACAGGCGTGGGCGCTGGCTCACTCACCGTGACAGGCGTGGGCGCTGGCTCGCTCACCGTGACAGGCGTGGGCGCTGGCTCGCTCACCGTGACAGGCGTGGGCGCTGGCTCGCTCACCGTGACAGGCGTGGGCCGGGAGGCGGAAGCCTGTCTTCTCCTCCTCCTCCGGGCGGACGAAGTTGACCGTGCGGGTTCAAGGGAAGCCACTGGCGTGGGGGGTTGCTCGCTGACAGGTGAGGCTGGTGTGACAGGGAGCGGTGAGCTGCACGCTAGTAGAGTCGTCTCCAGGTAGTCGCGGAGAATGCAGCCGGGCGTTGCCTGTGGCACCTGCTCCCTCAGCGAGGGGTTTAAGCTGTTCTTAAAAAAAACCACCAATGCTGAGTCTGGGAAGTCCGTAAAGCTCGCCAGGAGGAGGAAGTAGAGAGCGTGGTCTACTAAAGGACGGTCTTCTTGCTGCAAGTTGAGCAGCCGGCATTTGGCCCGTATAGCTGCTGGATCCATGTGTGGTCTATCGTTCTGTAACGGTTGAGCAGCGAGGCAGACGAGGAGATGCGGATCCAAATGCAGTTAGATTTTATTTAATAAACAAACAAGTAAACACAAAGGAACAACCCTCAATGGGGAAATAAAACATAAAACTAAAACACGATGAATACAAACAGAGAACTCAGGCAACAAAACAGAGAACTCAGGCAACAAAACAGAGAACTCAGGCAGGGAGCACATACCAGGCTAACAACAAACAACGATAGACAAGGACTGAACCAAAAACCAGGGTATAAATACATGAACATAGGAAAAAGGGGCCAATGAACAAACAGAACTCAAACAAGATAACAAGGTGACAAACAGAAGCAAAATGGCAAATTAACGAGGGCAGGTGCAAACAATGAACGTGAACACGAAAGCTAACAGAGAGACTATGGAGTTACACAAGGGACAAAAGTGAAAACTAAGGAATGCAAAAGTGACAAAAATGGCAAACAAAAGGGCAACAGTGAAACAAGACAAGGTAAACATAACAATAACATAATTAATAAGATTAAATATTTGAATCGATTAACAGCCCTAATATATATATATATATATATATATATATATATATATATATATATATATATATATATATATATATATATATATATACATATACATATACACACACATACATACAAGTTACAATTATTTGTAATACTGTGTACTGTTGTGTATTGGTGCATATAAATGAAAATTTATATTCTTTGTCTTCATTTAGTGAAAAACTGTGGAAAACATGCATTGATCATTTTAAAATAGATTTTTACTTCATGCATTAAACATTTTGGAGTCTGCTTGGCTGCAATAGCTGTCTGGTTGATATTATGGTTTCTCTGATATTGAATATTGTCAATAGGCTGAAAAACATCAAGATATCTTTTTTGTAGCCACATAGCCCAGCCCTAGCTGAGATCTCTGCATGCCTCAGAAAATGTGCCATCTTTGTGCCACATCTGACCATATTTTACCTCTATAGTGGGGTCATATTCATCCACAAAATGATTCTGGATGAGTTGGATGGTGAGAGCGCTCTTGCCCACGCCTCCAGCTCCCACCACCACCAGTTTATATTCAGTCATTCCTTCACTCCTCTGCAACCTCTCTCCACACCTGAGGAAAAACCAGCAACACAATCAATCCAAACAATCAACCAGCTTTATTCTCAATAAATCATGTTACACATCCTTTTTAGAGACCTGACAAATCGTTTTTGTCCTAGGGATGTCCTTTGACCTCAGTGTTTAAAGGAATAGTTCAACCACATATGAAAGTTACGGAGCTAGCTACAGTATATTCACATTAGCACACAAGAAGTCCAAAATCTTGTACCTCTTCAGAACATTTCACAACCTGACTAAAACTATGCAGCTGTGGGGAGAAAACCTTACATTTCAACTAAATGTTAAATTTAGCAAATTATTACAAGCTTGTGTACTGTTGACCACTGTTGGCAAGCCGTTTATTTTTTCACAGTGTGGCTGCAAAGTAGTCTGCCAAGATCTAGAGTCAATTATTCAAGGTGAATTTATCCAAATGTTATCTGGAATAGTCTTCCACCTTCCACTGTATAAGACCAGAAACATACTCTACACAAGTACAGTATGTGAACATGTGAGCGCAGCATTTCAACGTGGTAACTAACGGTTATTCAACAAAAATATTGGCTAAGTAACTCATATTGAACATATTATTGCACAAAACTCAATGTAAGTAATATGAAAAAAGAAAGGCTTCAACAGAGCGGCACAAAACCGCTAATGCGCATCCTGAACGCAGATTGACGCATTTCAATGTAATCAGAGCACTTGGGAGTCTCAGGGCAATCCATGCTATATCCAACTATGAGATAATAATGTGGGTTACAAATCTATTTCACAACATAAAGCAGTTTAAACCTTTTTTTACCGCAACTATTTGTTAATCAAGTGTTAGACAGATTCAGATTTAACGTACATCAGTGATTGTCTTGTAAAGTATTGTTGATGCGGCGCTTTGATGGCTGAAACAGCAGTGGTGCATAAATGGACTAAGCTTAAAGCATTAAAAAGAAGAAACTTCTTGCCGCAACTATAATTCACTATCTGTACATTATCAGTCATGCAAAAACGCTCTTCAATTAATTTAAGATCTGTCTTCCATTGGGGCCTGGGTATCTCAGCGAGTATTGACGCCGACTACCACCCCTGGAGCCTTGAGTTCGAATCCAGGGTGTCTTGAGTGACTCCAGCCAGGTTTCCTAAAGCAACCAATTTGGCCCGGTTGCTAGGGAGAGTAGAGTTACATGGGGTAACCTCCTCGTGGTCGCTATAATGTGGTTCTCGCTCTCGGTGGGGCACGTGGTGAGTTGTGCGTGGATGCCGTCGAGAATAGCACGTAGCCTCCACACACGCAATGTCTCTGCGGTAGCACGGTCAACAAGCCACGTGATAAGATGCACGGATTGATGGTCTCAGAAGCGGAGGCAACTGAGATTTGTCCTCCGCCACCCGGATTGAAGCGACTCACTACGACACAAGGACTTTGGTGCATTGGGAATCGGGCATTCCAAATTAGGGAGAAAATAAAAAATAAATAAATAAAAAGCCCTGTCTTTCATTAAACCCACCACCACTATATTAATGTTAGTAGTTGCCCAACTAATCGATTAGTCAGTTGTTGGACGACTAGTTGATTAGTTGACCACCGTGGCACATCCCTACCTCTAACAATTATAATAGAGTGATTTATTATGCGATTTATAGAGTTTCTTTACCATCCAAATGTGTGATTATGCATTTTTCCCCTCAAGGCTTGCCGTATAATCCATATGTCCATATGCAGATTTCATTGAGTAAAGGATTTATGATCAATAAAAACAGACTGTACCACCTTTGCTTTATTTGTTATTTTATTGTAGGAGAAAAATTATGATATGCAGTGCGTTCGCTGTTGTCAGAGAATGAAGTCTTGTCAGTTTTTCCAGTGAAAGAAAAAGCTTATTGGTTAGTTGATGAGACCACAAGTGTCCGCCCCAGCAACTGAACAATTTTTTCAAACAAGTTTGATCTGCTTTTTGTCCAGTTGTTGGAGCCATTAACTTAACAGTATATTGCATGTCAATTTTATATTTTGGCCCAACGGGATTTGATTTACATTGAGAGAACTAATGATTTTTATAGTATAATGTAATTCAAACTCAATGCGTAATTTAAAACAATTTGTCATGATATCACCGATTTTATCAGCTTGGTTGTAATGATTAGAACGCTAATGCTTTGTCACTCAATCTACCTGCGAAATCTGATGACATGATCCTGACAAATGTGACATGTCTACAGATTAATAAATCATTAATCATTGCTTTTGGTCCATATTAAATTATACTGGATAGGAGATTCCCTATATAGGCCTACATTTATACATATATTTTCCCAGCATCTTAGATGGGACAGAGTTTACAGAGGTTACTATCCAGGACAGCACATTTCCAGACACTAACCACTGGCTATATTAGTCTCAGGGTGTGGAGTTATATTATTAGATATTTACTCTCCATAATCCTGGCTGTGAACTCTACCAGTGATCACCAAAAAGTGCATCTGCAATGTTAATGATTAATGAAAACACAAAGTTTCTTGGAACTATAGTAACTTGTGAGACTCTTTAGCGCTTTGAATGACTCTAAAGCAGTGGGCGCTTAATGAGTAACTCCACGCACATGCACAAACACTCTCTGGCACACGCTCACACACACAATTTAGCTATTAAAGGCAAAGTGCAGAGAGTTCATCAATGATAGTCATTTGTATGTACAACTGATGCACCCTTAAATCCTTGGAAACCAACCGATGTTGCACGATTAAGGTGAATGTGATAGAATATTAAAAAGAAGAAATTAATTAAGAAGCATGAAACATGGCGATTGTTTGGTGATAAACCTTGATAAAACTTGCACAGCAATCAATGAGCGCATTGCATTACATCTTACATGAAAACGGAAGGGGGAGCCCGGATGATCTCACTCACCTGTGGGGAATAAGAAGCGTGCGTGTGCACTGCAGACATATGCCAAGTAGGCTTAGGCCTAAATAGTGGCATTAATGTAGATCAACATCAAAAGATCAGAAAAACAAGTAGCCAAAATTACTCATTGTTGCCAATTGTCATGACTTTACTTCACTGTCAATTCAACATTTGGTAAATGGTTTGTCATGTTGGTATGCAATAGAGTAGTTTGTCTAATAATGTAACTAACTGTACCAGACTGCAGACTACCAGACTATAACTGTTCAAACTGCAAAAATAGGGGATTAATTGTATACTCTGATGAACTTTCAAAGCTCCGAAGGGCTTGTGGTGAACGTTCTACACATGAGCAGTGTGTAAGTAAAAGTGAGGATTTGTCGATACTAAATATAATCAAAGATATAGTTTGTTATTCATTCAATTCGTTCAGATTTCAAAAATTTTCATAATTAATTATTTTTTCACTTTACTCCCAATTTTGAATGCCCAATTCCCACTACTTAGTAGGTCCTAATGGTGGCGCGGTTACTCAAGCTATGCATCTTATCACGTATCACAACTCACCACGTGCCCCATTGAGAGCGAGACCCCCTATCATGACCATGAGGAGGTTACCCCATGTGACTCTACCCTCCCTAGCAACTGGGCCAATTTGGTTGCTTAGGAGACCTGGCTGGAGTCACTCAGCACACCCTGGATTCTAACTCATGACTCCAGGGGTGGTAGTCAGCGTCAATACTCGCTGAGATACCCAGGACCCCAAGATTATCATCTTTTAAACTAAGGCACAAGTTAACATGGACACACTGCTGGATTATATGCACCATTTCACACCGAACACACACTCATGTGAATACAAAGATGCCCCCTTAAATTATCACTTTCTGGTAGCTAAAATGGATAGGATGCTGTAGTGTCGGGCTGATCATATTATTGATTGGCGAGATCTAATCTCCTACCTCGGTTATTTATTTTTTTATATATTTTTCTTCTGCCATTTGATCTAATAATACCACATAAATAAACAATGTCCTGAGGTCACCTATCAAGTTGGTTAGGCCCCCAAAATATTTTTCAGTTGAAATAGGTCTATTTTTGGCTAAAAGCTTTTTCTACTACAAAGTTGAGCAGGGAAATGATGATCTGCCCTTCTCATCCAGTATATTTTTTATAAAAAAGTAACCACATTACAGAGGTAACCACATTTGCTTCATTTCTTTGATAGCTCCAATGTATGCTTAAGTCGATTTTGTGTTTTGATCATTGGTGAACTGCATAAAACTCCTCTCATGGTCTCGTTTACCATGCTTTGTGGGTGTGACTTTTTGCTATGTCATCAACATTCACTAGAGCACAAAGTTCTTCATAGATCTAGCCTCTTATTTTTATCTCAAAGAGCACCAGATAGCAATTAACTTTAAATTGTACAAAGTTTTCTTACAGGGGAGCATGCCTCCAGAACGCCCCTTGAGGGTCCGAGGTCCACCCACCACAGTTTCACAAAATGCAGTGGGAAACACTGTTTCCAATCTTGTAAGAATACACTTTAAAGAAGTGTTTCAACACAGCATTAACAATGATGAATTGAACGAATGAAGACCAGGAACATTTATGGAGAGAATCAATGGGGGACACTTTTGATTTCAAATGGCAAGTAAATGTGCTCAGGCATAATGTTGAGCTTTACCATCTAGTTTAATAAGAATACAGTGTAAGCCAAAAAAGTCCTTGTCAGAAAAATGTGGTATGTGATGTTCATGTTGATATGCACTTGTGCAAAACCAGAAGAGATGAGCGATAGTGAAACTTTCACTTTCAGTGTGGTATGTTTGAGCATTTTATGTCATAATAGACCATCATCTGAATAACACATTCAACTAAACTAGGCCACAGTGAGGGATGGATTGGATTAATAATACACATACAGAGCCCACATATGAATTTTGAACATTTTGATTGGGATGAACATTTGATCAGTAGAGACCAGAATAGATGGGACACTCGAGATCCCAAAGGATTTTTCCCAGCTCTTCCCTCTAAGATTCATAATTACAGCTGAAGTGTCATGTGGCTTCAAACAGGTCCTAATGAGTCCCCATTGTAATGTATCGTTTGGGAATAAACCATCTAATCCTGAGAAAACACCTTGTCTTATGGGTACATATTTGGACCCTTTTGTGAAATACTGTAATGTCTTTAGTATGTACTTCAAACCCAGAAACATTCTAAATCAAAGGACTTCAGAGGAAGACAAAGTATGCTTCCGACAAACGTTTCAAATAAGAAGACATTATTAAAAAATAAAGTATGTAATTTCTGCTGCACCAAAAGTAATTGAACTAGAAAAGATTTAGATGCTTACATGAAAAAAAAACAATGTGAGCAGTACTTGCCCGTGTGAAACGCAGAGGTGTTATATGGATGGGACTAGTACAGAATTTATTCATTCCTGTTCCATTTTTGACTCCTCTTAACATTTATGATTCATTAAAGGTTACATTTAGCATTCTTCATTTTGGGGAAGAAATATTTGGGAATAAGGAATGAAATTCTTCACTCAAACATTACCAAATTATGGTCATGATGTGTTTATTAGCTGTAGACAGTAAACACAGGGAGGTTAAATAGGGAAGGAAATGAGGAGGTAACAAAGGAAGGCAGGTGAAGCAAATAAACTGATAACTAGGTAACAAAGGCGGCGGGGTATCACTCACGACTGAACTGACACGAGTGCACATTACAATGACAAAACACTAAGCCAAGTGCACTCACACAACAAATGACAAGACACCAGAACACATGGCAATGAAACCAATCAAAGCCATGTTTTCACAGAACATGACACAAAACATGAATTCAGCCACAAAGAGATATAAAGTAAACCAACAGAAGTGGCTGAACCCTGACATATAGTGTTTGTTTGAAAACAATCATTATTTTTGCAATTCCATGTGGTGCCACTATTTGCATAGATATTACATGATTCACCTTTAGAATCTTGCTGAGCAAGTTAGCTATCACACCGCCATGACAATAGTTGACATGAAAAAGGAAACTGACCACAAAAATAGGCAGTTTATGCTAATGCACAGCAACGGCAACACTGCAAAAACAAAACACATAATTGTATTATGTTACAAATTTCTTATGAACATGTTATACATACTGACAGATTTCAGAACGCAACTACATGTGAAATTAAAAAAGCATTTGCATTCATTTGTTTACAGTATGTTTGTAAAAGTATGTAAAAATCTAAATGGTGTTGAAAAAAACATTCACAGCATACATTTTTCAGTCAATGTATGATAAATAAGAAGAGACGAAATTTCCAATTGACCCTTCACTAAGCTCCGCCTCCCTTGTTTACGGTTGCTCGCTCTGACAAGCTCTGCATTAGTGTAAGTGAACAGAGCTGATTATAATATCTCGTAACACACTTATTTTGATGCTGTGATGCTTTGATGCTCATCAAGGCTTTAATGTATCTTGGAGCAAATGTAGGTGTCGTTGCAGATGTTATATGTTCATTTGGGAATGAGGGCTGATACAGTTTAATCCATAACATGCTCTTCTCTAGATTTATTTAAATATTATTTTAAAACAAGAAGGAAAAATACTGCGGGTATCCTCTCTGGTTAACAAATGAAAAGGCAACAAAGGTTTTTTTTTATTTTAATGTTTGGGATTTTTGTTTTATAAAATCGTGCTTACAACTACTCAAATACATATTACTCCCTTAGGCTCTCATTGGAAAATAGCAAATGCTTGTCAGAGTAATGTTGGCAGGGCAAAAGTTCCTAAAACTGGATTGGTCAGATGCTCTTTTAAGGCGGAGCTTAGTGAAGTGTCAATTAGATATCGATCAATAATCTGTTTTACAGATGTTTCAAATAGTAAATCTACCAATAAGTGATGCCATCTGGTGGGTGAGTAAATATGTGGGCTGTCAATCGAATTTTAATCTAAATTGTAACTGAATTAATTACATGAGATGCCAATTAATCAATTGAAATAATCGCAATTAATCGCATATATAGATATTTGCTGAGAAAGCCTTTAAAATTACAATAATTCAATCATCTTGTGCTGTCGCTAGCGTCAAGCAAGGTAAGTATGGTTTGTTGTCTGTACAGCTATGCATTGCCAATACAGCTGAAGTTTCGCTTACTGCCCCCTGCTGAAAACGGGTGGTGTTTTAAGCTTGAATTTCTCCAATGGTGGGAATCTTCCATATTATTGGTCTGGGGACATGATTAATTGCATAATTTTTTATATGATTAATCACACTTACTTAATGAGTTAAATCAACAGCCCTAGTAAATATACATGTATGGTACTACTCAATTACTGTTATTAAAATATTTGTATGCTAATGCTATTATGTTCAATGTTGCCTTCTAATGATTTTATAGTGACTGAGCAAAAAGGCATAAAAAAATTATTTAATAATTGTTCTGAATATTGATTATGGAGACATACAAACATAAAAATGATTGGTATTGGTTTTAAAAGGAAAATACTGCCAATTATTTTCATAATCATTAAAAGCCGTTTTGCCACAGCAATTACATTAATTCTCATATTGCTAAACATTAGCTATGTTAGGGCAAGCGCCATTGTCAGATGGTCCCAACAGAGTTTTAAGTATCAATTTTCACTGAGCCGCAAACCTACAACAGCAGTAAGAGATTTCCTGTCAGCTACTGATGGTAAAAGTAACCTAACATGGGAGATAAAGGAATCAAATACGGAGGAACCATAACAGATCCAGACTAAGCAAACTACTGACATCATCCCCTAAAATAACCATCACTGGCCAGATCATTACATCTGTCTACTAGCCCGAATCTATTGTCCTACACGGAGTGCACTCTCTCAAAATTTGTGGAAAATTAAATGTTGTATAATGTAGGTATCCACTTCTTGTACACTACATTTGCAAATAAATCATGTAATAAATGATCATTTATAAATAAAGTTTAAAACTATGTCACTATGCATGCAATATGCAACTATAGGCAAGTAGTGGGAATTGGGCATTCCAAATTCAGAGAAAAGTGGATACAATTAATAAATCAATAATAATTGGCTAATAATAATCATAAACAACAACAACAGGCCTAGCAGAATGATGTATTTAAAATGGCATTTAAATGCATATACATACGAATATTAAAATCATACGAGTAGTTCTAATAATGATGAACAAATGTAGGTTGTCTAGATAATAATGTAATCAATTATGTTGTTTTGTTTAAACAAAAAGGTACAAGGACTAATTTTCCCCTACACAGTCAAACATAAATATGAGAAATGCTTCAGAATGTGTTACAAACAGAGACAGGAGAACAGAGAACAGAGGCCAGAGACGGGACACGTTGAAGGCGGGAGCAAAGAGGAAAGCACTGATGTGCCAGCAGAGAAAATACCACGCAGAGAAAGTTCACTGTTCGCAATGCACAATGAGATATTGGAAGAAAATTCTAAGCAGAATCAGGTCATGTGTAGCCCTACAGCATTGCAGATGCAGAGCCACCTGTCCGAGGCGCATATACGAAGAAGCGAACAGGCGTTGGTTTACTGGAGCACAAATAAGAGATGCTTTCCTGGGCTTGCTGAAGTACCTGTCTGCACCCTGCACGAGTGTAGACAGTGAATGTTTGTTCAGCTCAGCTTCTCATGTGGTGGATGAGAAAAGAAACAGACTAGCTTGAGAAAAATCTGAAATGCTTCTTTTTGTAATGATAACTTACAGAGCAGGCTTGGGTAGCTCAGTTTGTAAAGACACCGACTACCACCCCTGGAGTCATGAGTTCGAATCTAGGGTGTGCTGAGTGACTCCAGCCAGGTCTTCTAAGCAACCAAATTGGCCCGGTTGCTAGGGAGGAACCTCCTTGTGTTCGCTATAATGTGGTGAGCTGTGCGTGGATACCGTGGTAAATTGCGTTTTCAAATTGGGGAGGAAAAAATAAATAAATAACACATACACTGTTGAAAGAATATCCATTAATAAAGTAAAGGCAGTATAGCCTAGTTCTGTCTAGGATTGTCATTTCAATATATCTTAAAATTAAATTGACATAATTTGATTTAAATACAACTGCAGTAGCACCTTTATGTTTTACTAATAGCATTAAACTTGACTTGATGTATTATTTGACTAATTTACAACAAAACAACTGCTGATGCTACATGTACGTAGCATATCTGTTAGCATCGTTGTGTTTAATATGTAGTTGTTGCCTGTAATTTCTTACAGCAACAGATTTATTTTCTTCTTGTAAGGCCAGCTGGCCTGTTCAAGAGCAAATAAACATATTTTTGATTTACTCTTTCATTCTTTCTTGTCTGTTGCTTAAAGAAAAGATAAAACAACAATCAGTATCAGTCCATTTGCTTGTAAACAATCGGCAGTCAGAATCGGCCATAAAAAATAATGAGCCGTGCAGCCCTAAAATTCACTAAGGACGATCTAAAAATACCAAACTGTTGTTCTCTTGACTACTTAAGCGCACAGAACTTGACTACCCTGTACAGAAACTTCCTCACTGCTTTCCACAGCCGAAACGTTACGAATCCTACTATGGCAAAGGCTCTTATTATTATTCATGAGTCGAACCGAGCCATTAGAAGACTACCGCGCAACATTAGCACAAAATGATTCATATTCAAGAAACCATCCTTGCCATTGGAAGGCTAAGAAACAGCCTCGCGCGAACTAATTAATATGAATTAGCAATGTCTTCACCGTAGTAGAATTCGTAATTTTTCGACCAGTACTATGGGGCGTCACCCTATAGTTTATACAGACAGACTCGTAACTGTCACATGGATGCCACCAAAGCTTAACAAATATAATTGAAGTTACTATGTCAGGGATCAAATAGTTTTTATATAGACATGTTCACATTCAAAGCAACACGTAAAATCGTTTGACTGGACGTTCTCGGAAATAGAAGCAATGATCAGTTTTTTGATCGATTATTAGAGTCTGATTCAAAGTAAACTGATTTTATTTTAGTGTTCTGATGCTTGAGCAGGTTTCCCTGTGAAGGGTGAACCAAAACATTATCTGAGCTTTCTATTCAAGAAACAATTTAAACATTGATTAAAGACACAGATGAAAGAAAACTACACAATACTTCAATCTATAGACCATCCGCTGCACTGATCTTCCAAACATATACATTTTCATTAAATTACAAAGATGCACTAATAAAACATAATCGAAATACACCAACCATGAGTGTGTGAAATATATATATTTAGATATAAACATGTAGGTAAACAACTCTCAGTATTGCTACTGTGAATTTATTCACTTGTTCATGCTACAGAATTACATTGCAATCAAAATATATATGCGTTTAAAGCCAAGAAACGTTCACCTTACCTTTGATACCCCGAAAACAATCACTAACCAGCCGGTATCGTTTAATTCGAGATTTTCTGGACTGGAACAGATATTGCAGACAGTACACTGTGAACAATGTGCTCCGCTGTAGAGAGTGTGTGTGTGTGTGTGTGTGTGTGTGTGTGTGTGTGTGTGTGTGTGTGTGTGTGTGTGTGTGTGTGTGTGTGTGTGTGTGTGTGTGTGTGTGTGTGTGTGTGGCCTACGCCCATCCCCACACGACAAACCGAACCGCCCCGATAGCTCAATTTCAATTCCTACTACGGCCAAGACTAAGCAAGTGAATATTAAATAGGTCTTGGTCACGTTTTTTTACTTGTAACTTTTATTTGTACATGTCATATTGATAATAATAAAAATCTTACACTATAAAATTAACAAAATTTCCAGAGAGAATACGTTGCATATTTTTAGTGCTAACATATTAGTTGGCAAAATGAGAAATTCGTTCAATCTCTTATGTATATGTGGTATTTGCCACTGTATACTATATATATATATATATATATATATATATATATATATATATATATATATATATATATATATATATATATATATATTTTTATATATATAAAAATAATATAATTATAATTTCAAACAAACAAATAACATATTTGAATGGTCTAAAATTCCCACGTGGGACGTGCCCTTCCCCGTATCCAGGAAGTACGTTCCGTTGCTATGCAAACTTTCGAAGACTAGCAGAACAGACATGCTAAAACACCGAATATAACACGTTGTTTAGACTCATAAGGTAAGACTTATATATAATTGGTAATATAATTAATCTGTCTGGAGGTACAAAGCAAATATATATTTTGACCAGTTTAATTTAAAAAAAGAATTGAATTGGCTGTTTCCCTAGAGTTGTTGCCAGCATTGCTATGGAACATGGAACGTTATTTATTTGGGGAGTTGACATGGCACATAATTCTACAAAGAAAAAAAGCCATTCATTTTTATTTACATTTTTACTTATATTTACACTATATTGCTGACAGAAAATTTGCCCATAATTATAAAATATATATAAAAAAATCTGTATTTTTCTAATAAATGTGTAATGTAATTTAATTTATATAAAGGTAAATTTATTCAGTCTTATATTGTGACCACTACACAAAGAGATAAGTAAAAACATTTTTTTAAATAAATAAATAATAATAATAAAAAGAAAATATATATATAAGCTTTACCTATTTGAATACATGCTTGCATGTGGGAGTTTCTCTGTTGGAAAAAAGTACCAAAATCATCTTGACCCCTTTTTAAAGTTCTGCAGGACCAAGGAAGGGTTAAAAGAAATGTTGTCCAGTCACCATTGTTGGATGTAATGCATTATTAAGTAATTCATTACTGTAAAAATGATTTTTTCTTTGAAAAAGTAATGTAAGGGATTACTCTACAGTTACTTCTGATGTAGTTGTGTTAAATAATGTATAGACTACTATAGAGCAATTCTATATAAAACTATAGTGAACTTAAAATCGAAATGTAATGTCTAATGTTAAAATGTATGTTTTCTAATTAAATGCAGCCCCCGTAAATTCTTTGGCCAGTTCATGAATAATATATTAGATTTTATATAATTTATTTGAAAGAATTATAAAGAACAATTTAATGTATATCATTGTATTTTCATCTGGTTGAGGTTGATAGGGGTTTTAGAAAGTAATTAGTAATATGTAATGCAATTACTTTTCAGTCAGAGTAATTAGTAAACTAATCTAATTACACTGTAGAGGATGTAATTAGTAGTTAGTAAAGAATTCCTTTTTTTAGAGTAACTTACCCAACACTGCTAGTCACAACATTTAAAAACTGAATGTTGAAAAAAATGTCCTTTATATAATACAATTTATTTTAATCTACAATCTTGATCTATAACTTGATTTCAGGTCAGGTAAAATAAATGTTACAAATGATGAGTGAAGCCTCGATAAAGAAGAGACCCATCTCAGCTTGCTCGATTGTGACTGAATTGAGTGGATCTGGTATATTAAACCCAACACCTGTTGACTCTGAGGAATCTGAACCTATGACAGTTGAACTGTGTCTTTCTCAAGAGATGTTGGTAGGATTTTAATGTTGAGATTAAACATTAAAAGTGTCCTTTGAATTAGGTGATATACAATTAAGAGCAAGAGTGCAAATTTCCTGCTTAGGTTTGATTGTTTTTCAGAAAATCCTCTCTGGTTCTGACAATCTACGGGAAGTGACCTCACTGGAAATATGTGTTGACACGCGACAAGACACTCTGGGCAACTTTGGTGAGATTGAAACACACGCTTTCATGGCCAGATGCACAGTTGAAGTCAGAAGTTTACATACAGACAAATACATTTAAACTCAGTTTTTCTGACATTTAATCGTAGAAAATATTCCCTGTCTTAGGTCAGTTAGGATCACGAATTTATTTTAAGAATGTGAAATGTCAGAATAATAGTAGAGAGAATTATTACATATTCTCTCTACTATATACATATTCTATTAAATTGAAGTCAGGGCTTTGTGATGGCCACTCCATTACCTTGACTTTGTTGTCCTTAAGCCATTTTGCCACAACTTTGGATGTATGCTTGGGGTCATTGTCCATTTGGAAGACCCATTTGTTTCTTTGATTGTGTTCTTTGTTCTCACCCTTTTTCCTCCAAACATTCGATGGTCATTATGGCCAAACATTTTTTGTTTCATCCGACCAGAGGACATTTCTCTAAAAAGTAAGATCTTTGTCCCCATGTGCACTTGCAAACTGTTGTCTGGCTTCTTTATGGTGGTTTTGGATCATTGGATTCTTCCTTTCGGAGCAGCCTTTCAGGTTATATCGATATATGACTTGTTTCACTGTGGATATAGATACTTGTTAACCAGTTTGACAAGTATCTATACTTGTCAAAACTGTTGTTCTGGGATCTTCACAAGGTCCTTTGCTGTTGTTCTGAGATTCATTTGCACTTTTCACACCAAACTACGTTCATCTCTAGGAGACAGAATGCGTCTTCTTCATGAGCAATATGATGGCTGCATGGTCCCATGGTGTTTATACATGTGTTATACATGTTTGTTAATTGCTCCCAAGGATGAACCAGACTTGTGGAGGTCCACAATTTTTTTTTTCTTAGCTCTGATTTCTTTTTATTTTCCTTTGATGTCAAGCAAACAGGCTCTGAGTTTGAAGGTAGGCCTTAAAATACATCTACAGGTACACCTCCAATTGACTCCAATTAGCATATCAGTAGCTAATTGGCTAACTGTCTAAAGGCTTGACATAATTTTCTGGAATTTTTCAAGCTGCTTAAAGGCACAGTTAACTTAGTGTATGAAAACTCACTGGAATAGTGATGTAGTCAATTAAAAGTGAAATAATCTGTCTGTAAACTATTGTTAGAAACATTACTTGTGTCATGCACAAAGTAGATGTCCTGACTCCTAAACAACTTGCCAAAACTATAGCTTGCTAGTATGAAATCTGTGGAGTGGTTAGAAAATGAGTTTTAATGACTTCAACCTAAGTGCATGTAAACTTCTGACTTCAACTGTATATATATATATATATGGGAAATAATCTAAAAATAAAACTATATAAAAAAATTGTCCTATATAGTTCATTTTTATATATAATATAATTTGAATGAATGTGTGTTTTAAAAAGCAAAAATCTGGGTTACAGTGTGCATTTACAATAGAAGTGAATGGGGTCAATCTGTAAACATTAAAAAACAAAGTGTTTAAAAAATATAGCCACAATAAAAAAACAATATGGGTGTTAACATTAGTGTGATAAAATAAAACCATATATGTGTCAAGTTCTATTCAAATATTACAACTTTGTTGTCATGGCAATGTAACGCCAGGAAACCCTGTAATCTGTTAAATGCCATAACACTGGTAAATCCCTGATGTTATCACACTAAAATCATGTTAACAAGTTTAATGTGGTCAACTAGTGGACATGGTGTTTCAATACTTTTCAAATGGTGTGTATTTTAGCATTTATCAACAGGCGCCATTTACTTCCATTGTTCCTTATTGTAACCATATTTTTTGCTTTTATTTAATAAACAAGGGACGAGTCAAAATTATTTTTGGTGGTAATCAACACTATTACATTCATCTTAAAAGATACATTAAAGCGCTCTTAACTTGAGCATGTTCCATGATAAGTAAAAGTAAAATACGCCCAGTCTGTTCTCCTTTAATGCACCCTACATCCGTCCTGTGTCAAAGGACACCTTGAAAGCCAAGGTTGTGTAATAAGTACTGAGACAAAACAGAGCTACATGGCTTCAGGAGTAACTTACATATATTTAGAGAATGTGATTTCAAATGACTGGGTGTGTTTGGACATATCGCTCTGATAGAGCATGAATGGGGACATCTGTAACGTCTGAGGAGCATTTCAGTTGTTTCCTCTCTTGTCTCACAGGTGTCTACTTGCCTAAGCTTGTGCAGCTGAAAATGAACAACAGTTTGATCTTTTCTCTTCGGTGAGACCCTTTATTTCCATATAAAAAATACTTTGTTACATCTATAAAGGAACAGTTTTAACATAATTTACTCACCATCATGTTGTTCCAAACACACATGACCTTCTTTCTTTTGTGGAATTCAAAAGGAAATGTTTCGTAGAAAGTATTGGCTGCTCTTTTTCCAACCTGGACTTATAGAATTACGTTACTATATCAAAATTTGTGCAAAATAATTTTTCCATGGCTCGTTTGTAAGTATCGTGGTGTGTACGTTTTCTGGTGAAATGAACACTAGAGGCGCTACAAGCCGAAATCAGAAAAAGTCTGGTATAGTAACATGATTTTATGAGACCTGGTTTGAACTATTCCTGAAGTCTAAAGTATATTAGCTTCTTATAAAACTGTACTTTATGTCAATGGCTGTCTCATAACTCTTAAGGCCAAGGGAGGATATGGGCGATTGACTGCATATGTTGGATTCACAGTATAATTTATACAGATGTCTTGAAACTCTCCAAAAGGAGGAGCGATTACAAACAGAGTTACTTAGTGAGCTCAAAGCTCGCTGGGGACTTGAGAGATGTGAAAACATTTCCTGCTTTGGGATGCTGAGTTGCTGGAGAAATAGGATCCAAGACACTGATAGCGGAAATAAATCAGTGAATGCTGCTGTAGAAGATGAGGGGAATGATTGCTTATTGTTCAGTGTTTCCTCAGGGACCTCGGAACCAGTCTTTCCCACCTGCAGGTCTTATGGCTGGCTCGTTGCGGTCTGACCGACCTGGAGGGAATTGCTTCTTTTGTGTCCTTAAAGGTATCAAACAAAGTTTAAAAGTGAATAGTTAAAAGGCTAAAAGAACAGTTCACAACAAAAGTGAAAATTCTGTTTTACTCGGAAATACATAAAATGGATTGCAATGCTGACTTGCTATCTTATATATCATATGTCATCCTTATTTTTTATAAACTTTGGTATCAAAGTCAAAGGGGCACTGACTTCATTAATAATAAATGTGTTATATATAGGAACTGTATGTACCGTACAACAACATATCAGATCTGAGCCCACTTGGCATTCTGGAACATCTAGAGCTGCTGGATCTGGAGGGGAACAATGTAGATGATCTGTCCCAAGTGTGGTATTTGGGCCATTTTGCAAAGCTCAGAACCCTTTCCCTAGAGGGAAACCCAGTGTGCACCACCTGCAGTCCAGGGGCATCAGAGGTAAAGGAAAAAGTGTTATTCCAATTCTAATTAGTCAATGAGCTACTTCCTAATTTGTTTTCCCACTGTTTTCTCTGTAGTTAGTAAATCATTGATTCAATTCACAAAAAATCAGTTACATAAAAGACTGTGCTACTGACATGAATGATACTTCAAATCATGTGGCTTGTTAAGGTGAGGTGTTGTAGTGCTATTACAATTTTCACCTAGTGGACAATTAAACATGCTTTAAAAACCCATAGACTGTATATTAAAGGAGGGTACCAAGCCATACTTAGAGACCAGAATATCATAGAGAGTTGGGTTGAACTCTTTTGATTGGGTCAGTAAGCAACCAACAAGAACTCCCTAACAACCACCTAGCAATTTCCTAACAACGCCCCAGCTACCACCCAGAATATCTTAGCAACCACCCAGAACATATTAGCAACCACTTAGCAATGCCCAACAACCACCTAAAACACCCTAGCAACCACAGAGAAATGCCCCAGCAACCACCCAGAACTGGCTAGTAACCAACTAGGAATGCCCTAGCAACCACCTTCCAACACCCTAGCAACCGCTAAGAACGATCTAACAGTCACCTAGCAATGCCCCAGCATCCACCCAGAACATCCTAGCAACGTATAGCAATGGTCTGGAAACCTCCCACAACACCCTAGCATCACAGTGGAGAGTTTTGTAAGAACTAACAGAAACACCTCAGCAACCACCCAGAACACCTAGCGACCACCTGCAGCCACCTAGCAATGCCCCAGCATTTACTCAGAACACCCTACCAACGCTATGGAAAACCACCCATACCACCCTAGCATCACGGTGGAAAGTTTTGCATGAGCAAACACCACACTCAATGCTGTCAACACATCAAGATTATTGTGGTTGCTTGATCCATTTTTAACATGACATCATGTCCAATACCACTAACTGCATGATGTATGACATTGATTTGAATGATTGTATGACATTGATTATTGAAAATTTATGGTAAGACAGCAGCAGATTAGGGGCAAGAGAGATGTATGTTTCTGCTTGATAAGGCTAAGTGTTTCTCTGTGGTTCAATGTTCTGTGCTGAACTCACTCTCTGTAGACCAGACTAATGGCCCTTGCAGATAATGACGGCTCCATAGGCCATCAAATTGCTATTACTTATATTTCAACTGCTTGATCTAATGCTGCCCTGCCCCATCCATTACAGATATTGCACATTAATATGCATGACATTAGAGATCTGAGATGGAAAAGTGAAAAGATAAATGAAAATGTTGGTGCTAATGTATTTCTGCATTGTGGTTCTTCACCCCTTTACATTTAGGCAGAACAAAACGTAAAGTTTATTTAAGAAATGTTCGGCAGACTTTTGTCAAGGTGCTGCAGGAAATATATTACAGTATGACACATACATTAATTAAAAGTTCAGTCATGAAACTCTACATGGTGCAAGCTGGTCTTTTGGCATGTAATCAACTTGCGTAATCTCTCTTTGTCTAACATTTAAATTGCCTCAGTTGTTTGCAGGTAAGCCGGTTTACTGCAGCTCGTTCCTAGAGTTTTCTCACAGAAACCCTCCTCCTCCCCAGCACCATTTGTCTAGTGCTGCTCAAGGATAGAATGCTTGTCTACTTATGCAGCAGCAGCATGTCTGTCTATAATACTTTAAAACTTTCTCAGAGAATTGTCATGACTGTACTGTATATTAAATATCAGATATTATATGACGTTTATCATATTTGATGTAAATATGAATAGGAAAGAATATGAAAGCAGCTTTTCTCATTTCAGTGTGGACAGACAAAAATATATGTCGATGGAAACTTAACGCTTTGCACCTTGTTTGGACATGGCGTAAGACAGTGAGGTGTAAGAGTTGTATATGCAAGCATATTGGTGCATATTGCCCCTTTGATCAAAACAATAATCCCATATTTTATTAAAACCCCATGCTATGCACACCATATAACAGGGTTGAAGACAGTGTTCCTCACACTCAGTTCATTTTCTCTAGCTGGTTTCTGCTGGTTTTTCTCTAGTTTGTTTTCAGTCAGCACCAGGAACTGGGGCAAGCCTGCAGTGAATGAATAAACTGCTTAGATTATGCATGAAGTGGTAAATTAAGGATGCCCTCATTTCTTTCTCTCTGTCATTGACTTGATCTATTTACCTCTTCACTATGAATTGGGTGTTTGCATGGCCTTTCACAGCAACAAGTATTGTATGAAAATCAATCTGGTTATCTTTCATTTATCGTTGTTTTTTGTTGGCATTTCAGACATGCTTTTAAAATTTGAGGTTGATTTGAGGTCTGATCTAAGATTTGATTTGGTGTATTTTGTGAACAGGAAGACTACAGCTACAGGTCTGCAGTCTGTGAGTTTATTCCTCAGCTAAGATATCTGGATGATATACCTGCTGATAAAGACAAACCTCAAATCTGTAGAACTCCCCTGGAGGACTGGACTCTTCTCAAAAAATCAATTAAAAACTGCTCTATTAATGACAGCCTGGAACAGACATATACAGGTAAACACAACCAATATCTGCCAGGACCGTTTTGTCCAATTTGAATCATCCCTTTAAAGCTATCCATCCACATCCCCATTTGTTTCAATGGCAGTTTTCCAGCTTGCGCCATAGTTTTGCAACCTGCTTGCTGTCATTTTTGTTCACATGTTCTCAGTTCTGGTCATGGAATTTTCTAAACTATAAGTGTATTCAGAAGCAGTTGGTTAAAGGATGATTTACTCAATCAGGGGAGAGATCTATCAGTGTATGCGGCATCAGACCCAGTTCTGCCCAGCTCCTGAGTCCGAGATCATCCTCCAGCAGTCTTTCAAGTCACTCTTGCAGTCCCAGACCTCTCACTTCCTGCACTGTTTTAAGACCAGGCTTGACTGACTCCAAACTAGCCATCCTGGAACACGAAGCCAGTGATCTAACAAATGGTAAGACTCTTACTTTGAAAGAAGAAAGAAAAATGGGCCGTTCACAGTGAAAACGTCCTTGTGCTAAAAAAGCAAGATGTAATGGCACGAAAAAAAAAAAATCTCACAGAAGACTCACAGCATGTGGAGACTCAAGCTACTTTCTGCAATCCACTCATAAATCACCACGCGCCCCATTGAGAGCGAGCACCACAAATCGCGACCACAAGGAGTTTACCCCATGTAACTCTACCCTCCCTAGCAACCGAGCCAATTTGGTTGCTGAGGAGACATGGCTGGAGTCACTCAGCATGCCCTGGATTCGAACTCACGACTCCAGGGGTGGTAGTCAGTGTCAATACTTGCTGAGGTACCCAGGCCCCCCAACCTATTTCTTTATAACTTGATACGGCATCTAAAAAGTATGGTGTTCCTGCGTGAGGCACTGAAAAAACTGAAAGATGCGGTATACATGTTAAAGATGTCCTTTTAATACATGTTTACATAGTAAAGCAATAAAAAAACAGCAGGGACGGATGCAATAATGTTTTTGGTCTACAAGGCCCCTTATTCATTTCTTGGAATTTTTTTCAATTGCATTTCTAGTAGGGATGTGCATGTTACCATTTTTAACATTCGGTTAATCGTTTTTTTCCTCTGGAGTCGGGTCACAGGAATAAAGAATATTTATTGTAAAGGAATTTTCTCAAACAATTCTCAAAACAGCAGCAAATAAAGTGCACAGTGAGCTATGAGTCTTAATAGCACAATACATACAGTACATCATAAAATGTTAAAATCTCACATTAAATTCAATTATTAGAAATCTTTAGAAATATTTCCACCTAGCAGGAAATTTTGGGGAAAAAATAAAGGCAACTTAAGACAAAAAAAAAAGTACTTTCAAAATTGGTCCGTCAAAGAAAGAGTAAATCAGACTGATACTAAAAACTTTTGACTATTCAAATTTCTTGTCCAAATTAAAGAATAGAACATTTCTGTTGCTCCAAACTCACACTTGTCAATCATCCATGGTCTGAAAACATCAAGACAGGACACGATGTCTGTTTAGTGCAAGTTTGCATAGGAAAACAATTTAAAAACAGCGTGAACAGACACAAAACACGTTCGATGTAAACAGCCCCCTAGAAAACTGACAACCTCAAAAAGATTTGGCCCGCGGGCCACCAGTTGAATAGGCCTGCTGTACAGTATGTATACTTCATGGTCAGGTTCACACATCCATGAGGCAACAAATGCAAATATTATCATGTGCATGGAGTCACACTGCTGCTATTAAATAACCTCTTCAGGGTGCTTTGATTTAAAATGGTGTAAAATCAAATGACATTAAACTTGTCTAATTATTGTATTATATATACACATCAGAGCAAAAAGGGAAAAACCATTTATCAAAATCCTTTGGTGGTGGTGTAGTGGGCTAAATCACATAACTGTTAATCAGAAGGTCACTAGTTCGATCCCCACGGCCACCACCAACAGTCAAAGATGCCTGTCCAGTGTGTGTCAGTATCACTGATCCATAGAAAAAAAGTGCAGATGCACGTGAACTGCCCCTAACTCGCCCTATACTTGAAAAACTGAACCAAACCCACACAGAATGCCCGATGGTTTGTTGGAACTTGTCGAGGTCGGGTTGCAGACCTGTTTTGCATGTGTAGAATAACCGAATAGTGATTTTGATATACAAATAAATGGTAAACCAAATGTCGACTATCCGTGCACATCCCTAATTTCTAGCCAGTATGAAAAATCTCTATAGCTGAAAGTCATGACATTCAATGAGTGAAGAGTTTATGTTTCTGCCTGTGCCACACATCACCACCTCAAGACCAGTGAACAACCATATTGAGGGCAGCGAACGGTAATTTGTTAGAAAGAAGTCACTGCAGCTGAATAGCTTGTCTTCTGACCTGACAATTGGCCTGACCTCCCAATGTTTCACAGTGGAATTTGTGATGGGTAATGTTTCTACAGGTGTCGGCAGTTTTCTCTGTGGGAATCCTCTACAGGCTGCTCGCGCACGAAGACAGAAATTAAAGGTGAATCCAAGAATCAGATATTAAGCAAAGACATTTAAGGAACATTTCACCCAAAAATGAAAATTCTGTCATAATTTACTCATTCCAAATCATATGACTTTCTTTATATTGTTTAGCACAAAATGTTTTTTTTTTTTATGAAAATAAAAATGTCATGAGCACAATAAGAGAAACATGTTCAAAGTGGCTCACAGTGGCGATCTTCAGCAAACTGCCACTTCAGTTCTTCACACAAAGCTATTATATGGATTCAATAGACTTGGAAAATGGTGCACAAGTTGTATGGACTACTTTTATGGTACTTTCATTGAGCTTTTTTGTCCGTTTTGGAGTGTGACAGCCTTATGCCTGTTCGGTCAGACACGAATGGTAGGCATCTGCTTACAGGCCACGTGAAGCAAATTTCGTCATCAGCAGGGTGCTCGAGCACAGAATGTGTGTGGCTCGGTATTTCAAATGGCCTAAACATACTTCACGCAAGTACACAAATGCAGATGCAAAAGCTTCGCCAATGCATGGCCAACATGTGGTCCCGTTGTAAATACATTACTTGCGCTCTTGCGTTGCTCTGGCGGTTACAAACCTTGGACCACAAGGGGGCGAAAGAGTTTTTTAGGCACCATGAAACCAGATGTGTGGAGTCAACATATCGACAGTTGAGGACTGTGCTTTTGTATTTGCTGAAAAGTTGACAGAAAAATGTGTTTGTATAATCTAACTTGTTCGGCAAGACTCTCCTCAAATCCGCTGTAGCGTCCTTTGCGACAACATTGAGAATACAGAGAGTACTAGCGTTCGTTATGAATTGCACTGACGCATTTCACAACACAACGATGTGTGAAATTGAGCTTGCGTAGCAAGATGCTTCTGCGTTCACATACTTACGTAGAGTATGTTTGGGCCATAACCACGTGTACTCTGCACACACAGCATGCGCATATGCCTGTATATGTACACTAAATAGTGTGTCCACAAGGTGGCAACACTCACAGTTAAGCATTTGCTGCACAAAGAAGTGCCAGAAGAAACTGTAATCAGTAAACAACAGGAGACAAAGGTGAAAACAACACAGTGGATGTGCACATCAAGCACATGTGTTTGAGGTCAGGAGAGACCTGAATTTGTTAACTCCAGTCTGAAGGAAAATTAAGACATATTTATGGGTCTAATATCCTGAAGAAAATTACTCCAGAATATCACAATCGCCTGTGTATTCACACACAGTCAAATGAAGCATACTTTGAAAAGCTGAGCGTTCGACTGTACACAGACGCTTAACATTTGTGTCAAAACCGAAGTATACTTTGGGCTTTAGTCCACATTCACTGTCATTTTAAGATTCACTGTCATTTTAAGCTTCAAAACCGAAGTATACTTTGGGCTTTAGTCCACATTCACTGTCATTTTAAGCTTTTATGGGGTAAACTATTCCTTTAAAGTTAACAAATTAAAGGGTTCTAGGGTTGCTTTGTTTGATTGTTATGTTTATACCTGTTTTTCAACCAATCAATTTAATTATTTCTCGCACTCTGTCTAGCTCCAAAACTCCCGTTCTCAAACCCGACCTAGCACAAGACTTGGTAGTTATATTCCTGAACACATGTATGACCACGAAGAGTCGAGCAGTCAAGATCGCAGTGTGGTTTTTGCTGAGCTCAGAAGCTGGAGAATAGAGCATGATAAGTACTGAACCATCTTCCACCAACACTCAAGCACACTTTTTATTTTAGTAGATACTAATGTGCGCTTTGATGGAAATTGTGTTTTTCTCTTGACTTGTGCCAGACGTCTCTTGTCTATTGAGAAGGACTGGCAGCCACAGGTAATGAAAATCCTCCACAGTGATGATGATGATGATGAAGGCAGCTACAATCATTGTTTTGGTAGTGATGACAACACTAGAGGGGAGGAAGAGGAACGTGAAAGGACTAACAGAGATACCTCTCCCAATTTGTTCTTTCAATCTACCTCACCAGGCACGTCACGTTGTTTTTCTCATTCACGCAATTTGGGTTGTGTGAAACAAACATTAATAGGTTGTGTATCCAAATTAAAGCTGCTGTAATTTCTGCGAAACTTAGCGTCTATCAAACGGAATTGCAAAAATAAGCAATGTTTTTAAAACAGCTCTCAATACGCCCCCCTGTCTACTGTTGGTCAAACAGTCAGATATACCCACCCCCAAATCACGGCATTGCTGAGTAATGTTGTTGGGGCAGGTCTAATTAGGTCACTCCAAACAAACACATGAATTGTCATTGTGCCACACAGAGACAGTGTTTACAGTTTTCGAGAAAATTAACCTATGAATCGCAATAGTTGTCTCAGCATGTTAAACTGGGTTATAAGAAATTATTTTAACACCGAAAAAGTTACATACTTCCGCATTAACTGTAGAAATAGTACATAATCCTTTTGTAACTCGCACACTGAGCATTTTGTACAGCGATATGTAGGATTTGATCGTATCATGTGCCTCTTTCAGATCAGTACAATCAGAGGTCGGAGTCTCCAGAGATATTCAGACTTTCCTCTTCATCAGACAGCACTATGTCTCCCTCACCCCCTCCGAATGCAGTAGAGCACTCTTGTGGTCGGAGGGTAGCACCAATCCGTGCAAGGAGACTCAGACCTCATAATAACACTGAAATCTATATGCCAATCCCGTCAGAGGAAACCCATGTGACTGATTCACGACCCATACAGACAAACTTGGGACCCCAGAGTACCATGATTGTAAAATCTCAGCTTGTGTCTCCTCAAATCCTGCACAAACCACAAAGACCATCCACTAGTTCTGTGGTCACCCCTCATAGAGCTCAATGGTATGTTCTCATCATGTAATTAAAGGATTAGTTAGCCCAAAATGTATTTTCTGTCATTTATTCACATTATTCCAAACACTTTTGACTTTTGACAAGTATATATTCTCCCATTTAGGTCAGAGGCTACTGTGAATCGTCGACAATCAGACAACCAACATAATCCAAACATACTTTCTAACAGATCTACAAAACTTTTACCCACACGTCCACAAACTGCCAGAGCTGCAATGCAGAGGCTGCCAGACCGAGCTCGAAGAAATGCCCATGTGGAATGATGGATTGTGGGTCTGACTAGGTCATTTATATCATCACTGCTGCAATTTGAGAGGGTTTCAGGAGTCGTTAGATTTCATGTGAAGTTAAGGAGTCTTTGTCGAAAAGTAATTTCGTGTGAATCCAATGTCCATATGGATATATTGAAATGTTGGAATTATCTAGGTCCCTCTTTTATTTTTGGATGCTGCATAATACATTTGGTCTTTTTTATAAAGTCAGTTTTTTTCTACAGAATCTTTGTACTTTAAAGATAATTTTAAGCCAACAAAAATGCAGTTAATGTTATGAGAAGACAACTAACAGTCAAGCCAATCACCTTTTAGATTTTAGTTCACTTAATTAATCCTGGGGTTTGACTAAGTACAATTATTTCATGTTGTCTCAATTAAAGGAAAGTTCTGGTTGAATACATGATTACCACTAAAAATTATTTAGGGTTGTCCAGGGTCCAGTCCATAAATGTAAAAAAAAAAACACAAAACGTGTAGCCCCAAGACTTAAACATTTAACTTGTTAACTTTATTTTAGTGTGATAAAATTGAAGATTTATACCGACGTTACGGTGCCATGACAACGAAGTTGTAATACTGGATATACATTTACAAAGATATGGTTAGTATGCGCATTTATTACACTAAAACGCTCTTTTCACCACTTTGAAACGGTCACGCTACATTTATCACTTTATCATTTACGTTGATGGGTCGCTAGAGGGCGCCACTTCCGTTTTGATATACCGTATGCTTGTTTTTCCCCCTCATATTTATTTTAAAGACACACACACACACACACACACTCCATGTTTAATTGACATATTTATCATGTTAGAAGGACTTTGTCATATTATATGATCTTCTGCACTTGATATGTGGACATAAAAATTTAGAAATATTGCATAGCTATGCATTAGCCCATGAGGTGATATTGATGTAAAATGACTCCTATGCTCTCCATATGTTGATGATGTATTATGGCAAAGCATCCCCCTGTCATGTTTTTAACATGTGTCGACTTGCATGTACAATGTGTGCAGACGCAGGTGCTAGACTGTTATTCCACCACATGTCTCTGAAGTATGCACAGATGACAACTCAGTGTGCTTTCACACTGGCAGTTTAGTTCGAAACAGAGCATGGTTCGCATGAAAAATTGGTAATGTGAAAGCTGTTATGCGGACCGGGGAGCGCACCGTGGTACAATCGCACTCTGAATCGGACTGCAGCAAACGTGCCCAGTGTGAAAGCCCCCTCAGATATCGGCATCTTGTGCTGCAAAACACCACAAAAGTAATCCATACGACTCCAGTGGCCTAGTTAATGGCTTCTGAAATGAACTGCTAGGTGTGTGTAATAAATAAATAAATATTTAAAACTTTTTGTACTTAAAAATGTTTGCTTCCAGCCAGCAATATGTTTGTACGCTGATGAACTGTAACTTTATTTAACCAATCAGGTTGTAAACTGGTCAACGAAAACCTCATTTGATTGGTTAAATGAAGCAGGTTGACCCAACTTACTCTTCGCGCTACAAAACTCTTGTGAGAAAGTCGTGCCAAAAGAGCGCCAACAAAAGAGAAGATGGAACAATGTGCAAGGGAGTAGATTTGGCTTTGGCTAGATTTGGGAAGGGGCGTACTTGCTTGTTTTGATTATTGGGGTTACCTCTCCCCCATCCCCCCTGGAATCTACGCCCCTGACAATGTGTATCCGATTTTTCTTGAATTGTATTTTATTTGATTGTATTAGTTTGTTAATTGTTTTGTAACAAACATAAATTATTTACACTTTTGCAATAGTTTATTTTTATACATACCAACTGATTCTACATTGTTAATACATTTTGCATTTCATGACAATCTTTCTTCGCTTGCATAATGCTGTTTGCAGGTTTGCATAGTTTTTGGCCATTTTTGGTGCAAAAACTGTGCCAAAATCTAAGTGCAAAAATATGAAGAATACAGATCAAATTTACTTTGTGTTAATGTGAAGTTGCAGATTCACAACACACAAATTACACTTATGCAAAGCTTTAAAATATTGCATGAACATTTTTATTTTTATTTATAAAACTTGATGTATAATAATAGATATATAATTGTAAAGGGGCGAAACCCGGCTTGACGATATAAATAATATCTTAATAAAAAAAATATTTTACAAAAAGACAAACACACAAAGGTGTCAGACAGCTGTAAATCTCTCTCTCTCTGTCACACTGCAACATCCAGTAGGCCTTTATCCCTCTCTGAGGCTTGATTTGCCTGATTAAGGGCGGAGTGTGTGGAATCACGACCCGTCCCTGCCCTCCACCCTGTCACAATAATCTATTAACTTTTAAAATAAATGTAAAATAACATGTATTTAATTATGCCAATAGATTATGTATAGTAAGGGTCGTATAAAGCCTGAGACCATTAATGAAATAGCTTTTTATTTTTTTCTCATTTAACACAAATCAACAAATCATGTTCATCATATCAGCGTGACAATTTGAGTGAAAAGTTTAATTGAACAAAAATAACAAATAATAATATTTATCCCCTTCATTAACAATGACTTGAGCTGGCATGAGCTCCAAAAGTTTGCACATAAACTGATATATTTTTTATAATTACACTTCAAATATTTAATTTGATTAGTAATCTGTTTCTCTACATATTTTTTATTAAAGGCTCTTGAGTCTTCAGAGATCGTATAGTACTTGACGAGGTCCAAATGGCAGTTGACGGTCATAGACATAATAAATACTATGTCTATGGTTGACGGTAAGCGGTTGCCTTGACAACAGAGCGCGACAAATCCCTCCTGGGACCTGTACTATGAAGCCGGTTTAGGTGGCTAGCCAGCTATGTTCCAGTTTAGCTTCCGCCAACCCTGGGTTTTAGGTACTATGAAAGTAGCTCGGCTTCAATCGGTGTTCGTTGCCATGGTATCTTACGCTGCACGGCTAACCTGCTCCGGGGCAGGTTATGTTCTGGTTTCAAGATCTCAGACTGAACTTTGACCAATCAGCTGTGAGCAAAGAAACATATAGGTGACGCAACTAATTCCCAGCGTCTGTTCTCTGCTGCAAAGGCTTCACCTTTTCTCCCAAATCCTGTGGACATCTCCGCGCAAATTGTTAGACGAGCACTTCGTAGAGAAAGAGTTTTTAGGGACAGACAAAAATCCATTTGACTTTCCCGATACTTACTTGTATGAAAGATACAGATTTTCCGCGGAAGGAATGTCTTATCTTTGTGAATTCTTCAGCAGCACATAACAAATGTGACTCGTCGAAGCCATGCCCTTACTGTACCGCAAATGGTATGTATTGCGTTGCGTTTTTTGGCAAGTGGTATATACTTGTATGCGGTCGGTGATGCAGAGAATCTAGGGAAAACACGGTCTGTCGGACCATTCGCAAGGTGGTCCTCGCTCTGCAGGGGTACATAAAATAGCTTCATTGTGTTCCCTGGACATTTATCGACCATGTCCATAAAAGAGGGATTTTATAAAATTGCCGGTAAGATATCTTGATTGGGTGACATCATATGAACAAATTTAACCTTTCACGTTCGTTTTTTTCTTCTGCAAAAAGCACATTTCATACTTAGAAATATATAATGCAATAGTCTACAGTAGCTGTTAAGAATGATTTTAAATATATATTTTTAATTCCTATGATAGGATTCCCTAGAGTCATAGGAGCAATAGACTGCACACATGTTGCAATCTCCACAGCTCTAGAACACAGGGACGGACTGGGGCTAAAAAACAGCCCTGGACTTTCTCCCAAATAGGCCCATCATCCGGCCATTCGCCACTAGCCGCGCAACAGACACTAGCCAGGATGTCCTGATAATATGCCACAATACTGTATCAGACAAGGTATTCACAGCAAGTAACATCTCAAAACCAATGATGATAATAATTGGGGTTGTTTATTAATGAAGCCTCAGCCTTCAAATAAAAACAAAAAATGTACAATACAATCACATCTGCATTGAAAATAAAATACAAGTAATTAAATGTCACTGGCTACAGAAACCTCAAATTACACAAACTTGTAATTATAAAACATATAGTTACTATATAGGCCTACTATAACTTATAACTATTCAAATATAATGTAAGCAAATTTAAAAGTGTAGTAGGCCTTATAAAACTAACTTTCTGTCATATTTGCTGAAACCGACCCTGTGTTCAAGTAGAACTACATGAAGCAGGTAATTAAAAAAAAAAAATCTGTCTCCTCTGGTACTACCTGCAGCCTAGTGTGATTTGCAGAAATCAACAGCTCCCTGTTCAGATGCACCCATCAGGGCCATAAGGGGTGTCTAACTGCGTGAAAACATTATGTGGTTGAAAACACTGAAAACTAAGTTGTGATATGACAGCGCTGAGCGCGTCCGTCTCTGGTTCAGCGCCAGCCAACGCGCGAAAGCACATTTAATATTAGCAGCTAATCACACTGGTGTGTGTGTGTGTGTGTGTGTGTGTGTGTGTGTGTGTGTGTGTGTGTGTGTGTGTGTGTGTGTGTGTGTGTGTGTGTGTGTGTGTGTGTGTGTGATCGTACGTACGTGCGAATGGGTTCATTTCGTCCTGGCTGCAGCTCATGTACAAAACTGTACATTTTTCTAAACTGACCTGCTTCCATTACAAATCTGACTGCGGCCGGGGACGAATCACAAACTGGCTAGTAGGCCGACTCTTCTTCCTCAGTTTTTTTTTTTTACACGTTGCATATAAGTGATCGTATTAGTGTCCCTACTGTTGGCTGTTCATATTGCTTTATTATACTTTTTTTTGTGCCGACGGACGGCCCTCGGTTGGACGGCCGTTCTGGACTTTTCCCGAACGCACAGATTGTCAGTCCGTCCCTGCTAGAACATGAGGCAGATTATGTGAACAGAAAGTCCTTTCACAGCCTTAATGTTCAGGTATTTGAAAAATGTGAAGTTATTTTTATTTGCATTGAGATCAATCTTTAAATAAGTAACTAACAGATAGGACAATTATTTACTGTACATTTCATCTGCAGATGACTTGTGATCATGAATGCATGATCACAAGTTTGGATGCCAAATGGCCTGGCTCAGTGCATGACTCACGAATTTTCCGTGAGTCTATTTTGTGTCAGCGCTTTGAGGAAGGCAAGTTAAAATTGGTACAGTACACTTTAAAGTTTTAATTTGAAAAGCTTACACAATTTTTCCCTTTTCTGTTCTATGACAGGGCTTTTTGATGGCCTGTTGGTAGGAGATCGAGGTTATGCATGCCAGAGGTTTTTGCTAAACCAGGGTCAAGATCGAGATGACCTTTGGCATCCTAAAGGCACGTTTCAACTGCCTTAGGCGTTTAAGAGTGTCACCAGAGCGGGCATCACAGATAGTGGCTGCATGTGCCATTCTGCACAATATAGCCACTATCAGAAAGGAGCGAGTACCACCACAAAACCAGCTTCTTCCTGATGAAATTGACCCCATCACAATTGACCACCCAGCTGGCGCAGCTGTCAGAGATGCAATCACAACACAATATTTTACTTAAAAGCACACTGACACTGCTGATAGGTCTCAAACTGTTTTATTGGTCATGTGGCTAGGGAGGAAAGGGAGAAAGAAAAAATGACATTAATAAACATTCATAGTGTTCATACAGGGTAACTTGGTTAAAAAAAAAAAAAAAAAAGTTCACATACTGAGATCTGTTTTTTCCAGCTGTTTGATCTCCAATTTATTTTTTTTAATTTGGAGCCTCCTCAGCTCACAGTCCAGCTCCTTCAGTGAACAGTCTAGTTCTAGACTCCTTTTGTAAAGGGCCCTGACTGAGTCTGTTTCCACCTGAAACAATTCCACCACAAACAATCATTACACGTTTTCTGGAGGTTGATCAAATCACAAAAAGTGGCGTGACTTCCTACAAACATAGGACTGACTGTAATTAAGGGTTTAAAGCATTACCTTGTTCACATTCCTTCTGAAGCCCATTGAGGTAGAGGCTTCAGTTTCTGGGGCAGGTTGTGAAAAATCCTACAATAAAAGAGATGTGTAAGAGCCAGTCATTTAATTATGACATTCAAATGTGTGCTATAATAAAAAGCCCAGTGCATTCACCTCAGCAACTGTCTCTGAAGACACAGACAGAGTGTCTTCATCATTTGGTTCACCCTATAAATTGAAGGCCAATTTAAATCAAAATTGTTATAAAGCAGGTTATGTTCATTGTGTTCTGTCTGGTGTACTGACCTCTGTGCAGGAGACTGTGTGCTGGCTTCAACAGGGACACTGTATTTCCCTCTACTGTGCAGAACATAGAGTCAGCCATATTTAACTTTTTTTTTAAAACATTAGTAATGCATTGCACACACATACCCAGTGTCACTTGCTTAGAGGAGCCAGCACCAGGGTCAGACTGTACAGCACTTGCAATCCCATCCATAATCGGCCGCCCCTTGTTGTTACTCAGTGCCAACTCCTCCGCCACAGTGTATTCTGGAGGAGGTGGCCCTCCCCCAGTTTTCCTTATGTCACACTTTTTTCTGTTTGCTGCAAACAAGTGTTTGTGATTAAATGTTCACAAAAGTAACAAAAGGTTTTGGTAAATACTCACCACTTTGAATTATATTTTTATATTTTGTTTTGATCTGCTGCCAAGAACTTAGCCTACGCATTAACGCAATCAGCAATCTTCCTCCAAGATTGTTCTCTTGCTTTGGCAGCAGATACAGTGTTACTGCGTGCTTGAAAAACACTCCTATATTCTTCATATTTCTGAATAATAATCTCTTGCTCCTGCGCGGAAAAATATATAGCTCTCGCTCTATCCATATCGAACGCGATTGGTTGTTCAGTGTCGACGTCACTCTTTTATGTGCATGCGCGTGTGGAGTAATCATAGCTTAAGGATCAAAGCCTGAGTTGACCGAGAAAGTTGATGAGCTGCGTCATGGTACCAATAAAGACTGATTGCATCGGTTTGGTTTTGTCGACTCAAAACCAATCCTGTAACCACGAGTTTGTTCAACTACCATCATGGTACAGGCCCCTGAACTTGTTGTCATGTCAAAAATGGAAATTTCAGTTATTGTCAACAATAAACAATTAATACTGCCATAAAAGTTGTAATTTCAATATTTACCCAAATTTCGAAAAAATAACCACCTAGAAAAAGAACAGTAAATAAATCTTGTATTATGTCGACGGGACGCTTGCGTAAAGTCTCTGATTGGTCGACAGGATTCCGACGTCAGGATTCGACCCAGTGTGTCGATCGATTAATTATTTGATTTCTAGGTGTTTTGCGTCGCGTTGTCGCTCGGCTGTCATAGCCACTTCAGCAGATTTACTTGACGAAATATTGTATGTGCAGAAATGGAAAGAGTATGTGGTAAGTACTGAATAGTTTGCTTACAAGTTTCGATAGAATCGCAGACAAATTAAGTTTGCAAATCATATTTCGCAATGCGGTGGATTCATGACGTGTTCTGCACTACAAACAAACATAAACTAAAGTGCAGCTAAACGATTTATGATTTTATTTATAATTTTTTTTGGACAAGATCTATGATCATGGTAGGCATTCCTGTACTCCATGGTCAAAGTAGTCTACCATCTAGCAACATGTCAAGCAAACATTTCACAATAAAGTTAGTGAGGTTCGATTTTCGAAAGGTTAGAACAACAGATATACCGTTGAAAATAAGTATGGAGAATGTAGACACTTTCTGGCTATCAAACGTCAGTGGAACATGTTCACAGTTGATGTAATAATGTGTATAGAAATAACCCACCACTGTCATTGTGGTTACAGTAATGATAGCATCGTAATGCTCGAGTTGTGATATTATGGATGTTGTCAGTGTCAGCTGTGCGGTTCACCTGTGTCTGGATATCTGCTCTTATGTTCATTATTTAGATATGAGAGAGTGATGGCCTTAATAGTGATCTCTCTAAACGACTGGCAGTATTTGTTCTTGTTTCTTACTTAAAGGGATAGTTATCCCAAAAAATTAAAATTCTCTCATCATTTACTCACCCTCATGCCATCCCAGATGTTTATGACTGTCTTCTGCAGCACACAAATTATGATTTTTAGAAGAATATTTCAGCTCTGCAGGTCCATATAGCAAGTTATTGTTGACCAGAACTTTGAAGGTCATAAAAGCACATAAAGGCAGCATAAAAGTAATCCATACAACTCCAGTGGTTTAATCCATGACTTCTGAAGCGATATGATAGGTGTGGGTGATACTTACGAATATTTAAGTCCTTTATTTTTAAATATAAATCTATTGCTAATCCGAACATATCTGTAGCGCATCGTTAAAATAAAAAAATAAAAAAAAAATTTCACAATTCCAACAGGGATAGGTATTGATACAGATTTCCCGTTTCGATTCCGATTCACAAGCTCTCGGATTGATTCAGAATTTGATTTGATTCGAAATCGATTTACACTACCGGTCAAAAGTTTAGGGTCACTTACTGTGGGAGATTTATCACCTTTTTCTCCCAATTTGGAATTCCCAATTCCCAATGTGCTCTAAGTCCTCGTAGTGGTGTAGTGACTCGTCTCAATCCGGGTGGTGGAGGACGAATCTCAGCTGCCTCCACATCTGAGACCATCAACTTGCGCATCTTGTCACGTGGCTTGTTGAGTGTGTTACCGTGGAGATATAGTGTGTATGGAGGCTTCACGCCACCCACCGTGGCATCCATGCACAACTCACAACCCACCCCACCGAGAGCGAACCACGTTATAGCGACCACGTCGAGGAGGTAACCCTATGTGACTCTACCCCCCCTAGCAACCAGGCCAATTTGGTTACTTGGTGTCACTAACAATTTTTTTTTTTTTTACATTTTAGAATAATATTAAAGTCATCTAAACTATGGAATAACAGAAATGAAAATATGGGCATTATGTTGTGACTAAACTGTGTTATATTTTAGCATCTTCAAAGTAGTCACCCTTTGTCTAGAATTTGCAGACATGAACTCTTGACATTTTCTCAAGCAACTTCTTGATGAATCACACTGAGATGATTTTTAAACAGTATTGAAGGAGTTCCCATCTATGTTGGACACTTATTGGCTGCTTTTCGTTATAATTTGGTCCAAGTCATCAAATTAAAAACGTTTTTTTTTAAATTACATTTTAATTTTGTAATTAAATAATTAAATGTGGTGGCACAATTATATTTTTGTCTACAACACTAATTTGAATCATTTAAGCATACACCTTCAGATCAAAAGATTTTTAAGATCATGAGAAACATTTCAGTCAAACTTTTGAACAGCACTGGATATGGGTACATTTAAGTTATAATGTCCACTTTGCTTACATATGAAAGAACTTCTCTCTCATATAATGCTGTTAATTATACAGGGGACCTTCTAACTAGGTACATTAGGAAAACATAATATTTTACTAATTATATTTTATTGTTTTTTCACTATATTGATCACATTTAGCATTTGAAAAATGAACAAATCCATGTATTTCACCAATTATATTGCAAATATTAAATTATGTTACATGTTTATTATTTACATACATAATTTGTTCTATTTACAAGTATTTACATTTATTAGTTGAACATGTGCTAAAACGGTACTGTCTCTTTAACAAAAACTAAATTTGTGTAAACAGTGCCTTTAAATGAGCACATGTTAACTAGAGAGGACTCGAATGGCTTTACCTCATCTGCGTGATGCATGATTAGAATTAAATGTTTATTTTTTGTAGTTTTTGATCAACAACTGACTGTAAAGAACAGAAATGTTATATAAAGAGACAGTATTCAACAACAAATGGGTTACGTGGATCTTGTCTTTGGACACACATTACACGGAACGAGTCAAACAAACTTTTACTCTCAACAAGTTTTAAAGGATCTCACTGCTGAACACTTCATGACTAAACTACACAATTACTTCTGAGTGAAATCTCCACATTTACCAGCCAGTGACTAATCACAGACATTTTTAGTCGAATTTGGTTGCAAATGTGAGTGATTTCCTCTCAATGTAGTAGAGGGTTGCGCATTGAGTGAAAGATCGACCTTGGGATTTAAGAATCAATATTGCGATTGCTCAAATGAAGATCGTAATTAGAGGTTGGGTAAAAAAAAATGTTTTTCTTATTATTCACAATCTTCATTTGAATTATCTGGAAATCGATTCTAAAATCCCAAGAACGATCTTTTACTCAACGTTTTCAATACGCATAAGGGGGAAGTGTCAAAAAATGCAAAGTGCCTGTTGTTGTGGCGTCAGCTATTTTCACTTTTTCTGCCAAATTCAAGAAACAAACAACAGAGACAAACATGCAAATCTAATCATTCCACTCCTTCAACGCCATACATTTTCTGTCATTGATAATGTATATAAAATACTTTTGTGAGCCTGTGTCACCTGGTATGTATGCCCTTCGTGATTGGCTGGCTTCAGGCATTTGTTGGGTGGACCCACGGTTTGACCTCTTTCTGACATTCCTTAGTCTTTCTTCGAAGAAGCCCGTGGCTGGGTAGTGTATCACTCCTCCATCCTTGATTAGCTTCCTGGCTTTTGTGTACCATATGTCCTGGGGGAAAAAAGAATTTTCATTATCCAAGAAGGACCTTTTTAATCTTTTACAAAGTTTTGCAATAGAGATAACACACCAATTAAGAGAAACAAGGGTTAAAACCAAAATGAAAGAAAATTATACACATTCAAATGTATTGTCTTGTATGACCCCTTCATCTCATTAGACACCATTGCTTATTAAGTACATTCACATCTTTGTAAGAAAAAGAAAAAAAGAAAAGTTTTTAAGTTTTTAATCAGCATCAATTTCCATGAACCAAGATAATAAAACTCACATAGCCACTGTCTGAATTATCATTCAGGGCCGGGAATGTCTGCACCAATGATAGCGCCAGGGCCTGTTTTATGCTTGTGGATGGCCTGTAAATATAAAAAAAAAAAAAAAAAAAAAAACACTTTCAGTAAATAAACAAGTGACACACAAATGTACAGCCTATACATTTACATTTCCATATATTTAAATATATCCAGAAGTAAGATAATCTGAAAATATCAGAGACATTGAATTTCAAATACTCAACCTAATACTTTCGCAATCATCGACAGAGAACCTGAACACAAAACCTACGTTTAAGTCTGTTGCCTAGCTTTAAAGGAGACCTATTGTGCTTTTCCAGTTTTTCAGACTTATAAATATGTTTTTGTGTTTTGTTGTCTGGGTCAGTTTTTCGGTTTCAAGACGTACTGTTGTATGGATGAAGTCGACATTTTTAATAGTAAACAAGCCAATTTTTGTACTTTTCATTTACTGGGTTTGACAACTTCCTTGAATATGAGCAGAAGCGTCTCTCCCACCTCCCCCTGGGCTGCTGCATGCAGCGGAAGCAGCAGCCTAAGGGGAGGGGCGAAGCACTAGATCTGAGAGCAAAGCAGGAAAAAACCAGAATGGAAGAATACATAGCCAGCTTGTATGCAATAGTAACATAGTTTTTTGTTGATCTAAACTTTCATATGTGCTCCACTGAGGTCCAATACCATACTAAAAGCCACTGAAATGAGCATAGTAGGGCCTCTTTAAGTTATATCAAATGTATCCTATATTTAACATACCTCTGTCCAAACCTCTCAATCAAAAAAGACACCAGAATTTGTGTCAGAGTGATCCTTTGTTTTCTATTGATGACTCCAGTGTCTTGAAGATTATTTATTATTTCTCTGCCACTGGACACTGCAGAAAGAACCTGTCGGATATCCTAAAATAAATGACAAGAATAGTTGTTGAGGTGAATCATTGCAATTTACCAATTTAACCCTGGGATACCAATTTTGGACATAAATGTGAATATTTTATATCCTGACCTGAAGTTTCATAGTCAAATATTAGTAAAAGGAAAAGGTGAACAAGTACTAAAAAAATATTTTCCTTTACCCAGAACAATAGCTATTGTGAGTGCCAAAGTTTAAACAGAGAAAAAAAAACACTTACAAGTGGTGGAACTGCTTCTAACACCAACACCTGATTTGCCGATTCTTCCAGGGGGCATATGAGGTCAGCATCATGGTTTCTGGATTCATTAGAAGTCGAAGGTTGAGGTGACGCAGCAGCTGCCGGAGCATTAGAACCCTTCTGCAGAAAATAAAATATAAGTCATATTTTAAGATCCAATGGGTTTGGCTACCTGTGTACAGGCACAAATAAAAAAAATATTACTTTGTCAGCAGTACACTCTTGTCTTAAAGGCGCTATCAGCTATCCCGGTTGGTGTAACCTCTTGTTAATGTTTGAATTATTATCAAACAAAATGGAGGCTAGCTAGACCCTCCCTCCTCCTCATCCGCGCAATAACCCCCCAAACCCCACCCCACATCATTCTTGTCGGTTATGGCTGTTTCGTGATACGAGATGCTCTGTTTGTTGCTCAGTTTGTTTTTTCTGCGTTTGTGGCTGTCTGCAGAGACCGCATTTCTGTACAGTGTTGTTCAGGGGACAGGCAGCTAGCGGATAGTGAGATGTTTGCGGTATGTGAAAAAAAAAAAGTGTGACATTACTGATAGCACCTTTAAGTGACCAGTGCATCATAGATCAAGGTGAGTGTCATAGGGTTGTGTATAGTGTTTAGTTAAAAAATATATATATATAATAAAAAAATAAAAAAAAACTCACTTTTACTTAGTCCAATTTATCCAATCTCAGTAGTTCAAGTAGTGTCCCCTCCAAGTTGTTTAAATATTTGTCATTCATTGAGTGATTGGGGTGATACTGATCATCTTCCAATGAGGCAGAATTACTTAAGACTAACTTAATTTGGTTGGTGTGTTCTCACGTCAACAAAGCCGTGTCAACATTGGCAGTGGCTGTTCACATGCTTAACTGCAGTCTAAAAAAGTCTGTAGCGCAGAGAGATGTAAGAAGTGTCATCATGTTCTCTGTATGACTTGACTGCATGTAATGGATGATGATCAAGTAGCTCTTCCACATCAATAGCTAAAAAATCCTTAGTGGGGATCACACTGTACGCAAAAAGATGTTTTTCAAACCCCAGTGTTTCCCACTTCTGCACAAGAAGCTTTATTCTCAAGTTGCCCATTTGCTCAAGAACCAAAATGGTTTTTATAAGCCCAAACTGAGGGTCCCCATCTTTGTCATAGGACATAAACACTATCATGCCTGATCTATAAGTGGTACCCTTGACCGTGACCCTGGCCGGTACGTACAGCTCTGTGAAAAGTGGGAGCCCTATCAGACCACTTTGGATCTCTTTATAGCCTTCGAGGTTGGCTAAAAATGTTGTGGATCCAGGTCCAATTTCTGTGTTGTGACTTAACAAAGACCCACTCATGAAACTGTAGCACTGCATAATCTGGTGTCTGAATGCCATTGTTTTACAGATGTTTCGGAAGTTGCAGGTGACATGACTGACAAGTTTGAAGAACCCATGTTTGCCTTCAAAACGCATTGACCAAAGGTGTATCAAGGGTCCGAGTTTTTTAAACACCTTTGGATAATGGAGCATGAAATGATGTTTTGGACGCAGATGTAAATGAGGATAGAGCTCCAAGAAAAGAGAGTGGTGGTCTTCAATGATTTTTCTCAGGTAGCGTGTTGCTGCAAGAGTAACAGATGGTGAGAAGATGATCTCCATGGACATGAGTAAAAGTAGGAGAAGCTCCCATTCCTTGGAATCAGTGGGGATCAGGTCACCTATCAGTAAAGGCAGTAAACGAAGTAGGCACCACATCTGAGCTGCAGACTATATTCTTGAGATCACTCTTGCTTATTATTGATGGCTTGTTTCCCACATCAGAAAAGCCATAATCAAAGCTTTTGCTCAATTAATGATTTTAATACAAGCTTGACTTCGTATGCCCCTACACCTTCCAGAATGTCATGCATTACATCCACAGCTACATTGTCTGTCACGTGGTAGAAAGACAGGCTGTTTAGGGCACTGTCCCTTTTAAGGCCTGTCTTAGAGGGGTTGTCTGTCTCCAAATCTGCCCTGTGAGTATTGGGATCACGCAAAAGGGCAAGATCTTCCTGTGTCTGTACTCTCAAGACATCTCTGTGTACTCTACACAGCCGACACACATGGTTTCCACTGAAACTCTCAGTATACCCAAGAATAGCATTTAAACCCAAATTGTCCCCGACTACCTGGACAACTGTGAATTTCACTACTCCTTGAAAGTCACAGGTGTTAACAGTGATAACACTTTAATTCATCCACGATTGGGCGCAACACTGCATCAATGACGTAAGTCTTTGCATCGTCCGATTTATAAACTGCTAGCAGGAAGTGTGACTGTAAATTGGACAGGAGATCTGGTGGCAAACTCTTCAGGATGAAATCTATAAATCCTAACTTGTGAACTACAGTCTTGGACCCAAGAGGATTAACGGTTTCACAATCATCATTGTACAACAACAATGGCACAGACACCTCTTTCGAAAAGAGTGGATGTGATTTACAAAATTCACCATCAAACACATCGTGAAGAAAATCCCTCTTTTTCCTTTGCCATTCCATCATTGCGTGTAAAATGCCAGGAAGTTCCAGTATCTTGACTAGAAGAGGCTTGAGCGGAATACGCTGATAGGTATCAGGCACAGCAACTTGTCGGACACTGCCAGTGACTGAATCCCTCTGCTGAACATAAGAGACGCTTGGTAAAACTTCCTCAACTGGCTGAATGAAGTTTCCAGAGTTTGTGAAATACTTTATCTGTTTGTAGTCTGTCTCCAGTCCTTTGAAAGGCTCGGCTGCGTCTGAAAACTCCTGTCGGAGCTCTTCTACCTGTGGGCTCTGATCATGACCTAACTGACTAAACAGTGACATTGTCTTGGTTTTTAGTCTGTTCACAATGTCACCAATTAAACTTGAGGTGTGTTTAACCACATAGTTTATGTTAGTAAATGTCTGGGAAGACCTGGATCTTAGATGAGCTAGAAAAAGGGCTACTGTCTGTAATTCCCTCTTGCTCCAATTCATCCCAAGCATCGTCTAACTGCTCTGCTTGTACACCTTCAACTTGATCTTGATTATCATCTTCATCAACATTAAAAACATTAGCAGACTGATGCAATACATTGGCAGGCTGGGCCAGGGCCAGGTTCTCTTCGTGTTCCCTATGTAGGTGCCTTCGATAAGAACGAATGAAGGAAAATGTTCTGTTACAACTGCTTTCACAACACTGAAAATATGTTGTTGAACTATTTACATAGTGAACTGTGCGTAAATGTGATAAGAAAGTCTTGATATCACCAGGGATTAGCCTTTTGCACTTAAAGCATGTATACGCCATTGGCCTGTTGATCAGCGGTGATGAAAGCCCTTAGCGCTCTAGTGGAGGTAACTTACAAATTCTCTGAAGAGACTCAGGAATTTAAGCCTGGGGCCAACTTTGGGGACAAGATTTTTGATAGTGTCTTCATCTAAAAGAAGAAATGCTTCCTCATCTATGTCTTCATCTGAAAGACAGAAAACAAGACAACATGAGTATTTAATGGCCAAGTCAAGACAATAGTGAACCACTCACCAGATACTCTTTGATTATCAAGCTAACAAATAATCACTTTTAAAGGGTTAGTTCACCCAAATATGAAATTAATGTCATTAATGACTCACCCTTATGTCGTTCCAAGCACGTAAGACCTCCTTTCATCTTCGGAACATAGTTTAAGATACTTTAGATTTAGTTAGAGAGCTTTCTGGTCTGTCATATTGTTGTCAATCTGCATTCACGACTCCGCAGTGACGCTGGTGACGTAAGATGCTACGTAAGACGCCGCATCAGATATCACGTCATCAGCGTCTTACGTTAGCAGTGTCTTACGTCACCAGCGTCACTGCGGAGTCGTGAATGCAGATTGACAACAATACGACATACAATGCTCATTAACGTCATAGTTTTTCTTATTTTTGGATCAAAATGTATTTTTGATGCTTCAAAACATTCTAACTAACCCACTGGTTTCACATGGACTACTTTGATGATGTCTTTATTACCTTTTTGGACAAGGGACAGTATACTGTACATATGGAGGACCAGAAAGCTCTCGGACTAAATCTAAAGTATCTTAAACTTTGTTCCGATGATGAAAGGAGGTCTTACGGGCTTGGAACGACATGAGGGTGAGTCATTAATGACATTAATTTCATTTTTGGGTGAACTAACCCTTTAAAGGTGCCATGTGTAAGAAATGAGGTAAAAATATCCAAAAAATGAGCTACACGCATCAAAAGAATGAGAAGAAATAAGGGCGATGATGTCATTAAAAAAATGACAAGTTATAGTGCTGCAGAGATATCAACCTGAATTAGCATGCTACATTACTAGCCACGGCCCGACAGGTGTCATAATACCAGTTTCGGCCATGGGAGGGGTACACCTACACTGAGAGTTTTCAGGCATGATCAGACATCAGTATCATGCAGTAATTTGAAGTTAGTAGTTACCGTAGCTTAAGTTACCTATGAACATATAGGTCTGGCATTGATACTAGGTAGGGAATTAGTGCTTGTATGATACTGTGTTATGTGTATGCGGATACAGTATGAACAAGATAGTTGTAAATATCCGGATAAGTTACGGATGGCAATAAGGACGGATCTTTACTTAAGGCTATTGGGTCTATTTTGATATGGGTCCACACCAATCAAGCTTATCTTCTCTTGATACCGACGAGATGAAGCCATTAGGCTACAGCTCCCCTCAACTCAAATCTGCGTGCAGCTAGGGGCAGGACAGATGTCAAGTCAACAATATGGCCGCGGTTAGCTACTTCCGGTGTTTGCGAATAAGGCCTATAGAGAGATGATATAAGGGCAGTAAGAGTAAAATGCTCACCTCTAAAATTCTCAATCAGCTCAGACAGCCGCCACTCAGTTAACTTGTCAGTGACAAAGCTGTCCATTTAAAATGACCTGGAGAAAACATATCAATATAGAGGTTAGCAACAATTCGAAGACTTGACCTGCTTCTTTAACCTGTTAGGCTGCAACCCCACTTTTTTAAAAATCCACAGAAATGGCATATACCCAAACTGAAACAGAAGCAGTTCATGAACCCTTTGTACTAAAAGCATAAAATATGCTTTTCTTTTGTCTGCTGCATTATTATTACTAATTAGCCTACACCTTCTGTGATCTGATTTGGCTTCAGATATAAAAATCAGACACACAATATATTATTTTGCACGATGATAAAGTCTATATCCATTAGAATTAAATTATAAATATAATCTATTAGTATGAAAATACCTTCACTCGAAGAACACAGGTAAATCAAATATCTATGCAATCATGTTTATTGTCTTCACAACGTCTTTATCTGCATGTTACAGTGATCTCTGTTAGCTTTGTTTGTGTCAGGAACCTCCTGGAATGTCACATGATGTCTTTTCTTCATGTGTTACATATATGGACTATACTGTGCATAGGGCGCCCTCAGGGGCTGCATACAGTTACGTTATATGAATTGAAAACACAGTAACGTTACATCAGGTTATCCAGCGCTCATAATTATTATATCACCGCATTTGTGTATAAAATTCAATAAATAGTATTCATGCCTATAGAACTCTGATGTAAACCTATGAGAATATATCAATATTTCTCCAAATCTGCACCTTTTTGAGCTAAAAGCCCTGAGGGACGTTGTTTTGTCAAGCGCTGTCATGACGACAGCAACCGGATTTTTTTTTCCTGAATGAGAGCGGCTGACGCTCATAATTCATTCTAAAGGGTATCGACCACTGATCTATATATATAACTATCTGTTATATATCTGTTATATATATAGATCAGTGGTATCGACTCATTTTTTCATTTCATAACACTTGACACAAATTAAGACATGACTGTCAATAAGTTTCTCAGAATACAATAATGGTCATAGTCAAATACTGAAACTTGAGTCGTATATATATTTTTAATGATGGTTAGTTTGTCACAGTAATAACATTAAATCTGATCTGATAGTAACTTTGAACTATTTAAACAAAAACACACTTAAGTGCGCTGGGCCACTTGCAAAGGTTAACTGGTTTTAACTCTCACTAACTTACTTCAGCCAGTTACGTTAGAGCTATGTATAACGTTAAGTTAATAGTGCTAAGCACAGCACGGCGCAGCTGGTAAGTTAACGTTAGCTGCTAAACATAACTCAACGACTGAGTTATGTCGCCACAAGCTGCACTGTACTTACCATATTATTAACGTTGTATTATAACAATGAGATAAGTAACGTTAACTTACGTTGCAGCACATGTTATGAAAACTAGAATTTAAAGGCCGTGTAAAGTGAATGCTGTCATTTTCTTCTAAACACGTTAAATGGGTCATAAATGTATTTCTCAGAAATGTGAAAAAAGCATTTCGACCATTTTGACACATAAAGTTGACAAAAAAAGTTATTTTGACTTTACACAGACTTTAAACTAGTTAACGTTAGATGTTTTCGCGATAGCCGAGTCTAACAGTTACATGCCAACCACAAAATTAACGTTGCCACATAATGCTAGTCTCAACGTACAGTAGCAACTAAGCCATGGTAAATGGTGCTAAACTAACTTAGCAACGGGATATGGACACAGAAAAGTTAACATTACATCAAAACTGAAAATACTTGCTTACCTTTAATGCACGACGAAGTTTCACCGAAGAAGCACAGGCCAAAATGGATCGAGCGCGAAGTGACGGTTATTTCAAACGGCTGTTGAGAAAATTCCAGAACAACTAGGGGAGGGGTCACCCAGAACATGGGTTTCTCTTTGAAAAATAACCCAGAAACCCAAACAACCCAGGAATTGGGTCAAAATATTAACCCTATAACCCAGAAAATTGTTACTATCTGAAAAAATAACCCATAATTTTAACCCAACACAAATAACCCAGAAAATGGGTTGAAGAAATAACCCAGGACTTTTTAGAGTGTATATACTAGATTGAGAGAAAATCACTCGCATTTGCAACCAAATTTTATGCTATGCAACTAAAGTGAATATATTTAGCAACTGGCTGGTAAATGTTTACATTTCACTCAGAAGTAATTGTGTAGTTTATTCATGAAGTGTTCAGCAGTGTGATCCTTACACAGCGTGTTGAGAGTAAACGTTGTTCCATGTAATGTGTTCAAGGTCAAGATCTGTCTCTTTTAATGATTTAAATCTAATCATGCATCACACAGATGAGGTAAAGCCATTCGAGTCCTCTCTAGTTAACATGTGCTCATTTAAAGGCACTGTTTATAGAAATGTGTTTTTTGTTAGACAAATCAATGTAAATACTTGTAAATAGTACAAATAAATAAATTTAGCAATACAAATGTAACAAAAATAATATATGAAATATAATATCTAATTTATTGATTGAATACATTTATTTGTTCATTTTTAAAAAGCCAAAATTTGACCAAAATGATAAAGGAATAAAATATAAATATTAAAATTCATATTTTCCTAATGTACCAAGTTAAAAGGTCCCTGTATAATTAAAAGCATTCGCTGGGAGATCATTTCTTTTATATGTAAGAAAAGGGACATTATATGTTAAATAAACCCATATGAATCGATATTGAATCAAAATTGGAATTGGATCGAGAGCTTGTGAATCAGAATCAAATTGAATTTGGAAATCTGTATCAACACCTAGCCCTAATCAATATGCATCGGATTGTTAATATTTTTACTCAGTCCTAAATTCCAATCATAATGTGATGTTTTGCAATTTCCATGACTAATTCCTCACATGGCCATATTCTCCCTGACCATGATTTACCGTGTTCTGGATGAAGTGGGCTACTTTTGGCTGAAATGGAAATCAAATAGCATCTCAGTGACTGTCCAGCTGCTAGATAATTCGAGAACAAAAAGAGCTTCTATACCAGCTGGAGATCTTCACAGGCACCCCCTTCACACTACAAACCCACACATACCTGAGCCTCATGAGTGCACTCTTCTTTTTCCATCAGAGATGTATGTTGGAAATTACCCTTAAAATTCCTGAGACGCATCTTAGATTTTGGAATTGCAAAAAATATTTTATGATAAATCCAGGTCAGTTTGGGAGAAAGCAGTGACCTTTGGAAAAGAACTTGAAGCGATATCATTACCTTGTTAAATCTGTTTCTGTTTCGCGTTCATCCAAAAATGAACATGCTGACATCATTTACTCACCCTCACCTATTTCCAGAAACATATGACTGACTGACTTCCATGGAACACAAAAAGGAGATATTCTGCAGTATGTCCTGGCTACTGTTTTCCATTCAGTGAAAGTTGATGAGAACTGAGGCTGTCAAGCCCCAAAACAGACAAAAAACACTTTAAAAGTAGTCCACATGACTTGTGCCCTATATTTCAAGTCTTCTGAAGACATTCAATAGCTTTGTGTTAGGAACTAATGTTATTCACGGAAAATCATCCTTCCTTCTAAACATGGCTCATCAAAATCGGTCAGGACTTAGATATTAGGCCTGTAATTTTCATCATAGGTACACTTCAACTATGAGAGACAAAATGAGAAAAACAAAAAATCCTGAAAATCACATTGTAGGATGTTTAATGAATTTATTTGCAAATGATGGGGGAAAATAAGTATTTGGTCAATAACAAAAGTTTATCTCAATACTTTGTTATATACCCTTTGTTGGCAATGACAGAGTTCAAACGTTTTCTGTAAGTCTTCACAAGGTTTTCACACACTTTTGCTGGTATTTTGGCCCATTCCTCCATGCAGATCTCCTCTAGAGCAGTGATGTTTCGGGGCTGTCGCTGGGCAACACAGACTTTCAACTCCCTCCAAATATTTTCTATGGGGTTGAGATCTGGAGACTGGCTAGGCCACTCCAGGACCTTGAAATGCTTCTTACAAAGCCACTACTTTGTTGCCCGTGCGGTGTGTTTGGGATCATTGTCATGCTGAAAGACCCAGCCACGTTTCAGACACTCGTAGCTTGTTTAGAACATTTAACACACTTCTCTGCCCTCCCCCTCCACCACCTGACACATCACTGACAGCAGATATATTCGCCACATTTTTTACTGATAAGGTTACAGCCATCAGCAATACATTCACAGCACCACACCCTGTCAAACACCTGGCTCCTGTATGCAACCCTTCTTTCCCTATGTTCTCTCCTTTAACTGACACTGAGGTCTCTAAACTCCTCCTCTCCAACCACCCCACAACCTGTTCCCTTGACCCCATTCCATCACACCTTCTCCAGGCCATCTCTCCGTCCATCCTACCGGCACTTACACACATAATTAACACATCCCTTCTTGCAGGCACTTTTCCCACTACATTTAAGCAGGCTCGAGTAACCCCACTGCTGAAAAAACCTGCACTTAACCCCACACAGATAGAACACTACAGACCAGTCTCTCTCATCCCATTCATGGCAAAAACACTTGAAAGGGCAGTTTTCAATCAGATCTCCGCCTATCTCTCACAGAACAAGCTGCTGGATGACAATCAGTCGGGCTTCAAAAGTGGACACTCCACTGAGACTGCCCTGCTGTCTGTCATCGAGTCGCTGAGACAGGCGAGAGCTGAATCGAGATCATCCGTTCTGATTTTGCTGGACCTTTCTGCTGCCTTTGACACAGTCAACCATCAGATCCTACTCTCCACCCTCTCTAAACTGGGTATCACTGGAACTGTGCTTGACTGGTTCAACTCTTATCTCTCAGAAAGGTCCTTTGAGGTAGCATGGAGAGGGGAAGTATCCAAGCCACACAAGTTACTTACTGGGGTACCTCAGGGATCAGTGCTTGGGCCACTTCTCTTCTACACAACATCACTGGGACCCATCATCCAGTCACATGGTTTCTCTTACCACTGCTACGCTGATGACACGCAACTCTACTTGTCTTTCCAGCCCAACGACACCACAGTGACCGTTCGAATCGCTGCCTGTCTGGCAGACATCTCGGCCTGGATGAAGGAACACCACCTTCAACTTAACCCTGCCAAGACCGAACTCCTTGTCTTTCCAGCCAACCCGGCTGTTGAACACAACATCACCGTGCAGCTAGGTCCAACTACAGTTTCGCCTTCCAAAACAGTCAGAAATCTAGGGGTAACCATTGATGATGAGCTAAATTTCACAGACCACATTTCAAAAACTGCAAGATCTTGTAGATTTACACTCTACAATATCAGGAAGATAAGACCCTTCCTCTCTGTACATGCCACACAACTGCTCGTTCAGTCCCTTGTCATAACTAGACTGGACTACTGTAACGCTCTCATTGCAGGCCTTCCTGCATGTGCTGTTAGACCTCTCCAAATGATCCAGAATGCAGCAGCACGTCTGGTCTTAATGAACCTAAAAGAGCACATGTTACACCACTCTTTGTCTCTCTCCACTGGCTGCCGGTTCATGCACGTTTTAAATTCAAGGCCCTGATGCTGGCATATAAAACAGTCACTGGGTCTGCTCCAGCATACCTAAAAACATTTATGCAGAGCTACGTTCCCACCAGAAGCCTGCGGTCGGCAAAGGAACGTCGCCTTGTCGTACCAAAACAAAGAGGCACCAAAACACTTTCCCGGACATTCAGTTTCATCATACCACGGTGGTGGAATGACCTTCCCAACTCGATCCGGGAAGCTAACTCACTCTCTATCTTCAAAAAACGGCTAAAAACACATCTTTTCCAAAAGCACTTAACCGGTCAATAAAAAAATAAATTAAAAAAATATATATATATTTACATTTCTTGTTGCACTTAAATCTGTTTTGTATACTATTATGATGATAGTGAAACTTTGTAATATGGCACTTTTTGTACCACTGTCTCCCTAAGATGATTCGCTGATGTTCTTCCTCTTTTGTAAGTCGCTTTGGATAAAAGCGTCTGCCAAATGAATAAATGTAAATGTAAATGTAAATGTTTCATCTTCAATGCCCTTGCTGATGGAAGGAGGTTTTCACTCAAAAAACTCACGATACATGGCCCCATTCATTCTTTCCTTTACACGGATCAGTCATCGTGGTCCCTTTGCAGAAAAACAGCCCCAAAGCATGATGTTTCCACCCCCATGCTTCACAGTAGGTATGGTGTTCTTTGGATGTAACTCAGCATTCTTTCTCCTCCAAACACGACGAGTTGAGTTTTTATCAAAAAGTTCTATTTTGGTTTCATCTGACCATATGACATTCTCCCAATCCTCTTCTGGATCATTCAAATGCTCTCTAGCAAACTTCAGACGGGCCTGGACATGTACTGGCTTAAGCAGGGGGACACGTCTGGCACTGCAGGATTTGAGTCCCTGGCGGCGTAGTGTGTTACTGATGGTAGCCTTTGTTACTTTGGTCCCAGCTCTCTGCAGGTCATTCACTAGATCCCCCCGTGTGGTTCTGGGATTTTTGCTCACCGTTCTTGTGATCATTTTGACCCCACGGGGTGAGATCTTGCGTGGAGCCCCAGATCGAGGGAGATTATCAGTGGTGCTGTATGTCTTCCATTTCCTAATAATTGCCCCCACAGTTGATTTCTTCACACCAAGCTGATTACCTATTGCAGATTCAGTCTTCCCAGCCTAGTGCAGGTCTACAATTTTGTTTCTGGTGTCCTTTGACAGCTCTTTGGTCTTGGCCATAGTGGAGTTTGGAGTGTGACTGTTTGAGGCTGTGGACAGGTGTCTTTTATACTAATAACAAGTTCAAACAGGTGCCATTAATACAGGTAACGAGTGGAGGACAGAGGAGCCTCTTAAAGAAGTTGTTACAGGTCTGTGAGAGCCAGAAATCTTGCTTGTTTGTAGGTGACCAAATACTTATTTTCCCCCATAATTTGCAAATAAATTCATTAAAAATCCTACAATGTGATTTTCTGGATTTTCTTTTTTCTCATTTTGTCTCTCATAGTTGAAGTGTACCTATGATGAAAATTACAGGCCTCTCTCATCTTTTTAAGTGGGAGAACTTGCACAATTGGTGGCTGACTAAATACGTTTTTGCCCCACTGTGTGTGTATATATATATATATACAGACGTTCCATGAGCACTGATGGTGTGACAGCATCAGCACTCAGAAGCTTCACTGTGTGTATCACTCCGCTTGTGTTCATGCTGTTCTAAACTAAAGTGTAAGAGCAGTGCATGTGTGTTAGTTTTATTTTTTTAAATTACATATGTTAGCCAGCAGGTGATGGCAAAAGTTCATTTTTGTGTTTAATATGAGCCAGTTGTTGATGTAAAGTGAATCTGTTAGTCATTGTTTATAGAACATTGTTTATAGAACAGTGCTCTGTGAGTTTCCACATCGGATATGTATTGTCTAAAACGGCAGAAAACATCGCTGTGAATGAATTTTGTGCTCCGGCTACCCCGAAAAATAATTACAAAAATAACATAACATGTGGAAAAAGTCAAGCGCTGTGAATACTTTCCGGATGCACAGTATATATCATTCTTATTTTTTGTATTGTATTAAATCGGATTAAATATTTAATATCATTAATATCATATTATTAGAATATATTGTATCTATTTTTCATAATTAATATATTGTTATTTTAACTACTGTTAATTACTATTATATTTAGAGTATTATTAAACATTACACATGTATAAATATATATATGTCATATTTTAATATTTGTATTATGTTCAAATGTCATATATTAAATATTATTAATTAATAATATAATTAATATCATATTAAAATAATACTTTTAATCTATTTTTCATTGTAAATGTATTTTGTATTTTAAATATTATTATTATTATTATTATATTTAGTGTTACTTATGTTATACATAATAATTTGTATTATGCCCATATACAGTATATTAACTGTTTTAAATTTTTGTATTCAATTATAAATTGTATATATAATTAATATTAATTAATCATAAAATAATTATTAATATTATAATATAAACATTTTGTTTTATTAGAACTATATTAAATGTTTTAACCATTTACATATGTTTGTACATGATTACACACTTTTAAGTTAAAGTCCTTGAAGCTGAAGTTGTAGTTTCATGCAAACTTGTGGTATGTTTATGTTTGTATATATAAAATATGATAGATATGTAAGACTTGCCTCCTGTTGGGGGTCACCATAGCGGACGATCCGTGATCCGAGTATTTGACTTTGCACAGGTTTTACACCGGATGCCCTTTCTGATGCAACCCCCAGTAGCTGGGTGACACTCACTCACACCTGGGCAATTTAGTGTCTCCAATTCACTTAACATACATGTTTTTGGGAATTTTGGGGGAAACCGGTGCACTCGGAGGAAACCCACACGAACGCAGGAAAAACATGCAAACTCCACACAGAAAGGCCCAGTTGAGCCAGGACTCGAATCTGGGACTTCTTGCTGTGAGGTGACAGTGCTAACCTCGGAGCTCCTCTACACAGTTAAGAGATTATTTATACTCTCCTGGAACCCATGGATCATGTCAACACACTATCAGCAAAAACCTTTTTTCATTTACACATCAATTTTAGTTTTTTTCTTTAACATGTCGTAACTGTAACACTCTTATTAAATATTGAAAATGATGTTAGTAAAAATGTTTAAATGTACACTAGTATGAATTAAGTTTAAACTAGTCGTGCCTGCATCTCAGAAATAATTTCCATTAGACATAGTGTACATAAACCAAACTTTGCACATACCAATATTTCATAGGAATATATATTGTTTTTACCCAATTCCCCTGTAGTGCCTCCCTAATAGGTGCATACAGATACACTAAAGTCCTGATCTCTCCTATAGAGGACATTGAGAAAAAAAATGATGCTGTTCTTGTACAATTAAACCATATTCAAATCATATCTGCATATTCAATTAAACATACAATGAGATGTTTATTTACAAAAAACTATTTGACAAGTAATTAAATAGAATTGCTAATTACAAATATACTGTTCCTTTCTCCATATGTTTTTTAAATTGTGATGTCAGGCATTAAAAAATAATATGTATATATATATATATATATATCTGTAGATAGCCCAAAATGTTCTCATAGCTTAGGCCACATCCACAGTAATCCATTTACGGTAAATTGTGAAAACGTATTTTTGTTTCCTAAGAACACGTCATCGTTTTCCAAAGAACTTGGTTATGGAGAGCGTTTTCGAAACACTTCTTTTTGGTTGGAGGAAAATATCTTTCTAGTGTGGATGTTCACAGAGAAATTCAGAAAAATCCCTCTTCTACAGTGGTCAAAATTGTTTTCGGTAATTAGTGGAAAGCGATTTTTTTATTTATTTATTTTTTTTTTTTTTTTTGGTGTGTTACCTTGGTAGCATAAGATTTAAAGTATTCTGCAGGGAGTGCAGGTGAATTCAAGAGATGCACAGCAAACACTTAACAAAGAGGACACCTCTTGATTGGTTCTTCTATTGTAGCCCAGGATGTATGTTGCTTAATTGAAAAATGATGGTTGGTTTAAGCAGTTTTAAGAGCATTTTGATATAGTCATTATTTTCTAAAGGTCTTTGCACTAGTTAACAAAATATTAAACTGAGTGCCATTAAATTAAAATAATATTGACTTATTTCAAGCATGTTTTAAAGGTATTACATAATTCCCATATGACAATTTGTGTTATTTTAAACTTTTGATGACTTTACTGTTATTCTAACACATGGAAAAATACTGTAGTAATAATAAAGAATGAGTAGGTGTGTTGAAACCTTCAATTTGTAATGTAAATAAACTGAAGCCTTGTTGAAAGGTATGATGTCATTAAACAATCCTGAAATTCCAGTAGATCTGATAGAGTCAGGTCTGATTCCTTTTTGGAATCTCCCCAATCGTGTCATTTCTTCTCACTACATCCTTACACTGTTCTAACAGGCAGCTCAACGATACTTTACTCATAGAAGAGGTGTGCTGGCTACATTTCAGTAAAATCTGTTGGATGTTGAATTGTTGTTGTGTCGGGTTCTACAAGTTTTTCTATCAAGATTAATTTCTGTTATTCAAATAAACCCTGGAGCATGAATATATGATATGGGGGCACTGTAGGATTCAAAAGAAAACTATATTTTATTCTAGCTCATACGGTTCAGCAGTTATTCGTGAAACGTGAAATAGCTTATAATAGTGTCACATTGTAGCCAGTTCTCACATATTTTGATTACAGCTTAATTTTGGTAACCTGTAAGAGAATGCCAAATTTCATTATGATTGGCTGTTCACAGTCTAGTTATTAGCTGCTGAAATTTGTTTGTCAGTTGGTGGCCATTTGTGTTGTTTTTTCTTATCAATATGAAGGATTTGCTAGCCCAACCAATTATGCCAAATTCCAACTTCCTTGATGAAATTGTTACAGAGTTTTTAATTATAGCTCCTTCTATTTGCAGAATTCGGCGAAATGTGGCACGCATCCTCTCAATGTTTTCACGTCGAAGTTTACCAAGTTTTGTTACGTTCGGATTTTGTGTTTAGAAAATATAGGTTGAAAAGTGAAAATGCACTGCGCTTAAACAATTTATTGGCTTATAACTCTGAAGTGCTTTGCCTTTTTGACCAACTTTTTGTCAGGAGGGTCTGTAGGTGATGTATACCAAATTTCTTGCAAATTGAATGAATGGCCTAGAACTGGGATGGGCGACTTTGAAGGTGGCGAGGGCCGATGTTTATTTTCTCATTTCTACAAAGGGGCCGGATAACAAATACTCACAATGCTCACCCTGTTACTAAATTTTTGTATTTGTTAATATCTAAATATTATCATCAATTACAATACTGAATACAAGAACATAACATTTCAGTACAAAACATTTCAGCATAACACCAGCCTCACAACAGGCATGGAAAAGTCCCGTGAGACAGAAACATTCTCACTATTCTCAAGACATCTCAACAATCAGACAGGCATCTCAATAGCGAAACAACATTAAAGTTTCTCCCTCTGATAACGTTGTTCGTTTTGCAGTTTTATGCATCAGTGAGGATGTTAGATTGTGACATGATTGGTTGTCCAGTTAATGCTGCCAATCTTAACCAATGTCCTAAGAACCTACAGTCGGTCTTGTCTTTTTATGCAAAATCTCACCGGAGTCATATTGAATCAGACTGTACAATCTGGCACGCATCAATCGTAAAGGACAATTCGAAATTAGTTTAGTTAAAACTGGAACAAACATACTGTATATCGGATACATGTGTATTGAACTGTCTGAAGCTCTTTGATGGTGTAGAAGGATGAAAGTGAATGGTTTTGAAAGCATCATTGTTCTTTGTGTTTGGATATCTCTCAGATGAGAGAGTTGTGGGGGGTTCAGCCTTTGAAAGATGAGTTCACATGCTTTTTGTTTCTCGTGACCCTTTACCCCCAGGCACATGACAGGTGATTTGTTCATACCCCATTTCCTATACTTTTGAAAGGCTTTTGTTGGAAAGTAAAACAATGACTCACCCAAAAGCCCCTTCAAATGTTTTACCTCTCGCTGGAGCTGTGACTTTAAATCACTCCAAAGACATAAAAAAGCAGATAAAGTCAACATTAAAATAATCCGTCAGATCAAGTGGTATAATCAATGTCTTCTGAAATGATCCAGTCGGTTTGGGTGAGAATGGATCAAAATGTAACAATTTTGTCACTGTACATCTTGACAGCAGTCTCCTTGGTGATCATGATTTCAAGCTTGTATATTCTTCCTAAAGCGGCATCTAGCGATTTGCGCATGCGTCAAATTGTAATCGAGCTTGAAATCATGATAATGCCTTGAGACTGCAATGGCAAGATGTACAGTGAAAAACAGTTATATTTTGGTCTGTTTTCACCCAAAACATCTGGATCACAGATCATGGATTCAGAAGGCATTTATTTAATCACTGGAGTCACATGGATTATCTTAATGCTGCCTTTACCTACTTTTTAGAGGTTTAAAGTTTTGGTCATCATTCAATTGCATTGAATTGACCTACAGAGCTGAAATATTCTTCTGAAAATCAATGTTTGTGTTCTGCAGAAGGAAGAAAGTCATACACATCTGAGATGGCATGAAGGTGAGTAGATGATGAGATAATTAAAATGTTTGGGTGAAATAACCCTTTAAGGGGGTTCTTGCAACCAACTCCAAAGCTTATTGGTTTCTAAACCAATATAAATATGCCTCTAAACTGCCTTAGCTGTTATGAATTTTAAATAATTTCATAGTGATTAAGAAATATTAAACACATTGTTTTATATCTTTTAAATGTCTTCAAGATATTATACTTCTACTATATTTAAAGGAAAGTTCAGGGTTCAACATCTGTGACATACTGTCAGATACCATGGGTTTTTTAAAAGAGGTCTTGTTTACAGTAATGCAAACAAGTCTATGGAACAAGGCATTGCACTGGGATAAACAAAAAAATACATGATCACCCATAACATTAAACCCGCCTGCTTAATATTGTGTAGGTTCCCTCGTGCTGCCAAAACCGCGCCAACCCGCATCTCAGAATAGCATTCAGAGATGATATTCTTCTCACCACAATTGTACAGAGCAGTTATCTGAGTTACTGTAGACAATCATCCATGGTCCAAATCACTTTTTCACCAGGTTGATGTGAACATTAACTGAAGCTCCTGACCCGTATCTATGTGATTTTATGCACTGCACTGTAGGGCTGGGCGATATGAAATAAATATTTTTGTGATAATTGCCTTGAAAATATTGCGATATCAGATTACATCGTCATTCCTGCTGCCGAGGGTCAGTACATTTTTTTACATTTATTGATCATGAAAAACAAACTGTGGCAGGGCGGAGGGTGGGGCCGGGTTGTGATTATACACACCCGGTACCTTATCAGGTTAATTATGCCTCTTAGAGGGATAAAGGCCAATGGCAGACGGTGGTGCGACGAGAGAGAGATAGTTTACGGACATGTCCGTCATGTGTCTCTCTCGCTGCTGTTTTGGCGGCAGGCGGGGGACCTACAAAATATTTTATAGGCAGGTGGTTTCAATGTTGTGGCTGATCGGTGTATGTTAATCGAAAGTATAGCCTCAAGATTTAGGACAAAAAATACTCGCAAGCTCAATTTCACCGCTGTTGCATTCTGAAATGTGTCTGATTGCAATTCATAACACAACGCAATTATGCGCCTCATACGCAGCGTTGCCACAAGAGGCGCTATAGCGAGATTAGTGTGAACAGTCCGCTTCTATGGTGAAGTCAACTGATGTTATGGTGAAGCAACAGATTGAACAGAATATTGCTGAGCAAGCAAGATAAAGTCAATATATTTATAGTAATTACCTGAATAATAACACATCCTGTTTAATGATACTGACGATTGAAGTTAACTCCATCTCCCCCTTGAAAACAGGTTTGTTCCCACTACAGTGTTGCAAGAACACACGTTAAGCATGTTCAACCATACCGCGTGTATGCATTGCAGTTCCCAAACGCTCGCATCTGCATTCACGTACTTGCGTAGAGTATGTTTCGGATGTTAAACATTATACTGTACATGTAAACATGAGACTAGTTTGATAAATTTGTTTAGTGATCGGTGCAAAATTATAGCCATTTTTATCCAACTTTCACACAGTTAGCACAAGGAATTACATTACCACATAACCAGAGGTTTATCCACCTAGAAAAGTAGTACCATCAACAAGAATAAATTATTATTCTTGCTATAATTTTTGAAAATTATATGAAATTATATAAACCCCCCCACCCCCCCACCGACGATATCATCGTCCATCGCGATGTTTTACTGTCAACATCGTCAACTGCCAATTTAGGGGACATCGTCCAACCCTAATGGTACATTTTTACTCTACTGATGGTTACGTTAAGGTCTGGGGTTTGGATTGGGTGGTCAGTTTATAAAATATGCATTCCTCTTCACTGTATGACGTCCTGTACAGCTGAAAACAACTGGCTTCACAACTCCTTTTGGCACCCTTCTGTGGACATTTCCCTGTAAAATGGAGCTCACACTTGCCCATACACCCAACAACACTTACCACATTGGCCACTGGGGGCAGTGGTTTGCATTTCTGTAAGCACAGACTTTAACTAAAGAAAAAGTCGATCTACTGTTTCTGAATTCACTGTGAGATCATTCTGCTACTTTACAGCTCAATTAGCACACATTTTATACTGAAGAATTGATACAAGTGCTTTATCAAAAGTATGAGCTGCACGGTTCTGCTTTAAACCCTATGGAATGTCTTGCCTCATAGACTTCCAGTGTAAATGCTTCACTGTATACTTGAATTTTGTTTGTTTTTTACACACAGAGGGATGAGTCGAAATTAATGTCTGTAGCAATCGACAGCATGCCGTCCATAGAGGTTAACTTCTATAAAACCGGAACATTCCTATAAAATCTTAGACATTGCTAAATGCCTTCTGCTACATGTGTGCATTTAAAAATAGACATATTGTCATGCCTGAAACCCAAACCGCTTTGAAATTGTCTTCTGCATAAGCAGAAAATGTCATTGTTGACAGAGATTTGAGGTTGTTCTTTCATGAGTTATGGGAAGTATAACTTGCACTGCACACACAACGCAATGAACGACAAAGAACTCTGTCATCATGTGGTGACCGTAATGACAGAGCTGAGTTATATTTAACCGCTCTGCCTATAAACAACAATCAAGCATCACTACCTTGTTTTGTTCCTGTTTTCACATCATGCTGGAATCCGTGGCATCGCTTAACACTGAAGCAATCCGTTGTATCTTCTGCTCAGGGTTTTTGTGTGTATCAGTAGTTTAAGAAAGCCTTTCAGGATATATTTCTTACCTTAATCATTTTGTTGCAATCCTTATTAAATTACGAGCTGTGTTTTTGCTTTCTGTGCTCTACTCAGGAAGAGCTTTGCTGGTCATTTTGAATAGTTTGAAACTAACTAACATTTTAATTGTTGGACTCCTCAGTTGCAATGAAGTGCTCAGTCAATGTTATGGGTTGTTAATGAAGCATGCAGCTTTGCCTGTGGTCGGTTTTGAGCGCAATGCACCTGTCTATGCATTGTTCACCGATCTAAAGGCACTTTACAGTGTCTCTGTCATTGGATTCTTTAATGTGCACCTCCGCTTTGAAAGTGTCTCCTGCACGGATGATGAAATCTGTTTGGGGAAACTTATGGGTCTCAGAGAGCATTGGATGAAATACTTCTTTTACAATGTACTGAATTGCATACAACATATTTGTTTGTGAATGTCATGACTCATTATGCGGTCGCTGTTAAAAAGATTAGTTAAGGAAGCTGTCACTTTTCTATTCAGGCCGGATGTTTTTAGAAGTAGGCCATCTGGTTAGCAGGCTTTGTTTTCTCATATTCATTATGCCAGATGGAGACTTTAAGTCTGAAACATACTCTACGCAATTATACAAACTAGAGCTGTGTTGTCTGCGGGAAAAAATAACTCCCTTTTGCATGGATTTTGTGCTTTGTAACTTTGCAGAACTTTTACATGCACAAACAGCTATATTACACACTAAAGGAAAGGTAAAATCCCCAAAAGCATAATAGGCCCTCTTTAAGTGTATCAGAAGGAAATGCCAAGATTTCAACCTTCCCTTTGCAAGTTGAATCGAAGAAGAACAAGGACCCCTACAACAGATGCTTTGGCTCCTACATAGCCCGTATCTCAACATCATTGAATCTGTTATGAAGGTAAGTGAGGACCCAAAAGCGATGTTTTTATACAGAGTCTTTAATGAAGCTCAGAAAATAACGTCAACACAAAGTCTTCTCCTTGAGAGGAATACAAACAAAAGCAGCCCGCAGAGAGGGCGATAACAAAATGGCAAAACAAATGCTTCCTTCGAGCTGTAGTTAGTCCACGGGTAGCTGAAGAGTACCACTCTCTCGTGGCGTCAGATAACTGGGCACAGAGATAGGGGATGGCCTTTACCGGTGAACAGTTTAGTGACGGCGGATGCCAACAGGACAGGACTCTGGACAGAGACACACAGGGCTGTAGTTGCTTCTAGAGATAGTAACACAGAGTGAGAATCCGACAGAGAATGTAGTGAGAGCGAGGAGAGAAATAGAGAGCTAATCAGAGGAAAGAGGGAACAGGTGGATTAATGAGAAACAGCTGGGAGCGGAGGAAAGAAGAGGGAAAGTAACATAGAACGACCAAAAGAGGGAGACAGAGTAAAGGGAAAGAACAGAAGTGAGACATAACATGACAGTACCCCTCCCTCAACGAGCGCCTCCTGGCGCTTCCAAGGAGGAGACCTGGCGGCGAAGGAGGAAATCATCGATAAGCGAACGGTTCAACACGTCCCGAGAGGGAACCCAACTTCTCTCCTCGGGTCCGTAACTCTCCCAATCAACCAGAAACTGATGACCACGACCCCGAGCGCGCATGTCAAGAATCTTGCGGACCCTATAGATAGGAGCGCCTTCAACACGAACGGGAAGAGAGGGGGGACGAGTGGGAGCGCGAATAGCGGGCTTAACACAGGAGACGTGAAAAACTGGGTGGACGCAGCGCAGATAGCGGGGGAGAAGTCGCACCGCGGCGGGGCTAATAACATGCGAGATGCGGAATGGACCGATGAAGCGCGGAGTTAACTTACGCGAGACAGATTTAAGGGGAAGGTTATGGGTGGAAAGCCATACCCTCTGGCCGCGACAATATCTGGGGCTCTTAGTTCTACGCTTGTTAGCCGCCCTCACAGTCTGTTCCCTATAACGGCAGAGAGCTGATCTAACACCCCTCCAGGTGCGCTCGCAACGTTGGACAAAAGCTTGAGCGGACGGGACGCTGGAGTCGGCGATTTGCGATGAGAACAGCGGAGGTTGGTACCCGAGGCTGCTCTGAAAAGGAGACAGGCCGGTAGCAGACGACGGAAGCGAGTTATGGGCGTATTCAGCCCAGGGAAGGTGTTCGGACCAGGACGTGGGGTTACGGAAAGATAGGCTGCGCAAGATGCGGCCGACAGTCTGATTGGCCCGTTCGGCTTGACCGTTAGATTGAGGGTGGAAGCCGGACGAGAGACTGACGGAAGACCCAATTAAGCGACAAAACTCCTTCCAAAACTGGGACGTAAATTGCGGACCTCTATCCGAAACAATATCAGAGGGGAGGCCATGAATCTTGAAAATATTCTCGATGACTATTTGCGCCGTCTCTCTGGCAGAAGGGAGCTTAGTGAGGGGAATAAAATGGGCCACTTTAGAAAATCGATTGACGACAGTGAGAATGACAGTATTGCCCGCCGACGCAGGGAGTCCGGTAATGAAATTTAAGGCGATGTGTGACCACGGTCGAGAGGGGATGGGAAGTGGTCTGAGAAGTCCGGCCGGAGGGGAGTTCCCGGATTTAGTCTGCGCACAGACGGAACAAGCCGCCACGAAACGACGCGTCGCGTTCCCGAGTGGGCCACCAAAATGCTGGCGAATGGAAGCGAGCGTGCCCCGAACGCCGGGGTGACCAGCCAATTTGGCCGAGTGAGCCCACTGAAGAACGGCCAGGCGGGTGGGGGCGGGAACGAAGAGGAGGTGTCTAGGACAGGTGCGCGGCGAGGGAGTGAGAGCGAGCGCTCGTTTAACCTGCCTCTCTATTCCCCAGACAGTTGACTCAACGATACGGGCCGTAGGGAGAATCCCCACGGGGTCCGTGGAGACTTCGGGGGAATAGAGACGTGACAGGGCATCGGGCTTAGTGTTCTTGGAACCAGGGCGGTAGGAAATAACGAAATCGAACCGGGCGAAAAACAGAGCCCAACGAGCCTGGCGCGCGTTGAGTCGTTTGGCGGAGCGAATGTATTCCAGGTTCCGGTGGTCAGTCCAGACGACAAAAGAAATGGTCGCCCCCTCCAACCACTGTCGCCACTCGCCTAGAGCTAGGCGGATGGCGAGCAGCTCGCGGTTACCCACGTCATAGTTACGTTCAGGCGGCGACAAGCGATGCGAAAAGTACGCGCACGGATGGACCTTGTTGTCCGAGGGAGAGCGTTGGGAGAGGATGGCACCCACGCCCACCTCTGACGCGTCAACCTCGACCACGAACTGTTTGGACAAATCAGGCATAACAAGGATGGGCGCGGACGTGAAGTGGGTCTTGAGGAGATCAAAGGCCCCCTGGGCGGAACCGGACCATTTGAAGCATGACTTGACAGACGTAAGGGCAGTCAGGGGGGCAGCCACCTGGCCCTTTACCGGGCAGGAGGTCACGCAGTGTGAGGCAGAACCGCAGTAGAGGCAGAGACGGTGGGTGATTCTCCGCTCCTTCTCCTTAGCCGAAATGTGGATGCCCCCCAGTTGCATGGGCTCAGGAACCAAGGTGGTGGAGGATGGTGGTAGTGCAGCGGAGGGGGTGCAAATGAAAATGTAGCCTCCTGGTCGCGAGCTCGGCGACGGCGATCGAAACGCCTCTCTAGGCGAATGGCGAGCTCAATCACAGCATCCATGCGGGAGGGTACCTCTCGGGAAAGAATCTCCTCCTTTACCTCCGTGCAGAGACCATTCAAAAAACGCGCGAGCAGCGCCGGCTCGTTCCAGTCACAGGAGGCTGCGAGAGTACGGAACTCAATGGAGTAGTCAGTAATGGACCGCTTACCCTGACACAAAGACGACAGGACCCGGGATGCCTCCTCCCCAAAAACAGAGTGGTCAAAAAACCGTATCATCTCCTCCTTGAAATCCTGATAACAGTTAGTACATACAGCTTTCGCCTCCCAGATGGTAGTTCCCCACTCTCGAGCCCGTCCAGAAAGGAGAGATATTACGTAGGCGATGCGGGCTCTGCTCTGGGAATAAGTAGTGGGCTGGAGAGAAAAAACTACATCACACTGGGTGAGAAACGCGCGGCACTCTGTGGGCTCACCAGCATAGCACGGCGGGTTATTGATCCTGGGTTCAGGAGGCACAGGAGTCTTGGAGGCGACCGATGAATCAAGGCGAAGAAGGTGTACCTGACCTGTGAGGTGGGCGACTCGAGCAGCCAGGGTCTCGACGGCATGTTGCGCAGCAGATAGCTCCATCTCGTGTCTGCCCAGCATCGCGCCCTGGAACCTGACGGCAGACCGTAAAGGATCCAGAGTCGCTGGGTCCATCTTGGTCGGATTCTTCTGTTATGAAGGTAAGTGAGGACCCAAAAGCGATGTATAAAAACAGTCTTTAATGAAGCTCAGAAAATAACGTCAACACAAAGTCTTCTCCTTGAGAGGAATACAAACAAAAGCAGCCCGCAGAGAGGGCGATAACAAAATGGCAAAACAAATGCTTCCTTCGAGCTGTAGTTAGTCCACGAGTAGCTGAAGAGTACCACTCTCTCGTGGCGTCAGATAACTGGGCACAGAGATAGGGGATGGCCTTTACCGGTGAACAGTTTAGTGACGGCGGATGCCAACAGGACAGGACTCTGGACAGAGACACACAGGGCTGTAGTTGCTTCTAGAGATAGTAACAAAGAGTGAGAATCCGACAGAGAATGTAGTGAGAGCAAGGAGAGAAATAGAGAGCTAATCAGAGGAAAGAGGGAACAGGTGGATTAATGAGGAACTCAGGGAAGATGAGAAACAGCTGGGAGCGGAGGAAAGGAGAGGGAAAGTAACATAGAACAACCAACAGAGGGAGACAGAGTAGAGGGAAAGAACAGAAGTGAGACATAACATGACAGAATCAGTCTGGGATTAGAAAAAGTGACAGAAGCAATTGAGACAGCCGAAATAGATAGAAGAACAATAGCAAGTTGGAACATCCTACCTTCCAACAACCAAGAAAACTGTGTCCAGATGTACCTAGAAGAATTGGGCAATGGCAAAGGTGGTCACACCAAATATTTTCTTTTTTATGTTCACTGGAATTTGTATGACATTAAGTGATAAATGAAAACCATTTATGGCATTATTTTCAAAGACATCCTCACTATGCAACATTTACCTTTTAAATAATTAAATAAATGTCAATTTGGAAGCTCATAATTTTTGCTAGGTTTGAAAAGGTATCCATTCCTTTATCAGTGAACAGGTGGTGAAATCTTTTCAGACCTCTATCTGCCCAAAACTTCAATGCATCTATTTGGCATGAAATCAGGATTTTAGCAATTTCTTGTAATTAACTATAACTGTCTTAATTGTACTGTTTTTCTTTTTTCTAACCAACTTCTAAAAGTACAATTAATACAAATATAATCTATTCATTTTAACATCAATATAGGTTGAATTTGGGCAGCTTTATAATAATGTATTTAATTTAAGAATTCTAGTCCTCTGAGCCTTTGTCAAAACATACAAATTTAAGACTAATTTTAGGTTTCCTATTATACCATATATACACTCACCTAAAGGATTATTAGGAACACCATACTAATACTGTGTTTGACCCCCTTTCGCCTTCAGAACTGCCTTAATTCTACGTGGCATTGATTCAACAAGGTGCTGAAACCATTCTTTAGAAATGTTGGCCCATATTGATAGGATAGCATCTTGCAGTTGATGGAGATTTGTGAGATGCACATCCAGGGCACGAAGCTCCTGTTCCACCACATCCCAAAGATGCTCTATTGGGTTGAGATCTGGTGACTGTGGGGGCCATTTTAGTACAGTGAACTCATTGTCAGGTTCAAGAAACCAATTTGAAATGATTCGAGCTTTGTGACATGGTGCATTATCCTGCTGGAAGTAGCCATCAGAGGATGGGTACATGGTGGCCATAAAGGGATGGACATGGTCAGAAACAATGCTCAGGTAGGCCGTAGCATTTAAACGATGCCCAATTGGCACTAAGGGGCCTAAAGTGTGCCAAGAAAACATCCCCCACACCATTACACCACCACCACCAGCCTGCACAGTGGTAACAAGGCATGATGGATCCATGTTCTCATTCTGTTTACGCCAAATTCTGACTCTACCATCTGAATGTCTCAACAGCAATCGAGACTCATCAGACCAGGCAACATTTTTCCAGTCTTCAACTGTCCAATTATGGTGAGCTCTTGCAAATTGTAGCCTCTTTTTCCTATTTGTAGTGGAGATGACTGGTACCCGGTGGGGTCTTCTGCTGTTGTAGCCCATCCGCCTCAAGGCTGTGCGTGTTGTGGCTTTACAAATGCTTTGCTGCATACCTCGGTTGTAACGAGTGGTTATTTCAGTCAAAGTTGCTCTTCTATCAGCTTGAATCAGTCGGCCCATTCTCCTCTGACCTGTAGCATCAACAAGGCATTTTTGCCCACAGGACTGCCGCATACTGGATGTTTTTCCCTTTTCACACCATTCTTTGTAAACCCTAGAAATGGTTGTGCGTGAAAATCCCAGTAACTGAGCAGATTGTGAAATACTCAGACCGGCCCGTCTGGCACAACAACCATGCCACACTCAAAATTGCTTAAATCACCTTTCTTTCCCATTCTGACATTCAGTTTGGAGTTCAGGAGATTGTCTTGACCACGACCACACCCCTACATGCATTGAAGCAACTGCCATGTGATTGGTTGATTAGATAATTGCATTAATGAGAAATTGAACAGGTGTTCCTAATAATCCTTTAGGTGAGTGTATATTTACAACGTGGTTTATTCCATTGTCCTTTAATTCCATCTTAAAGTCAGGATCCTGAATTGACAGAGAAAGTAGATGAGCTGCATCCTGGTACCAATTAAGCCTGATTGGATTGGTTTGAATTGTCAATCCTGAAACCCTGAGTTCATTCAGCGACCTTCATGGTACAGGCCTCAGGCCAAATGCACAGTTTTATTCATTATGTGTGCTATCATTGATACAGTGGTATCAATGTGTATACCAGATGTTTACATCTGTATACTAGGGATGCACCGTTACCACTTTTTCTCTTCTGATTCCGATATCGGAAATATCAGTATTGGCCGTTCCCGATCCGATACCAGCGTTGATTTTTGCATAATCAGTTTAGAATATCTTTACATTTTTGTTTGGAAATAATTGAGTGTACTCTTTAATATGTAAAGAAACACAAACCTCTAACTACACATTATTTCAAAATAAATGTACCAGAGTTTCCGCTAGAAAAAAATGGTGCCGGTCAAAGTGACCGGCAGAGGTTTCGTTTTACGGACATTTTGATGATATGCCGGTCAAATATATCGCCTCTTAATTAGTCAAGTTGAGGAAAACTGGAGGCAGTCTATGTAACTTAAAAATGACATAATCAGGCCGTATAGAATGCAACATATTATTATTAGCTTAACTTTCAAATAGACGAAAAAAAAACCATGAACGTCCGATTGGCGTCAATCAACGGCAATTGTTTTTTACTGTGGTTTCACACACATTCACTTTTTGAAACATTGAGGCACGGATGTACCTAATACAAATAAATAAAACATCTCCAGTTAACTAGCAGATCATTCATTTAGTCCGTTATTAAATAAGAGATCTAGCTCTAAAATCTGTTGTTTTTGAAATCAAGCTGAGCTTCGTGTCCGCTGCTATCAGTTGCATGGACGACGCGCTGCGCGAGTTGCGCAATCTTCACCACGACGCGCGTTTCAATCTATCGCCGTTGCGGAGACTCTCTATTAATTCCGGTGAAATCACAAAATAAAATGCACACAAATGTGTCCCTGCTTGATATAGACTGTAACCATGCACTGATGAACATAGGCTATTCAGTTTTGATGATAGACAAAAAAAAACTGCACGAATGCGCGGATTAGAAGCACTGATCTATCTATAATGAGATGTTCCTGATTCACCATCGTCTGGCCTCTGAAAAAAGCTTTTAAAGCTAGTCTGCCTGGGCCTGGCCATATTTGAAACGTCTCACTCAATCGTTCGTCGTTTAGGTCTATATTGCAGCTGTTTTAGGCGTGCGCTTTATTTGAAATGCAGCATGCAATGTTGTTTCATAACTTTCAAACGATAGAGCCTGTTCCTTTATAACATAGCAAGAGATCGGTGTATTTTTGCTTTATACATTTTAGGCTTATTCTCAAATTCAGATTGTGTTAGGGGGACGGGATTATTAGACAATTTTAATCGGACAATTTGACCGGAGAGATTTAATTTTGTCGGACATTTAATTTTTTTACCGGCCAATGTCGGTAATTACCGGACAACGGAAACCCTGAAATGTATGAAACACTTTATTATTAAGTAGTATACTGGATAATGTGGCAGCAAAATTAACAGTAATTGCAGTGGTGGTGGTGTAGTGGTCTAAACCACATAACTGGTAATCAGAAGGTTGTTGGTTCAAACCCCACAGCCACTACCATTGTGTCCTTGAGTAAGGCACTTAACTCCAGGTTGCTCCAGGGGGATTATCCCTGTAATAAGTGCACTGTAAGTTGCTTTGTATAAAAGCATCTGCCAAATGCATAAATGTAAACGTAAACGTAAAAGTATAAGTCATCAGCAGAAGCACTTTTTTTCTTCAACACGTATCTGGACTTTAAAGGATTCAGATCTCTTTTGTTCAATTTAGTTGTAAGACAGTCCACTTTTCATTTACAGTTATTTTTTGGAACCCATTAAACTTGTAAACAAATGATGATGATAATAATATAATCAATCGTGCACTTTTTGTCACGGATCCACCGGTCTTTCTCTCCCTCACTGCTGTCAGTGCTCTCTCTCCCCTGAGTTCTGATTTCATGCACCTGCATATCATTAGTGGCTAACCAAGGACTGCATATATACCCACTTTCTCACACACACACACACACACACACACACACACACACACACACACACACACACACACACACACGTTGTGTTTCCATGTTTTATGGGGACTTTCCATAGACATAATGGTTTTTATACTGTACAAACTTTATATTCTATCCTCTAAACCTAACCCTACCCCTAAACCTAACCCTCACAGAAAACCTTCTGCATTTTTACATTTTCAAAAAACATAATTTAGTATGATTTATAAGCTGTTTTCCTCATGGGGACCAACAAAATGTCCCCACAAGGTCAAACATTTCGGGTTTTACTATCCTTATGGGGACATTTGGTCCCCACAAAGTGATAAATACTCACTCACTCACTCACTCTCATCGATAGTATCTCTGCCTCCAGACCTTTGTACTGTCAAACATGCCTGTGTCTTTCTTATTGCCTGCAAGTATCATAAGACTGTTGTGAGTTATCTGTTCATCATGTCTATATTACAATATTTACATCACTGCTTCAATCATCTGTTCAATAAACCCTGCTACTGAGTTAATATCTCTGCCTCTGTGAGTCTCTCCATGGCACCTTTAACTTTTAAACTCTCACGCTTTTATTTTGACATTCTGAACTCTCCAGGAAGTCCTGTATGTGTCTGTTTGTAGGCAAGTTCACAGTAGTTTAATTTGCTTCTTCTTCAAATTCTGGTAATAAAAGTGCCTCCAGTGCCGTTCTAAATTCAAATAAATGAACCGAACTATTGAACTTCTACATCTGAGATGTTGTTCTTGAGTATGCTCAAATATTGCACACCGGGTGAAGGCTAAAAATAGCAGCGAGTGTTTGTGTAAACGGAGCAGCGCCATTCACTGACATGCTGGAGCTGCACGTGCATTTTATATATTTACTTAATAAACACAGCCTTTTGTGAGTCACAGAGCTATCACACGTCTTCAAGTGTCTTTGAATAAAATGCACGAGTCATATAAACTGCATAAATTGTGTTTTTATGGTTCTTATATATATATATATATATATATATATATATATCATTTTTGGAGCTTGACAGGAACGAACATGACTAACACAGTATCGGATTTAGATCGGGCTCCTTGGACCGATATCTGATCCATTTAAAAACGTCAGTATTGGAGCCGATACCGATTCAGGTATTTGTTTTCTTAATGTATATACTATACAGATGAATCTCACTAATGTACAGGTCTAATTTCACTCCAAAATAAATAAATAAATAAATAAATATTATATATCTAAAAATAAAAAGAACATATAAAATACAATGAGGAAATATATAACATTTATATTAATGTGGAAATGTTTATGTAAACAATAAATAAATAAATGTGTATACTGACCAAATAAGTAAATAAATAAATGTCCCAATGCAGCAAATGTTATTGTTATATTTAGTCCTATATTTAAATAAAATAAATTAAAAAAATCAATGTGTTTTGGCTAAAGAGAATAAGGATCATCATTGAGAATAATGGCAAATAGAAACACGTAATAATTAACCCATTATGCTAAATATAATGTATTATTTGTCCTTTTTGATTTATGGGCTAAATACGATCCAGACGTGTGTTTGTTATATTCGCTTGTATTACCATTGTGCTTTGTTGAGAGCTGCATGTTTGTTTGTCCACTTTAATTTTTGCTGTCATTTGGTTTCAACAGGACCTTGACAGTCAGGTTTCAGAGTATTGTATGTGTTGTGTTTTTTCTGTTTGAGCCAGCTCCCCTGCAGCAAAGCACATCATTACCATCACAAAATAAATCTCTATTGTTTCTCCTAGCAATTAGGTTAAAAGGAGATGAAATCGATTGATACTTTCTTAAGTCTCCTGCTTCTCAAATATTTCTCTAAAAAAAAAAAAAAAAAATGTGAAATGTGTTTTTCAAAAGAGATCTCTACAATGACTCAAACTGTGCTCAAATTTGCCAGGATTCATTTATCTTGGCAATGCTATTCACAATAATTTGAGCTATCTCTGTTCATTTGTGTCGATTTAAAAATGTTAAGAATTTTAGGAGAAACATCTGAAATAAAGTTGATTTAACTTAAACATTACTCTCGATCTATGAAAGGACAACCTCTGAGCAAAACAGTTTTCCTCTGGGATACCTAAAAGAGAGACATGTTTGAAAAGCTGAACACTGTGACACTGTAGTGACTTCCTCAGCGAGCGTCTGGTTACACTCACACACAGATAGCTGTCTGCAAAAACACCTCCTTATTGCTCACTCATTTGTCCTAACAAAGGAAAGTTGTGGCTTGAGGGTTGTGTTAATTTAATTGTGTACTGTATATGGATTTACTTGGATATATCTGGGAGAAAGAATTGTCCTCAGAAGTTGGCTAAATGTATAACCTGATCTTATTTATTTTTATGTGGCTCGTTTTTCGTGTTGTATGCGGCTTATATTCAATTTTACACAAAGTCAGAGTCAAAACAGATTATCTGTTGAAATCTAAAACACTTTACTATCGTGCATGACTCATTTTGTAACATTTGCATTATCAACCACATTTATAATCCTGTTTGAATATGTTCAAATTACACTGCAGCTCAACTGATAGAGTGTTTCACTCGTGATGCAAAGGAATGAGGTACGAGCCCTGAAGAGCATGCAAGACGAAACGTGAGCCAAAAGTGCCATAAAAGTATCACAAGTTTACGCAGCTTCTTCTGCAATTGCGTTTTATATCTCCTGGTTTGCTTTTCTGACAGGTTACGGTTTAAGGTTTAGGGTAGGGAGGTAGGTTTTGTTAATTTAAAACTATGTAAAACATCTGTTTTGGCAAAAATGAAACTCGCTTCTAGCGCCACACAGTGGACATTTCACCTCAGAACTGCTGCAATATGTGTAATGAACCATGAAATATTATTTTTCAAAAATGTTGTCACTGTCACATAATTTTGTTGAGATCAGGCAAAGTGATAAAACGTCTCTTTCGGAACATCCTCAAAGGTAAAAATTATTATTATTATTATTTTTAAGTTTGAAGTTTCCTTCTAGGTTTGTCAGTAGGAATTGGCCAATAATTAGCGTTATATAAAACAACAGAGGCCTATGATCAGTTCTGATTTAGACAGAGAAGTAAGCATATTTTGTGGCTGAGCATGTATACTAATGTATACAAAATTGTCTCTAAAAGTGAGCTAAATCTGTCAAAACCTCCCTTTAGGGACATCTGCAGATGTCTTCATTTGGGAAAACAAAACAAAAAACAATGATCCATGCATAAAATTGTATTTTTATTATTTTGTAAGGGGTAGGGCTACAGATTTGGGACTCTGTAGTCATTATAATTAGCTTTATATAAAACAATGGAGGCCTATGACATAGATAGAAAAATAAATGTATGGATGGGGGGGGTGTGTGTGTGTGTGTGTTTGAGGGACATAGAAAGTGAAGGAACACACAGAAACTGCTGAAAACAAAACAGGACACTCCTCCTACCTGGAGATGGGGGTGGGGCTTGCCATGTCAGCTCAGTTCATTGAGGCAAGTTGAGAGACAGAGAGAGCGAGCGAGAGAGAGCGAGAGAGAGAGCGAGAGAGCTTGAGAAACCAGTGGGAAGTGCTGTCAGAGAGATATCGGCATTCCTGAGGAGCTTTTAAAACTGATACGCTCACTGTGTCATCCAAACAAAAGACCTGCACATCTGTTCCACAATCTCAAAGGAATTGCGTTTATCTTCTCAAAGGAACTCGTGGATATTTCTCATTGTATGTGGAAGTAGCAGTCACAGAAAGGAGCAATTTTATGTTTTAAGAGGTAAGATAAATGTGCCATCCACATGTTTGGTTGCAGTTGTAAATCACCCTGTTGTTCTTGAGCTGCTATTGTGGCATCTACAAAAGCATTGAGATTTCAGGGTGAAAGTTATTTTACATGTTTATTTGGAAGATTTTATTGCTCAGAGGTTGGTCTTTCATATCTTGAGTTGCTTAGTGTTAACTTTTGCAGTTATGTTTCATTAAAGTATCAGCTTTGTTTTAGTGGTTTCTCGTAAAATGACTTGGTGAAAAATAAAACTAGATACAAATGAGATAATTGCTGTCATATTTTGAGTTCATATTGAGTTTGATTGCAGACTTTTGTATTTAGGCAATTATGAGGACAGTTTGAGGCATTTTTTTAGATCTCTTCTAAAACTCTAGAGGAGACACGTGAGATTATGGGTGTCTTTCTCAGGTATAACATCTGAGATGCAGGAGACTTTAGCAAAAGTCCCCATTTAAACTTAATGATGTCTGGGTGAAACAATTGAGATTATTTAAAAGATCTTATTTTAAATTTTTGTTTCCTTTGTGTTTCTCCACTCTAAATCTGAGTATGATGAGTTATTAGTCCATAGATCACGTATGGCTGAGCGAGCAAAGATTAATAATACATAATGACGTCACAGATGTCTACAGTGTTTATTGCTATATGCTACGATTGCTGTAAACATTCAGCAATCTGACAAAGCAAGTGAATTAGACTTGAAGTTTCTTTTGAGAGGTATATGTTTCTAAAGCTTCTAAATATTTCTGTGTCTTTTCATGGCATCTCTTACACTATTAAGTAAAGTGATACAGGGACCGTAATGTCATAGAGAATGTAATGGATGATGCCATGGAACTGCGATTTGATTGTGTGTGTATGTGCTTAAATCGGCATTAATTATTATTTTTCTTACAAAGTCCTCTTTGAACTTGTTGTTTGCTTTTAATCTCACTAAAATCAGTCAGTCTGCAGCGTTTAATCGTATTTGACCTGCTAATGACCTGACTGCATGCTTTAGGGTCCAGCATGGCCACAACATTTGGTTAGTATATCATTAGTAGTAATGTGATATAATTTTGTTATTTTCCAAACAGAATCTTTAAACAGCAATGTTTTCTAATGCTTTTCTGGTTACAAACACTAAAACGCTTCTTATTTTGTGATGGACTCCTTTGATTGGACCAGCAAGCAACCGATCAGAATTCCTGGCAACCGCATAGCAATGCATTTAAAACCAATCAGAACACTTCAGCAACTGCATAGCGACATCCTGGCAACCACTCAAATTTTGTATGTAATAATCTAGTTCTAGATGGAAGAATGTACTAAAATACACTGAAAATGAATAGTCCGGCAATAATAACAAAAAATCTTATTTTCATACATTCCTTTCTTTAAATTTAAATAGAATTAATGGAATCACTAATGAATTGGTATCATTAATTTCTTTGCGATTCCCATCCCTAATCTAGAGACCAGCATATCATGAGTCATGAGTGTGGAGTCCTTTGATTGGGCCAGTAAGCAACCAATCAGAATTCCCCGGCAACTGCATTGCAATGCACTTAAAACCAGTCAGAACCCCTAAGCAACCGCATAGTGACGCCCCAGCAACCACCCACATTTTGTATGTAATAAATCTAGTTCTGGATGGAACAACTGTTCTAAAACTCTTTGAAAGTGAATGCACCGGCTGTAAATGCAATATAAACTATTTGAAAATATTTATTTCTTTACATTTAAAATGGAACTAATGGAAACATTAATTAATCAGAATTGTAAATTATTTATGATATGCTGGTTTCTAGATTAGGGATGGGAATCACAGTGTCTTAAAGAGCAACATGCAGGTTGGACACCCCTATATAGCATAGTGTATGTTGATGATAAAACAACTAGATTTTCTGAACTGGAGTAATATATATTTAGCCATTAACGATATTTTGAGATAAATTGTGATAAAATAACTTCCGGGTCTATAAAGCACTAACCGGAAGTGACGATGGCCGAGAGAGTCTGGTCAAGCTCAAGCTACAATGGATGCGAATGAAGAAACAGAGTTCTCCGGTGTGGACGAACATGCCTATGATGGCCCACAGGCCTATAATTATGAGTAATACATTTGGACCTTGCAATTTACTGGAGAGTATAACGTTAGCCTACGGGGATACAAAATCAGACGGGAGGGCGGCGGGAGAACAGTTTGAATTGAAATGCGGGGGAAACGGGAGAGTTGGGCTAGCTTCCTGCCAATAGCTATAGCATTGTGCAAACTACTAAATTCATTTCAGAAGGCAGACAATTACGTTACGACAACCTGTCCTAAAGCTCAGTCTCTCTCCCTCTCTCTGTATTATTATACTAAATAAATATTTAATATTATAAAAAAATATATTATATAAAAATATTATACTATTATTATTACGAAATTACACAAATTAAGAGTTAAAATAAAAGTAAGACTTACTCTGCTAAGTGCTCGTTTTCGTTGCACAGAATGTCTGCTAACATTAGCACTTGGTCCTCCAGTCCCGCCCGCGCCAAAATCCGGTGTAAACTTTGACGGTGGACTTGATTCCATCGAGTGCACCGAGGGAACAGCATCAGTAATCAGCCTCACGTGGTCCTTACTCCGAAATCCCATCCGAGACTCCAACAAATCTCCAGGTCGATAATTCTCCGGAGTGAAATGTACGCCAGAAACGACCGAGTGTGTGGTAACAGACGCGGCAGTGAAGTCTACTCTCTTCACCTGCATAAAACGCACCCAAGACCGAAAAGCCTTGTTTTTCCTAGAAGGAAAATGATGGACACGATGTCCTGACAGGCTGGAATTCGTGCAACCAGCACAAACACAATAATTTACCATTATGGCTTCTCTAAACTCGATCTAAAATTTTCTGTCTCTCACTACTGCTCTAACTACATCAACACCCAACAATGACAGCTGACCGCGAGCTCTTTTGTTTGCCTCGCCCTACGTCATATGACGCGTTGCTATAGCGGGAAAGGCGTATTCCAGAGCCTAGCACATTTTCATCAAAATCTCTACATCAAATGAGATTTCATTAGTAATTTCTACATATGTGTTTTTAAAAGACCTCTGCAGACAATATAAAGTATTAATTCAGTTATAAATTCAACCTGCATGTTACTCTTTAAGTGTTGACTCCTTTGATTAGGCAAGTAACAACCACACATTAGCGACCATATAACAATGCAATTAAAACCAGTCGGAACACCTCAGCTAACGTATAACAATGCCCCAGCAACCACTCACATTTTGTATGAAAAAACATGGTTAACTTCATTGTTTCTTCAAAGATATCCAACCTTTACCTTATTGGATTTTTCTTTCAGCAGTTAACCAGTCATTATGTCCCTTATCCGGTCAAACATTAGAGCTGGATCATTATTTCCGCACCTGTGGAATACACACACGGTCATGTGATATTTATTTAAGACTAATCAACTTAAATATGACGTTGAGTCAAAGGCAGCAGGTCATCTCTTGGAATGCTTAGCTCAGCTCTTTGTTAATAGTAAAGAGCGGGAGGGGCGTTTAAAGTGACTGTTCAGCACTTGGCTTTTTAAGACGATCGACACTGAGGCTGATGTGTCCAGCTCTCTGTCATAGCCCTTTTCCACCGACATGGTGCGGGTTCCTGGGCCGGTGAGAATTCTTGAATTGTTCTGTGTATCAATATGCTATGGCAAAAACCCAAATACAACCATCTGCTACACCAATGTTAATAATGTTTCCAGTAAGTTGCTGGTTTAAAATCTAAATCTACTGACAAATTGTTTCTTGTAGGGCTTAGGTTTGAAAAAATTGTTGCTATAGAAGTATAATACAGTTTAATGTCTGTAGTGGTAAAGATGTTACACCGCGTTTTCTATAGTGTCACCAAATCAGCATAAATTAAAGGCAGTACAAATACTACGATGATGTGTAAGGGTCAATAATGTGATGCCCATTTATTTGTTCAAAAATGTATTAAAAATGCAATTCAAACAAAACTATGTGGTGCTAACAATCCGGAGACAGTAAAAAAAATAATAATTAAAAGCTGAAATTCATATTTGATCAAACTTCTGTCAACCAGATCAAAGTCATGCGGTGTAACACAACATGAAGGTTGCCATTATGTTGACATGTGACCAAAGAAATAAGACCTCAAGACTCTTTGCGAAATAATAATAATAATAATAATAATAATAATAATAGTTTTTTATGAAAAGGCAGATCATATTTCTCAGTAACCCTGACAAAACGTCTTGATATTATTGACTCAAATTATTGATCTTTGTAAAAAATATTTTTTTAACTTGGAAAAATATGTTTGAAAACTTTTTTTTTTTAAATGAATGATTAAGTTAACTCTCATTCAAGGAGCAAGAAAAGTATTTTTATAAATTTTAGTTGATGTTACACCATTGACTTTTTTAAATAAAACATTTATGAAACCAAACTGGACACAAAGATGAATTTTCTAAGCACTTGACATGTTTTAAACTCAATTTTGAAAAGAATTCTGGTTTATAACCTCCGGGCTACCTTATTTGTCAATAAATAATTTATAATTTACACAACTTTTTCCTTCATTATAGTAATGAGAAAGGGGGTTATGTATATATTGCACAATTATCATAAAAATAATGTCAATTCAAACAATATTAGTGGTCCTGATATATTTGTAAAAAATTAAGCTAAATATAATTTCTTATTTTTTTTTTTTTTCTGTTGATTTTGGGCTGAAAAATTACTCTGACATGTTCTTGACGGGTTTTATGAGATTCACCCTAACAATAGCCTCTTGATAGTAGTAACAGATTGATTTTTACTAGAAGCAATAAACAAAGTGAGTTTCATTGAACTCTCTGGTTCACTAAACTTCATTGAGGTCATTGGATCAACGTTAAAAAGTCAATGATGCACGTGAGCTTTCGTTAGGGTTTGTGAAATCTTCTGTACTTGCAATGGACGAACATTTTCACCTAACATGCAAATCTTTGACCAGCTTTGTAAGTACTTATAGAAAACTTGTCCTCCTTTCAATCCGTGTTTCTCTCTATCTTTGTCTCGATCTTTCTAGTTGTCTGCCTCTCTCTGCTCATAAGTGACTTGCAAGTTTTCTGTCTTTCACACTCCATTGACAAACTCAGGAAGGTGTAAAAATATGTGGGCAGAAGTGTGAAGATCTGCAGATAACACAATAAAAAGCATTTGATTGCTCTCAAAGTCAGGTTAGTCTCCTCTGAACAAGACAAATCAAAATAATATAAGAAGTAATCCCAACATTTCAGGAAGAACTGTGTAATGACCCAGGTAGCAAATTATATAATGTTTTTCCCCAAATGTTCTATTTTGGAATGTTTTTTTTTGTGTGTGCAAGTAGTACTTTGATTGACAGAATGTTCCTGAAAAGGTTTTCTCTGTTGTTTATTTTAACATATAATTATATTTCTGATTGTTGATTTGTAGTGTTCCAAATTTGGTTCCATCAGGGATTAATTGGCATTTCCAGCCCATTCTTAAGAATATGACAAATCTTAACGCATGTCAGCAAGGGACAGAAAAGAGAACCAAACACAAACACTGACTGTCTGCTTACAAGAAACAGGGGGACAACTATTGTACCAACATCCTTTTAAAAAAGAAAAAAAAAAAGAAAGAAAAAGATTTATAAGACTGTCATCTGCATAAAACTTAAAGGACACAAAAGACTATGATGACTCATCCCAGATGACTTTCTTCTGCAGAATACAAATGATTATTTTTAGAAAAATATTTCAGCTCTGTAGGTCCATACAATGAAAGTGAATTGGTGCCAAGATTTTGAAGTTCCAAAAATCATATAAAGGCATCATAAAAGTAATCTATTCAGCTCCAGTGTTTTAATTTATATATTTAGAAGTGAAATGACAAGTGTGGGAGAGAAACAGGTAAATATTTAAGTCCTTTTTTGCTTGAAATTCTTCTCCCTGTCCAGTAGGGGGCGATATGCATGAAGAATGTGAATCGTCAAAAACACAAGTTGAAGAATGTAAAAGTGATCTGTTTCTCACTCAAACCTACCATAGATATCGATTTAACCACTGGAGTCTAATGGATTACTTTTATGCTGACTTTTTGGAGCTTCAAAATGTTGGCACCCATTCACTTGCATTGTATGGACCAAAAAAGCTGAAATACTCTTCTAAAACTCTTCATTTGAGTTCAGAAGAAGAAAAAAAGTCATACAAATCTGGGATGGGATGAGTAAATTATGAGAAAATTAAAATTTCTGGGTGAACTATTTCTTTAAAGTCAGTTACTGTAATCAGATTTCAAGAGTTTAAAATGTAATGTGTTACACTAATTGACTCCTTCAATTGCAATGATTAACAAGTGATTACCATAGCAACGCTGCAGCGCCTCGCGCCTGTGAAACATTAATGCCACCAGATTAACAAGTTTTATGTTCACTGTTTTTGAGCAAAGAGATTTTCCACCAGATATGTATTATCATCCAACAATGTTTAGTTAGCTGGCGTCGACAGAATTGCCTAGTTTTGTTTATGTATGTCAAAGCTGCTGTTGTTAAAGAGTGTGCATGCTCTGGACAGTAATGTACAGCTTTCCCCAAGACCGCAGGGCTGGTGAGAGAAACTACAGTGACAAAATCACAGCTGAGGGATGGGTTTTGTCTGTCTTCCATTTTCTCATGTCTCATGACACACTTTTGAGCTTTTCTCACAAAGATCAGTTGTTTGATAATCTTTGATAATCTGGTACAGCCTAGATCCCAATCCTCTGCCTTGTAATTTTGTTTTATCCTTGGTTCCCATGCCTTGAAAGAAGAATCAATCTCATAAAGTGCTCAGATTCATACACATACTCATTTGTTATGGCCACTTTTGGCCCTTTGGACAAATAAACCCCCTTAAAGAACCCTTTTCACACTCTCACTACTAAACATTATTTTTTCTTAACCAAAACATTTCCATGACATATCAATTATCTGTTGTGTTTAATTGTTCATTGTGATGGAATTGTATTATTTTTTTTATAATGGATTTTCATATTTTAAGATTAAAAAGTCTTGGTTTGGTACATGGGTAAAACAATAAAATATGCACAACCCCAATTCCGAAAAAGTTGGGATAGTATAAAAAATAAAATAAAACAAAATACGAATGCTAATAAAAACAAAAATTAGTTATTTGTTAATTATATCCCTTGTGCTCTATTGAAAGCACTACATTACACATTATATGATGTTTTACCTTGTGAATTTCATTGTTTTTTAAATGTACAGTAATTTCAAATCAGATGATTGCAACATGCTCCAAATATGTTGAGTAAGTCAGTGTTTACCACTGTGAAACATCACCATTTCTAATAATAACACTTATTAAGCATTCGAAGACACAAGTTTGTTAAGTTTAGAAAGTGGAATTTCCCCCCATTCATCCATTATGTAGGTCTTCAATCACACAGGTTTTCATTGCCGTATTGTGCGCTTCATAATGAACCACACATTCTCAATTGGAGATGGTCAGGACTGCTGGCAGGCCAATCTAGCACCCACACTCTCTGCTTACACAGCCATATGTGGTTTGAAGTTGTCCCGCTAGAAAATGCAGGGACGTCCCTGGAAAAGACAGTGCTGGATGGCAGTTTATGTTGCTCCACAATTTGTACATGTACATTCATGGTGTTCTCACAGATGTGCGAGTTACTCATGCCATGGGCACTGACACACACCTGTCCCATACAGACACTGGCTTTTGGACTCTTCAGACCAAGAAACACAGTTCCACTGTATTACTTTCCATCTATGATGAGACTGAGCCCAGAGAAATCGGCAGCACTTCTGGACAGTGTTGATGTATGGCTTCTGCTTTGCACAGTATTTTTTTTGTAATTTAGTGTTTTTATTTATTTTGACAAAGTTTACAAAACATTTTGCAATATAAGAAAGAAAACTTATATGACTAGTTCTCTTCCAATCTCCCCCCCTTCCCCCCTTCCTGCTTTGCACAGTAAAGTCTAAACTTGCATCTGTGGATGAAGCGGCGAGTGGTGTTGACTAAAAAAGATTTACTAAAGATTACCCAACCCCATGTTCATGATATCTTTATTTAAAACAGTGATGTCTGAGGGATCAGAGAGCCCATCTAGCCCTTGTACTCACTGAGATTTGACCAAATGAACTAGATTGTGCACTGTAGATGGTGAAATGCCCAAAATACTTCCAGTTTGTCTTTGGCGAACATTGTTCTCAAAGTGCTGGATTATTTGCTGAAGCATCTGTTGGTAAATTGACAAGTCTTGAACAAATCTTGCTCTTGATGGACTAGGCTGTTTTTGAGGCTCCTTATACAGTATACAGTACAATGACACAATTGCCTCACCTGTTTAACATCTCTTGTTTAACATTGCCTTATTTCAACTCGTAAAATTGTTATTAGTCTTAAATTGCTCCCTTTTTTGGAGAATTTTGCAATCATCTGACATTTGAAATTACTGTACATTTTTTAAAAACAGTGAAATTCACAAGGTAAATCATCATATAATGTGTAGTAGTAGTGCTTTCAATATAGTAAAGGGTGAATATAATTTATAGGGCTGTTGATTTAACGCGTTAATTCAGTGCAATTTAATTTGACTTAAAAATAACATGTTAAAAAATGTACGCAATTAATTGCAATGCCCGTACTGATATGGAAGATTCCTGAGAAATGCAAGCTTGTAGTACCACCTGTTTACAGACGAGAGGGCAGTAAGTGAAACTTCAGCTGTGTGGCAATGCACAGTTTATACAGTGAAGAAAAACACCCATGAGCAGCAGAAAAACTCAGACATGCATTACGTTCTTGCATTCATAACACTTGATGGAGCATATATATATATATATATATATATATATATATATATATATATATATATATATATATATATATTTTTTTTATTTGTTTTAATATTTAAAGATAACTATGTATAATTATTTCATCATTATATATTGAATTATTGTTATATGAGGGGCTTTCTCAGCAAATATTTGTATATGCGGTTAAATGCGATTAATTAATCGGGACACCATGTAATTAATTCGATTAAAACATTTTATCGATTGACAGCCCTAATAATTTACAAATCACTCTATTTTTATCAGCATTTTTCATACTGTCCCAACTTTTTTGGAATTGGGTTTGTCCATAAAAGACATTTTATAGTGTAAAAATGTTATGTGACCTTCATATAACAAAAATAAAAGAGTTGAAATCTGCTAGTTAAAAAAAAAAATCAACCACTCTGACATAAAAGTGCCTGTAGTTGACACACATGCATAGACATGCATTGTGTTTCTGCGCAATTAAGGATAGTTGGAATCATGCAAAAGCTTGATGTGCTGATGCTTTTCAATATCCCCAGGCTCTCTGCGTAATTATTTAGCAAAGCTCACATAATGAGAGAGCAAGTACACTATGCTTCGACAGGCATTGTCCATATAAATATCCTCCCTTGGAAACCACAAGCTGCTCACCACTGTTGCTTGGTGCTGTAACCCCAAAGTTACCATCTGCGCCTCTGCATAACCAACAAGACAAACCAATGATTGGCAGATTAATGCGTTACCAACTACGCCACAAGAGCTTACCTAATAGAACACAACGGTAACAAATCCACCTTTCAAAACAGACCATGAGCTCTGATGTTGTTAAGCGATGATAAATGCTTAGAAGACACAAAAGAGCTATACTACCCACAACCCTAAAGAGATATCCACCAATTAGAGAAGTCACTGTTAACATGAAAATAAAAATCATGGCAAATCAGCAGCGACCATCCACTCCCACGAAGCATGGCAAATTATGTTATTGAGTTCTCTCCCTTCACTCTCATGTATATAGTACATTCATATTTTGCAATAAATCCATTACTGGGGTGCAGGTATGCACACATTTTATACTGCTCCCACATCAGGAATGTGGCGTTTCGTAACATGCACATTCCACTGACGGTTTGTCTGTGAAGTCACCAATGCGATATCCCGCAAAGATTCAGAAAACATAAGGACCTGAAATTGTGATGTCCAGACTTTTTCCAAACATGCTCTATAAACCTTAAAAGGACCTAGTACAGACCCTTGCCCTTCGCCAACACAAGGAATATAGAAAGGTAATGAGGGGATGTGTGCTAACTTGGTAGAGGCTGAATTCAACACAGATTTTGAATAAACCTTCAATAGACTGAGGATAGTATTGGTGATCATACAGCCTACTGTACCTTGGTCTCTACAAACTTTTCTAAGATTTGGAATTTGGGTTGACTGTTTCAGGAAGCCCTGTGTATATATAGAGAAACACAGTAAACTGCAGGAAAAAATTTAAAAATAAGAATAATTGTGGTATTTTTGTCTTATTGTCAGGAAGAGATATCTAAACATCCTTAAAACAAGAAAAACAAAAAGTACTTGAGGTGGAATGGCATAAGGTATTAAGTTGTGTTTTCAAAGAAATAAAACAAAATTTGGTGAGGCTTAAAACAAGACAAAACAATTTGCTTAGTATGGGGTAAGAAAAATAAACTTGCTTTCCTTTTTAATTCAAGTTCTTTCTTTTTTTTACCCTGTTGGCAAGTAGTTTTTTTTTCTTGATATAAGCCTAAATGAAACTATATATTGTTAGATTGTGTCATGATTTTACACACTCGGTCCCTTATCAAGCTAATCAAGCCTCCGAGAGGGATAAAGGCCAACTGCGGACGGTGGTGCGACAGAGAGAGAGCGTTTACAGGCTGCTGTCCATCCTATATGTGTGTTTGTGTCTTTTGGTTTCAGTTTTACATTAAAATATTATTTTTATAACGTCCTTTCCCTATACCCCTTTACATTGACTAATCAACTAGAGTGAAATAGTATATTCAACAAGAAAAATGTAGGATGGGACTTAATTTTATCCATCAGGAATCGATTGACTCATTATATCCAGGTAGTAAATACCAGAATGGATGATTGGAAGGAAGGGATTGAATCTGTTGGGGTTTGTTTCAGAGATACAGGTTTTAATTAAAGTGAAGCAATGAATCGTGCATAATAAGAATTTGCATTAAAGCAAAAAGTGTCAGTTTTGATTTTATGCTGTCTACGATGTCGCAGCATTTTGTAAATCTCCTTCAAAGTACCCAGTTTTCCACCTAAAAAGGTATTTGACGGTGTGCATTACAGTTTGTGCACCCATAACCTACCACTTCTTTTTTCATTTGACCACTGGGGAGTTATGTCTTATATTAATATAGCCATTCACAGTAGAGACACCTGTTCAGACTAGCATTGAAAATAGGCCAGTGCCTCAGAACTTTCCCTTTTGTTGGCAGTCAATCTTTTACACCTCTGGCTTTAGTATTTATCATTTAGATAAATATGGAGCAGGAAGCAACATTATTAAAGTATGGAAAACATTTCTAAATTATTTAGTGCAGCAGGCATGTAAAAGAGTGATTAATAACTTATGAACCAAGTGTCATGCTGCACAGAAGCAAATTGCAGGAATAGAGCTGGACTGGGGGTGTATACGTTAGCTAAAATTGGCATGGCTTTCAGTAATTGAAGTAAACAGATATTTCTTTTTTGTCACATTTATACACATTTTTGTCAGTGTTTGTCAGTGCCATTTCCTTGTCCATTAGGTGCTAAAACAATTGTAAAAAAAAAAATGCAGACAGCATGAGCAAATAAATGCTGCTATCTGTTGGCACAATTCATACTTGGTGAATTCCTCTTTTATTTGGTTATGGCAAACGGCAAAGCTCCACACATGGGAAAATAATGTCTCAAAGCTGGACACATCTGTTGGTTTCTCCCTATGGCCATGCTGCAGGGCTTTAGCCTCCCACCAGTCTATAGGACCAGAATTACAACCCATGCATTATACTGCCATTTACTTGTAGTTGCACATAGAACTAGTTTTCCAAATGGTCTCTGACAGGAGATTGACCTTAGTTTGTGAACTGTGGTGCAGACGTTGATTCGAAAAAAAAACTTCTCATGGGCTGCCTGAAAAAAATGCTTACCCACACACTTGCAATAAATGTTTTTATCCCACTTGTTGAAGCCAAGAGGGACATTTCTGTCACCGAGTGGAGGCCGCCTCTTTTGTTTTCCCAGGCTGCCTTTGTTTAGGTTAGGGGTGAGGCCTGTTCATTTTTTGGTGCCTTCCACATTCCTCTGTCAAGAGGCAAGGGTTAACGCTTCTACAATTCACTCTGTATGAGCAGGACCATTTTGTGTCTAACTAACATTTTGGAAACCTAAGGATTTGTGGATTTAAGATTTCAATTCAATGCACATATTCATTGACCATCAAATTGATACTTCAGCTTTACTCTAGAATCTAGTGAGCAGCCTACCTAGGGAACATTTTTGGCATCACAGGGGTGCTCCTGATGTCGAGGTTGTTCCAAAATGTAGGCAACAACATTATGCTGCCTTCTAAGTCAGCTCTGCATGTATGCTTCATCGTGAAGACAATCCCAGAATATAATGCAACGAGTTTGTGTGTTATGTATTTTTATACATAAAAGAGTATTGTGTTGTTCGTGGGGCATGTAGAGTTGCTGTCTATGAAGAGTGTTTCAAATTGCTCAGTTATAGGCTTACATGATGGTTAGGATGCTGCTTTATGGGCCCATAACAGTAAAATTATGAGTCTGTTCTAGGGGTGTAACGGTTTAAATTTCTCACGGTTCGGTTTGTATCACGATTTTAGGGTCATGGTTTCAGTACAGTTCGATATTTGTTATGTTCAGGGAAAACATTATTACTGCCAAATCCAAAGTAAAAATATTCTATTTGGTAACAGACACTGCAAGAGATTTGCTCTCACTACAAATCACCATGATTTTACGACAGTAACCATAGTTTAAACATTGTATTTGTAGTAAAATCATTGTAACCTCAAAATGAACATGGTTACTGTCCTGGTTACAATACTATAGTCAAATCAAGGTTACTATATGGAAACTACAGTATTACTATTGTAAAATAATGGTTAATTGTACAACCCCAATTAGCATTTTTTTCAAACGGAATAAAAACAAAAAGGAGTGGATGTCGTAAAGTGACTCGAGTATTTTAATCATATGCGGAAATCCCACGTCTTCATTAATGGAGTAAGGGCAACATAACTTTAGCTATGAACACTCCAAGCACTTTAGTTCTTGTTTCATGTCTATCGAAACTAGCACAGAGTGCCTGTTTAAAGACGGAAGGGAGTGCATCTGTGTGCAGTTTCGGGCTCACCTGCGGCTCTGTGGGCACCACGCCATCTATCCTCGGGTGATGTCAGTGTAAATAGCTAATCAAATATCGATATATTACCAGTATACGCCACTCGCGTCGAGCAATGTCTGCAAACAGTGCCTGTTTTGTAAATGTTTTTTGACCATCGCTGTTATAATTGACTGCATAAAATGTTCACTGGAGACTTAAATAAGGGGCTTCTCTCTTGCGGCTAGTTTTCTCTGATTACAATTTTGCCAACTGAAGCATAAAGGACAGTGATGTCATGAACTGATTTAGCATACTAACAGTTAATAGGACAGCTTCTCTCTGTTGAAAGTTGACCCACATGAAACACAAGCAGAGTGTGTTCATCGACAGAGCCGTACATACATTAGCAGAGGTTACAACTATGCATGTCTCTTTGGTGCTATGATCCAGATGTGATCCAGATGTGTTATTAAACTAGAGATGAACCATGCAGCAAATTCTTACCTTAATTTAATTGTTTTACTTAGAACCGTTACACCCACAGTCTGTTCCAAATCTTGGTGAGCTGCCTCACTGTCTCCTGCCTACATAGGCAGCTGTCTTCTATGGCAGGTTTCTAACTGAAATGATGCCTCATAAGAGAGCAATTTGGAACATTCTACATAGACAGCAACTCCACAGGTCATTTAAAGGGCATGTTCAGGACTTGCCCACCGATGTCTGATGGTTATTGGCATGCGGACAGAGAGAATGGGGATATAGGTCACCGAAAAGTGAAAATTCAGTCATAATTTAACCTCCCTTTTCATTTGTACCACCTATGATGTTGAATACAATAGGTGAATTTCTTCTTGGTCCACTCTTTTACAATTAATTTTAAATGAATGGGAATTGCTCTTAAAAACAAAGAGTTGCCACAATATTGCCACAAATTCACCCCATTAATGTTTCACATGCAAATGAGCTTTGCAGCAATCTCTTTGTTCTCATTGTTGCCCAAGGTTTGCTGCAGGTTCAAGACTACCGGTCAAACTTATGGCAAACATTAGCAACAAATTGCTAGCTCATTTGCAGATTAAATGATGAGTGCCAGATTTGCGGAACGTTTGCAGCGATTTTAGGGCAACTTGTGGTCCAAAATGACAAAAAGCACCTTAAAGGTCAAAATCAAGTTTAATTCAAATTAAAACAAATTGTTCAGAGTAATATTGCTTTCATTCAATACCTCATAAAACTAAAAATGGGCTTTAATAAAAAAGTCCTTGTCTGTTTGCTAGGAGGTCATCATGCTAGTGTACTCCTACTGTACATGTTGGCAAAATACAAAAAAAAAGTATTTAAAAAATTACAGATTATATACAGTTAAAATTAACAGTCTATCTCTTCCAGGAAATTTAGATGACTCTTCTCATTTGCAGGGGCATATACAATTTATTTATATTTTGTTAAAAAAAAGCCCTCTAGAATGAGAATGTCCCTCCCCTTAAGGGACTGTTAACACCATGGGCGCCTGCAGGAGTTCATCTGAGGGTACACACAGAAATCTGCCTAAAATACAACCCTATTGACCTGTTTCACATGACGTCACTGTATGTCTGTGCCGCCATGTTTGTGACCAATATTCCATATACCTTCATTGTGCTGAGCTGTGAGATGTGACAAAAATCTTCTTCAGGAGTTAAAAGCAGCTCCTACATTCATACAGACAGGATAATCTAAGACGTTTTTGAATACTGTGAATGAATCAGACCAGAAAACAACACAAAAACATTTGTAACTTCTGAATGAGAGATGTTTACGGTGATGTACCGATGCTCGTTTGTGTACTCACCGGTCACACATCAAATTGGCCAGCATACAGAAATAAATCGTGGATAAAGTATTGTGACAGGGCAGAGGGCGGGGCCTGGTTGTGATGCTACACACCCGGTCCCTAATCAGGCTAATCAAGGCTCAGAGAGGGATAAGCAATGCGAGAGAGAGAGAGATTTACGGGCAGCTGTCAGACACTTTTGTGTGTTTGTCTTTTTGTTTCAGTTTTATATTAAAATATTATATATATTCTCAAGCCGGTTTTCGACTCCTCCTTTCCATTAATTCCTTTACACTGGTGCCGAAATCCGGGAAGGAGGAGATATGCACCGTAGAAGAGTCCTCGCCACTACCATCCACTCCAACGGAGCAGCTGCGGCCATCCGCCGGAGGATGAAGGAGCCCGACCGCCTGGGGAGGAGGGGCTCCCAATCAACCGCCTAGAGCGGTTACCGCTGCCAGGGGTGGGGGAGACCCCTACCATCCACCAAAAACGCGACGGGGCGTTACGTCCACCAGGGGCCGGAGGTCTGCCTCAGATCCATCTGGGGAGGCACGGCTGTCATCCATTAGAGCAGTGGTTCTCAACCGGGGGGGCGCGGACACTCTCCCGGGGGGGCGCGAGTAGGCTACGATGGAAGGGGAAAAAAAACTGGGAAAAAAAAAATTTTGGGCACACTTTTTTTTTTATCACTAAACTACTGTCATAAAAAGTTAGAGTTTTGTATATACATAACTCCTGAATAAAAATTAAAATGTGTTTGGACTGATTTAAAAAAAAAAGTTTTGAACAAATTTGATTGGTTTGTCGGTAGTGAGCGCAAATGCAGGTGATAAGCGGTTTCATTAAGCGAGTCATTGAGTCGTTCATTCAAACGATTCGTTCAAACGGCCAATTCATCAAGAATGAGACAGATGTTTGTGAATGGGTCATTGAATCTTTGACTCAACTGATTCGTTCACAACACTGAATCATTCAAAACACGATTGAGTATTGCTGTGAGATTCGCTATGGCTATGCTGTGATCTTTGTTTGGATTCATCGGATCTATTTTCGCTGCTAAAATAGACCAAAACAGTCATTATTTAGTCTAAAATGTAAGTGACTTAATATTATTAACTTGTTTGTTGAACTGTCATATGAAATCAGTGTCACATTTTCAATCGTGAGGTGATGGTAAATTAAGTGATGGTCAATTGTCAGCTCTCTTGGTCGTCAGGTCATGTGATGTATGTTGCTGAACTGTATTCAAATGTTATAAATATAAAAACACCACATTTTGAAATTTAACTGCAGTATGTCAATTTAGTTTATTTGTGTGTGCTGCGCTCATAGACTTTAGAAAACGGCGCTCATATGTTTGATTTCAACCTGTCTTTGCAAGGCCGCGAAACTCATATTTTGCTCCTTGCAGACAAAGTGCACGCCTTCACACAAAAACCAGACCTCTGGCATGGCCGCATCAGTCGAGGGAACTGCGACATGTTCCCCAGCCTTGCAGACTTTATCACTGATGCAGGCACGTCACGCGATTTCTCCTCCCTATTTCAATCAGCGTCTGAGCACCTGTCAGCAATGAGAAAACAATTTGCGACGTACTTTAAAGAGGATTATCGTTCTTTTGTGTGGGTTCGAGATCCGTTTGTGTGCACAGCAAACGAGCTATCAATTGATATGCAGGAACAGCTTATTGAGCTGAAGAGTGACAGTAGACTGAAGGAACTCTTTAGCTCCTGCCCTCTTTCGTCATTCTGGGCAGCATTGATGCAGGAATACCCTGAACTCTGTGACGTCGCCTTGTAGATTCTCCTTCCTTTCACATCGACATATTTGTGTGAGGCAGGATTCTCAAAATTTGAGGCTATGTTTATCAAACATTGAGCCAAGAATTGAGGATCTTTGCAAAGCAGGCTCAGGTCTCACATTAACATCACCTACCAGCAAGCTTCTGTAAAAAATGCAGATGATGCCTACTATTAGGCCTAGTAATAATAACAATAATAAAGCATAAATTAATATCAGAGGTCTGGTGCCAATTCCCAATTACAGCAATAGCCTAGTAATGATAATAGGCCTACTGATGATGATGATAATTATAATAATAATAATAATAATAATAATAACAACAATAAAGCATGTAACCTCATATAATTATATAGCAATAGCCTAGTAATGATGATAGGCCTACTACTACTCATAATAATAATAATAATAATGCCTGCAAGCTCACATTAGAAGTCTGGTGCTACTGCCAATAATAATAATAATAATAATAATAATAATAATAATAATAATAACAACAATAAAGCATGTAACCTCATATAATTATATAGCAATAGCCTAGTAATGATGATAGGCCTACTATTACTCATAATAATAATAATAATAACTAGAAAAAGTTCGTCGAGACAAACTTTAAGTTGGCTTGTGAAAGTTTGGACCAGAAAGCTTGAAGTTTAAAGTAGTTTGAAGTTTAAAGTAGTTTGAAGTTTAAAGTAGTTTAAAGTTTAAAGTAGTTTGAAGTTTAAAGTAGTTTGAAGTTTAAATTAGTTTATAGTTTAAATTAGTTTGAAGTTTAAAGTAGTTTGAAGTTTAAAGTAGTTTGAAGTTTAAAGTAGTTTGAAGTTTAAAGTAGTTTATAGTTTAAATTAGTTTAAAAGTAGATAGATAGATAGATAGATAGATAGATAAGTGTCATAGATAGATGAGTTTATTAATTTCACTGAGTTTTTTTCATAGAGTTTTTGAGTTTAGAGTTTATAAGTGTATGAATTCATGAGTTTATAAGTATACGAGTTTATAAGTTTGAGTTTATAAGTTTAAATATAAGTCTAAAAGTTCAGAGTTTATTAATTTAAGAGTTTGTAAGTGTATCAGTTCATGAGTTTAATGAAAGTTTATGTTTAAATGAAGTACATTTAGTAGTTTGAAGTTAAAATTAGTTTAAAGTTTAAATTAGTTTGAAGTGTAAAGTACATTTTATTTTACTTTAATTTTAATTTAAAAATAAATTATTACGAGTTTAATAGTTAAAGTGTCATAGATGAGTATTTTGGGTGGTTGCTATGGTGTTGCTAGGGTGTTCTAAGGTATTTTGGGTGGTTGCTAGGGTGTTCTGGGTGGTTGCTAGGGTGTTGTAAGGTATTTTGGGTGGTTGCTAGGGTGTTCTGGGTGGTTGTTTGTCAGTTGCTAGGGTGTTCTGAGTGGTTGCTATGTGCACACACACACACACACACACACACACACACTAATGCACATAAACACACACACACACACACACACTAACTCGCTCACACACTTACACACTCACACACACATACATGCTCACTAACTGTCACACACACACACACACACACTAACTTACACACTCAGTGTGTGAGTTTAGAGTTTATAAGTTTGTTCATTTGAGTTTAAGAGTTCATAAGTGTATGAATTTATGAGTTTATTAGTGTACAAGTTTGAGTTTAGAAACAAGAGGATTTTAACAAAATTAGTTTGAAGTTTAAATTAGTTTGAAGTTTGAATTTAGTTTAAAGTAGATAGATAGATAGATAGATAGATAAGTGTCATAGATAGATGAGTTTATTAGTTTAAATGAGTCTCAATGGCTCATATAGTATATAGAATGGCAGTTTGATTTAGTCTCTGGTTTCAAGGGATTTAGATTTGAATTTTTGGCAGTTGAGGAGTTTGAAAATCTGAATTTTCCGCAATGTTAAGTCAATGGTAGTTTTTTCCGAGTTTGATCGTCATTTTTAGGAAAACCATAAGTCCGATCAGTTAGAAAAGATATTGCATACCGAGTCAGAACAGTTTGAGTGTCTGAGCCGAGTTTGGAGTATGTGGAGTTAAAGCTCTAGGAGGAGTTTGAGTTGTAAATTTTTGACAGAATAATAATAATAATAATAATAATAAGTTTAAATAGGATTTCAGTAAGTTGGCTCTCACAAGCCAACTTAATTATGCCTGCAAGCTCACATTAGAAGTCTGGTGCTACTGCCAATAATAATAATAATAATAATAATAATAATAATAATAATAACAACAATAAAGCATGTAACCTCATATAATTATATAGCAATAGCCTAGTAATGATGATAGGCCTACTACTACTCATAATAATAATAATAATAATAATGCCTGCAAGCTCACATTAGAAGTCTGGTGCTACTGCCAATAATAATAATAATAATAATAATAATAATAATAATAATAATAATAATAATAACAACAATAAAGCATGTAACCTCATATAATTATATAGCAATAGCCTAGTAATGATGATAGGCCTACTACTACTCATAATAATAATAATGCCTGCAAGCTCACATTAGAAGTCTGGTGCTACTGCCAATTATAATAATAATAATAATAATAACAACAATAAAGCATGGGGCGGGGCGGGGGGCACTGGGGCCCCAACTGCAATGAACCAGCTTTGGGGGGGCCCAGCTTGCAAAAGGTTGAGAACCCCTGCATTAGAGGGTGGAGGAGTGGCCGAGGACCAAGCTACGGTGTATCGGAGAACCGCCAATTTTTTTTTTTATCTCTCTCTCTCTCTCTCCCTCCCACTGCCGCTCAGTGTTGGTCTTTCCCTCTCTTTTTTAAAATGTTTTTGTTTATTTGGTACAATAGAATTATGCCACTTTCTTTTTTGTTGCCCTCCCCTTGTCCCCTCCCTCATCCAGGTAGACGGCCAAAAGACGGCCTTTTGTTTCAGTTGATTGTAGGTAAATGTCCCCTGTATTGTTCTCTGTGTTCGTAAATATCTTGATACTGTTTTACTGTGTGAGAAACTGCTCCAAATGATTCAGTGAGAGAGAGCTCTGAACGAATTTTACTGAATCACGAATCGATTCAGACCATTTTGCAAGCCCGTTTGGCCAATTCACTGAAAAGAACTGACTCAAAAGAATTATTCATTCGCCAACAGAAATACAGAACACACTTCATGATTGATTAAATATTCTGAGAGTAAATATTTCTCAGGTCAGTTGGAGCACTCATGGTGCGCACTGTGTGTTCGGTCGTACAGCTGCAGGGGCCACTGGTTGACACGGAATGCATTTTTCAATTGTTTCTCTGTGTAAAAAAATGTGAACATTGTGCCGCATCTCTTCGTTTTTTCCTCATCTCGCACAGGAGTTTTAAGTTTTAGATGCCATGTCGGGTTAAAAAGAACGTCAACTTTTAAAAACATTTCTCGAGATACCTGCGCTCTGTTGTATTCATTACACTGTGTCCAGCGAAATATCGTGTTTGGTCTTATCGGCCCATAAAACCACCTACTTCTGACTAGCAAGTAGCAAATCAGTTTTCATGGCTTCAACTGAAGTGTATTGGCTTGGATAATGTCAGGCTGCATCCCTGCAGCAGGGGTGGAGATGCCATCCCAATAAATCACTTCTTACTGCATAATGATTAGAGACAGTACTAATTCTCTCTCCTCACACACACACACCAAAACACTCCACAACACTCTCAGCAAATATCCCTGCTTTCTCAGCACCACATGCATGTAATGATGAACTGATGAGGAAAAATAAATCAGAACCACAGAATGGCTGACAGGGAAAGCCATCCCATCTAAATTGGTTGTGTTTGGCCACGTGTTAGTGGGAGACATTTTACATTACATATTGCATTATACAAATGGCCCAGTGAAGGATTTGCCAAACTGATTCAAAACGAGAACTCGTGAGCTGGTGAATCTGTTTTAAAAGTACCAGCTCATAAGAGTAATTCTGTAACGTATGACCTTGTCCTGTTTTACTGTTTCCCTTTTGTCTTCCATTTTGATACTTTCGTCACTCCATAGTTTTCACTTTTGAACCTTCTGTACCTCCATAGTCTTGTTAGCCATTGTGTTCATTGTTCATTGTTCTCACCTGTCCTCGTTAGTTTCCCATTGGTTTCTGTTCATCACCTCATCATGTCATTTTGAGTTCTGGTTGTTAATTGGTCCTGTCTTGTATTTATACCCTGCCGGTTTGTTCAGTCCCTGTCGATCGTTGAATGTTAGTAATGTTTTGTTGTTATGAATGTTAGTTTATGTTGTAAGCCTGCTCTGTGTTTCCTGCCCTTGTGCTCTGTTCATGTTTATTTCCCCATCGCGGGTGTTCCTTTGTGTTTGTTTAATTAATAAATATACTGCGTTTGGATCCTCAACCTTGTCTCCCTCGTTGTCCCTGCTAATTCGTAACAAATTTAGTTATGAATCAGACTTAATCAGTCACCATGTGTTTTGTTGAGCCAGCGAACGCAATAGGAAGGCACGCTGTTTTGGTTTTATTTCACTACATTCAATTCAGACACCAATCTCATAACTTGGGTCAAATATAATTTCTTTAGTGACATTAGTAGATCAGTGGTGGAGCAAAGGAAAATTGGAGCAGGAAAATAGAAAGGTGCTGTTTTCATATCTAACACGGGTTAAAAGATACAAAAAATGTTTTGCCCAACAGACACAGTGGCTGTGAATGCCACATTGATTGTTACCAGCTCCTTTGGTTGTTTATAAAGTTATATAAACAAGGCTGTAGATTTAGCTTGGGCATTGGTTGTACCTGCTTTAGATAAAAGGCCATTTGAATGGAAACAGGCAGAAGCATTTTCACTTTGTTGATAACAAAATAGCACGAAAGGTGGATGGAAACTAGGCTATTGCCTTGCCGCGCAGCTCGTTTAGGGCGTGATCCATTCAGTGATTACGTTCGTCATCTTTAAGCGTGAATATCATGATTGTTCTCCCTTCAAGATACCCTTCGGAGTGCGATTTATTCCATTCAAATGCAGGGGTTATAATGTAACGGCGAACTCCTTCGCTGATCATTGAATTCAATCGGTTCCTCTTATTCCTTCCAAAACATCACTTCTGCACCTCACAAGGCTACGATGCCAGCGGCTTGCTGTTTGGGGGGCATTCAAGCTCAGGTCAAGTCTCAAGCCTCGAGCCCTCCGCCAGGGACAGCAAGCCATGAACCAGAGTTTATTCTCAGAGATACTTACCAATGGCTTGGGCAAGTGCAATGACCACGTCCTGGCAAGATGTCTCCTCTGATAAGCCACAAACCACTCGTACCACTCCATCCACCCACACCTTTAGCTCCATCAGAGACACAGAAACAAAAGGAGAGCTCACATCAGCAGTGCATGGTAACGTCTGGATTCTGAAATGAATAGTGTTTATGCTATTCTCACTGCAGGATTACATTAACTTGCAAACTACTGAAATGGAGCTTTATTCACAAAGTTCATAAGGAGCAAGTTCATTTAATCAGACCAATCACACAGCCATAGTAAGAGTATATAAACAGCTGATTATCTATGTTGCATTGAGAGTTTATGGCATCCCATTCTCCTCCTATCTATTCCATCAATACTAATCCAGTCCGGGAGGGCATTCGAGCTCAGGTCAAGTCTCGAGCCCTCTACCAGGGACAACAAGCCACATGTGTTTATCCTAACTGCAGGATTACAATAACTTGTGAACTACTGAATAAATGTCAGCATTAGTTTGCATAGTAACTAGTTTCATTTGCTAACCTGCAAACTCATCAATGTCATTTTGTTCATTCTTAACTTTGGAATGCTACCTGCACCGCATCAACGCGTCCTTTAGTATTAAGTACAGTAAATGTCATGTCACCCCCTTGTGGTCTCCCAGACCTATTACACCAGACTACATTAAATTGAATGCCAACTGACAGCACACAAATTAGGTTCCTAATTTAAATTTTGGCTAATGTTAATATATATATCGAGAAAACAACGTGCTGATTAATAATCTATGTATTGATATTTCTGCTAGAAAGCAATGAACATTTTTATGCTGATAAGGTGCAAACACAAAGCAAATTTATTATAAACTTGGTATTTGTGGCCTTACTAATCAATTTCAGGGTAGCTGATAATCATTTATTTAGACTGGCTCAAATACTGGGAATTTCAAAAGATCTAATTTGTAAACTTGCATTCAACACTTCTGTTACACAAAGAATAGCTTTGTTGAGAGTTCAAAAAGTTCTTGTCACAGAGTCTTTAAAACACTGCTCTCTCGCTTTTATACTGTTTAATTCCTCTCTAAACTTGTCTTTAAATGGCCCGGACATAGTGCATTTATCATTTGGTACTAGGCACTGGCTGCTGTTAAGTGGTCTGCTATGTAGCTTAGCGCTGCTATTGAATGTTTTCATAAGTTAATGTGGTAGACGTTACCCAATCATTTCTTTACAAAGGGCATAATTTGTAGCAGTTAAAGTGCACAGAGCCAACATTCATTATGTCCTAGTCTTATTAAAGGAATAATTCACTCACAAATGTAAATTCTGTCATCATTTACTCACCATCATGTTGTTCCGAACAAATATGCCTTTTTCTTCTTCTATGGAATTCAAATGGAGATGTTAGGCTGAAAAAGTCATACAGGTTTGTAACATGAAGGCAAATAAATTATTAAATTTTTTGGGTGAACTATCCCTTTAATCTCATGGACAGGGCTTCATTCTATACCTGTTGTGCAGCTATAAGGCTTGGATGCTACATCTTACCTTACCTACCTTGGATGCTACATCTTACCCTACCTGCTGTGGGGCTTCAAAGTGGAGTCAGACACATGTACAACAAGCACATGATGTCTCTGAACAACTACGTTCTGCCTGCCTGTCTGTTCCCTTAAGCACTAATTTGCCCAAACACATTTGAAGAGAGCCAGCAGTGCATTTAATTGGAGCAGAGCTATGCTTCAGAGTCTATCAGCCTCCTGCTATTAATAACTCTTGAAATTTGCTTACCCACTGGAACTGAAGTTCATCACAATTTCATGTCTCATGACTTAAAATCCTGTAAGGTTTCTGCAATCCAAAAGAGAGATCGAGATAAAGTAGAGAAGGTGGCTTGATTGTTCTTTATAGATAGTATTTGTGGACTTGATTTGAGGTCTTTGGACAGTGTTTTAAAGGAATAGTTTGCCCCCCCAAAATAATGTTGTCATCGTTTACTCACCCACATGTTATTTCAACCCCATGTGACTTTTCTTCTTCTTCCGTGGAACAGAAAAAAGCTTTGCAGAAAGAGCTAATTAAGCTAAAATTAATAAAAAGAAGGAAAACACATTGCATTAACTCACCACTATTGCTGTTTTGTCATTTCAGAATCCAGACGTTACCATGCACTGCTGATGTGAGCTCTCCTTTTGTTTCTGTGTCTCTGATGGAGCTAAAGGTGTGGGTGGATGGAGTGGTACGAGTGGTTTGTGGCTTATCAGAGGAGACATCTTGCCAGGACGTGGTCATTGCACTTGCCCAAGCCATTGGTAAGTATCTCTGAGAATAAACTCTGGTTCATCTCTTACAATCCACTTCTTCAAAAACAAATCCAGAAAGAATAGGTATTGTGATTGCTGTGTAAACATTAACTTGCCTTTTAGAATGGGTAGTGTGGCTAACAGGCTATCCTTTCAGCCTTTCAAAGTTAAAACAGACACGTTCAACGCATGCACACTATGACTGATTTGTGATACTGTTTTAGTACAGTCAAGGGCAGGTGCATGTGTAGACGACATGCACAGACACGGACTATCCACTTGTCTAAAACAACTGGGCTGCACGCAGACAGTCCACACATACTTTGCTGATAGCAAAATTTGCATTGTTGTCATTGGTCACAAGACGTAGTGGCAAGCAGAAAACTAAACTAAAATGTGCCTTAAGTAGCCGATGATCTGGGCTGGTAGCCAGTAGGATGTAGATTTGAATCCTACAAGGTGGTGATCCATGAGCTATTGCTGTCGTGTCTTTGAGCAAAACACTTAACCCTAGGGAAGTCCTAGCTTCAGGGTATTGTCCCGGTAATAATTCTAGTGCAAGTAATCTTGATATATTTTTAAGCATTTAAATGAAACTCTGTCAAATGCTGAGTCTGTTTATTTAATTCCCGAAGGGCCACGTCTTGTAGAGTTTACTTTTAACCCTTCTTCTGTACACCTGCCTGTAAATGTCAAGTAATCCTGAGCCCTTTGCAGGAAGCTGCTGCGAATTGTTCCTGGCACACTGTTGAGGCCCTAACCATTTCCTCACCCTTTAACTGAACCAAATAGTGCCTGTTATGGAGCTTACACACTAGGGAAGCTCAGATAAAGCATTTGACATACATGAATGTGTCAACTGCAGAGTGTGAAATGTTCTCAACTTTTCATTACATGACAGAACGTCACTTTAGCAAACCTGCGTTTTGCCTCTCCATTTTTTCGATGCACCATTCCTGTTAATATATTCATTCTCTGATGCAACGTTAACTCTAGTGTACAACTTGGGGCATTTGAGATATCTGCTAATCTTGAGGACCTTATTTAGCTGGATTAGGTTTGTTTGATTAAGGTTGGAGATACATTTTCAGGACATGGCCCTACAGGAACACAACTGAGTAGCCCTGTTGTAGGCTCCTTTTAGAGGAGTTTTGTCTTTAAGTTTTGTCTTACTACCCCTGTTGTCTTTATAGGCCAAACGGGTCGTTACGTTCTCATTCAAAGGCTGAGGGACACTGAGCGCCAACTTCTGGCCAATGAGCGTCCACTGGAGTCCCTAGCCAAACTTGGCCAGCACAGCAACGAGGTGCAATTCTTCCTGCGGCGGACGGGCCCAAGCAGCAGTGAAGAAAAAAATCTGCACAACCACACCCTCCCGCTCAAGCCCTCTACACCTGAACCCAAAAGAGAATTGCCTAAAAATTCCTTAACCTTCAACCTAGGCCCTTCCAGTTCTCCTCATACGAAATCTAAGGACTCTCGCAAAACACCCTCTCCTGAGCAAAGGGCATCCCCAATTCCTCACGGCACATACCTGCCCGGGCTGTCCAAAGAGGAGCTGTTGCGGCATGTTCTCCATCAGCAGGAGCAGCTACGTGGTTTGGAGTCCCAGCTGGTGACCCTAGGGAGGGAATGCAAGACTTTGGAACAGTTGCCTACTAACAAGTCATCTCTGCATGCAGAAATGGATGTTCTGGAGAAGGCACTATGGAAGAACCAGCAAGAGCTGGTGAATGAGGAGTTCTGGGAAGAGGAGCTAAGGGTGGAGTCCGAGCGGGAGAGGGGGATGAAGCGAAGGTTAGGAAAGCTGCACACTAAACTAGATGATTGCGGACAAAAGATGCACGAATTCCACACTCGTGCCATGCAACTTGAGAAGGATCTTCAGAAGGAAAGTCTGGAGGTGAAAATAATACCCAGCCAAGCTGATCCAAAAGACTCATTGTTGGTAGTCAAGGCAGATCTTCAGAGTAGACAAAAACACAGGGAGGAGTTGGAGGCAGAACTTGTAGAACTCGAGAAGGCTCTGGGGAGGGTGGAGACTCTGCTGAAGGTAAGCAGAGAGGGTGTGGCTCTGAAGAGAAGTTTGTAGGTATAGAGCACAAGAGTGCCTGCCCACAGTTTTAGCTGTCTTGGTTCAAGAAGTGTTTTTCCCATAAATTTTAAAAGATTTCTAAGCCATGAACCAAAACAACCAGCTCTGAGGTAAATCTTTATTTTTTATTTAGTGAAGTTGTTGATTAGAAGTATAAAAACAATATTTACATTTTTAATTTGAATTTTATGTCAAAATATACATTTAAAAATATACTAATATAAGTAGTTTGAGAGTGTAAGGACACCTACTTGATTGTATCACCTGAAGTGAGTCATGGGAGTGGGCAGTCACTACAGAGCTTATCTTACCTGCTTGTTTGCCACAATACGCTGATTGGTGGATCTTTCTCTTCAGGATCATGGGTAGTGTAGTTTTTCAGCAGGAATTCTTATTAAACACGGTTTTAAAAAAATGAATGGGTTTTGCTTTTGGATTCAGACTGTAAAGCTCTATTGGCTGCAGTTCTACAAATATGCAGTTCCCTTGGTGGAGACCACAAACAGAGAATAAATTCACACCCTTAGCATTTGCTTTTATCTTTCAATCAAACGGTTGTGTGTAAATAAACAAGTGATGTTATTTGTACACAGATGTACGTCTGCATTATTTCCTGTGCATTATAACAGATATAATTCTTTTTTATATCCTGTGCATTATATACATAATCAGATTCTATTCCCATAAAATAAGCCTTACATGAGTAGTAGGAATTTTCCTTCACCAGCAGATGATGAATAATCATAGTTTTCAAAGATTAAGTCAGGTGATTACTGGAGTATGCCACTTTGTATTTACCTTTGTATTTGGCTTATCTTGTTACACAAGTTGAGTTTACTTTCTGCAATTTGTCAAACTTACCCATAGAGGACAAATCCAGAGATGACTAAATAGAGCCATAGGGCACAAATTTGCTGCCTTGGTTGTTTTCATGAAACATGGCGCCTGCTTGTGGTTGTCAGTGGAATTGCGACAATGAACAGCTCCTACATTGTTACCATGTCACTTAAGCAACTTGAGTTAGATTGCATGCATTTGTTAACATGAATAACATGATTTTTTTTTTTTTTATAACTGACATGGATTAATTATATAAATGACAAAGTATTGAATTGATTCCATATCCAATTTTACAAACATATTATGTAATTATATATAATCCAATGAATAGAACATAAAATTAATCACTCTAGAATGTTCAACATCTCCTGTCAGATTTTTAATTATCGGAATATCAAAGGGCATTTACATTGACGTTGATTAAATTGCTAGAGGTTGTTGCTGTACTGTTGATTTTCAGTAGACATACCAACATATCTTGTCAAGAAAATGTCCTGGTCATATTTAACCTCAAATCAATTATATATATATATATAAAAGCAATATCACTCGGGCAAGAGTGCAATATGGCCCGATTGCGAGTGTGATATTGCTTATATACAACAGTTCAATGAACAAATAAATGTAAAAAAATTAGGAAAAACTGAATACAGTCATAAAAACGCTAGGGATGTCCCGATACCACTTTTTCCACTTCCGATCCGATTCCGATATCGGAAATCTCAGTATTGGCCGATACCGATCCCGATCCGATACAGTGTTGTTTTTTTACATAATCAGTTTATAATATCTTTACAGTATTGTGTGGAAATAATTGGGTGTACTCTTTAATAGGCTATGTAAAGAAAAACAAACTGTTAACTACACATTATTTCAATATAAATGTATAGCTTAAGAAACACTTTATTATTAACTAGCATACTGGCACTCCCTGAGTTCTGATTACACGCACGTGCATATCATTAGTGGCTAATCAATGACTGCATAAATAAATACCCCGCTTTCGCACGCGCTCACACACACACACTCTCTCTCTCTCTCTCTCTCTCACACACACTCACTCACTCACTCACTCACTCTGTGCCTGTTCTCATCGATAGTATTTCTGAGACTCCAGAACTTTCTACTATGTCAATCATGTGTCTTCATTATTGCCTGCATGTATCATAAAATTGTTTTGAGTTATCTCTTTCATCATATCTATACACTGTCTGGATATTACTTACCTGCTGTTTGCCACTCTGCTTAACTGAATTTACTCACAATATTTACATCACTGTTTCAATCCTCTGCTCAATAAACCCTGCTACTGAGTTCATATCTCTGCCTCTCCGTGAGTCTCCCGTGACAGCTTTAACTTTTAAACCCTCACCCTTTTTATTCACAGTTTAATTCGCTTCTTAATTAAATTCTGGTTAAATGCACCTCCAGTGCCTTTCTAAGTCCATATTATAAGTGAACCGAACTGCTGAGCATCTACATCTGAGATGTTCGTTTGTAGCGCACAAATATTGTGCACGGGTGAAGGCTATAAATATGCCATGCGCGTGTGTGTAAAAGCGCCATTCACTACCGCGCTGAAGCTGCGCGTGCAAGAACATATATGTTTACTTATTAAACACAGCCTATTGCAATTCACAGAGCTATCACGTGGCTTCAAGTGGCTTTGAATAAAATGCACTAGTCATATGAACCGCTTTAATGGTGTTTTAACAGTTCTTTTATGTCATTTTTTAAGCTTGACAGTAACGAACATGACTAACACAGTATCGGATTTGGGTCGGGCTCGTCGGACTGATACCCGATCCATCTAAAAACGTCAGTATCGATGCGATACCGATCTAGGTATCGGATCGGGACATCCCTAAAAAACGCATTTGTGCATGGAACTACTTTATTATGCGACCAATCAGTATCTGCCGTTTCTTGTTCAAAACAAATTATGCAAAAATTATTCATTAAAAAATTTCACTTCTGAAATAGTATCACGGCTTGTGCTGTTTCGAACAAGTTATATAAAACCAGGATGGATGGATGGATGGATGGATGGATGTGTGTGAGAGAGAGAGAGAGAGAGAGCGAGAGAGAGAGGGAGTGAGAGAGAGACAGACAGACAGACAGAGCGCGTGCAATCACCTGTTGCCACACCCAAGCAGAGATGCTGTCAGCTTTCTGAAGGCCAGCTTTCTCAGTGAAAAAATAGCATCCAAGCGGGGGTATTTCTCCCTATTTCGTGGTAGCTGGTGTGCAAGAGTCGATCACTATAGAAACCGCAATGTCCTCCACCATTTTAAACAGAAAATGGAGATTTCTGTATAAAAATATTACAATATAAATAATATTTTTTTTCTTCAAATTTCAGTAATGAGAATATCACAATGACCATCTATTTTTTTCACTGCAGTAATGAAAATTGGGTGTAAAATATACAAACTGTCATGAAAATAAAGTCACAATGTAAAAAATTGTAATGGTCCTAAAAGTTGTGTGTGGGTGTGTGTGTGTGTGTGTAGGCTAAGCAGGAGGAAGTGGACGAGTTGAATAAGGAGCTAAGGCAGTGTAATTTGCAGCAGTTTATCCAGCAAGCTGGAGCCCTGCCGACACACACTCAACTTTGTACAGACCCCAGTGAACATTCAGAACAACTGGATCTGATTCAACAACTGCTGGACAAACACAGAGACAATGGTATGGCACACACACACACACACACACACACACACACACACACACACACACACACACACACACACTCACACTAAATCTACTGCAGGTACAGAAACTCAGATAGAAACGTCCCTTTTTCAAGACACTTTATTTTAAAGATCATTTTGTAAAAATCCAAATTACTTTACTGAAGAGTAAAAGGTAAAACAATGTTTTAATCAATTAATGAACATGCACTTGTGGAACGATTGTTAAGACACTAACAGCTTACAGACGGTAGGCAATTAAGGTCACAGTTATAAAAACTTAGGACACTAAAGAGACCTTTCTACTGACTCTGGGAAAAACTCCAAAAGAAAGATGCCTGCTCATCTGCGTGAACATGCCTTAGGCATGCTGCATGGAGGCATGAGGACTGCAGATGTGGCCAGGGCAATAAATTACAATGTCCGTACTGTGAGACGCCTAAGACAGCGCTACAGGGAGACAGGAAGTACAGCTGATCATCCTAACAGTGGCCGACAACGAGCAACAACACCTGCACAGGATCGGTACATCCGAATATCTCACCTGCAGGACAGGTACAGGATGGCAACAACAACTGCCCGAGTTACACCAGGAACGCACAATCCCTCCATCAGTGCTCAGACTGTCCGCAATAGGCCGAGAGAGGCTGGACTGAGGGCTTGTAGGCCTGTTGTAAGGCAGTTGCTTACCAGACATCACCATCAATGCGCACAATGGGCACAAACCCACTTTCGCTGGACCAGACAGGACTGGCAAAAATTGCTCTTCACTCACGAGTCACGGTTTTGTCTAACATGGGGTGATGGTCGGTGTAAAGAGATCAATGGAAAGGAGGAGGGGAGAACCGGCTTGACAGTGTAAATAATATTTTAATTACCAACTTAAACAAAAGACAAACACACACACATTTTATCCCTCTCGGGAGGCTTGATTAGCCTAATACGGGACCGGGTGTGTACGATCACGACCCGGCCCCGCCCTCCGCCCTGCCACATTCCTCCCTCGTTCTCTCAGGCTGGGGAGCCCCAGGCCTGACGTACACCCCCTTCCCTGGGGGAGGGCGTGCTTTAAGCCTAGTCTGCCGGCAGGTCAACCCCATCTACCTGGACGAGGGAGGGGACAAGGGGAGGGAAACAGAAATAATTAAAATGGGGGGGTACTTCCTGTAACAGTGTAGTACCCCCCCAAAAAACACTGTAAAATTGAAAAGAGAGGGAAAAGGCCAATGCAGAGCGACAGTGAGAGATAGAGAGAGAGAGAGGAGAGAGAGATGAAAAAAAAAAAAATCTCTTACTTGCCAGTTCTCCGATATGCCACAGCTTGTTCCTCGGCCAATCCCCCACCCTCTATCGGACGACAGCCGCGCCTCTCCAGGCGGATCAGAGGCAGTCCTCCAGCCCCTGGCGGACGGAACGCCCCGCCACGTACTCGGGGAACAGAAAGGGTCTCCCCCGCCCCTGGCAGCGGTTCTCCCGCTCCAGGCGGTCGGCAGTGAGCCCTCCCCGCTCGCGGTCGGCGGTCTTAAACCCTGCCGCATTTCAGCGGCTGGTAGGGAACTCCTCTGCCCCTGGCAGCGGCCCTGACTGCTCCAGGCGGTCGGTTAGGAGCCCCTTCTCCCCTCGCGGTCGGCGGCCATCGTCCTCTTTCAGGGGCTGGGCTCCTTGTCCCCCAGCAGATGGCCGCGGCTGCTCCGTTTGGGTGGACAGTAGTGGCGAGAACTCTACTCCTTCCCAGGTTTCGGCACCAGTGTAAAGGGATCAATGGAAAGGAGGAGAAGAGAACAGGCTTGACGATGTAAATAATATTTTAATGAGAAACTTAAAACAAGGACACAAACACACGTGACGGACATGTCCGTAAACTATCTCTCTCCCGCACGATCCTCTGCAGTCGACCTTTATCCCTCTCGGGAGGCTTGATTAGCCTAATACGGGACCGGGTGTGTACGATCACGACCCGGCCCCGCCCTCTGCCCTGCCACAGTCGAACTCGCATTTTTCATTGAAGGAATGAGCGTTACACCAAGGCCTGTACTCTGGAGCGGGATCGATTTGGAGGTGAAGGGTCCGTCATGGTCTGGGGCGGTGTGTCACAGCATCATCAGACTGAGCTTGTTGTCATTGCAGGCAATCTCAATACTGTGCGTTATAGGGAAGGCATCCTCCTCCCTCATGTGGTACCCTTCCTGCAGGCTCATCCTGACATGAATCTCCAGCATGACAATGCCACCAGAGATACTGCTCATTCAGTGTGTGATTTCCTTTAAGACGGGAATGTCAGTGTTCTGCCATGGCCAGCAAAGAGCCCGGATCTCAATCCCGTTGAGCTCATCTGGGACCTGTTGGATCGGAGGGTGAGGGCTAGGGCCATTCCCCCCCCCCAGAAATGTCCAGGAACTTGAAAGTGCCTTGGTGGAAGAGTGGGGTAACATCTCACAGCAAGAACTGGCAAATCTGGTCCAGTCCATGAGGAGATGCACTGCAGTACTTAATGCAGCTGGTGGCCACACAGATACTGACTGTTACATTTGAGATTTCCCCCCCTTTTTTCAGGGACACATTATTCCATTTCTGTTAGTCAAATGACTGTGAAACTTGTTCAGTTTATGTCTTAGTTGTCGTGACGCTCAAACAGAGTAGTATTTTTTTCAGCACAACAGAAGAAAACTCTGTTCTTACATGCCTACAGACTCACCCCCACGTCCCACCGCCAAGCAGTTCCTGGGTCACCCGCGCAACCTGCAGCATCCCCTGGTGTCCAGCCTGAACCCTGAGGGTGTGTATGTGTGATGGCTGCTGTCGCAGATGCCTGCTGCTTTCCTGCCTTGCCCTACTCCTGCCCTGCAACCCCAGCCTGCCATGCCCAGTGGTGGCAGCGCTTTCTGCGTGAAGGTGCCTGCATGGTGGCCCTCTTTAACAGCCCTTTTTTTCATAAATGCGACTATTGTAGCACTTTAGCTGAAAGGCATCATGTCAAGGTTTTACAAATTAATTTGCACAACTTAAATGTAGGTCAATCAGAAATTGATTTGTAAATATACAGTCACTGTACAGTATAGTAATGCTATTGATGTACAGTATGTGCTGATTAGAGCAGCAGTAGCGCTGATTAAAGGGATAGTACACCCAAAAATGAATACACTCTCGTCATTTACTCACCCTCATGCCATCTCAGATGTGTATGACTTTCTTTCATCTGCAGATCACAAATTAAGATTTTTAGAAGAATATTTCAGCTCTGTTGATCCATACAATACAAGTGAATGGTGGCCCGAATTTTGAAACTCCAAAAAGCACATAATGTCAGCATAATGTAATCCAGTGGTTAAATCCATATCTTCTGAAGTCATACTATCAGTGTTGGTGATACAGATCAATATTTAAATACTTTTTTACTATAAATTCTTTTCCCAGCCCAATAAGTGGCGATATGCACAATGAATGTGAATAGGCAAAAACCAAAGAAGAAGAATGTGAAAGTGGAGATTTATTATTGTGAATTAAATATTGATCTGTTTCTCACCCACACCTATCATTTCACTTCTGAAGACATGGATTAAACTACTGGACTAGTATGGATTACTGTGATGCTACCTTTTATGGGCTTTTTGGAGCTTCTGAGTTCTGGTCACCATTCACTTGCTTTGTATGGACCGACAGAGCTGAAACTTTATTTGTGTTCAGTAGAAAGAAAGTCATACACATCTGGGATGGCATGAGGTTGTAAATGATGAGAGAATTTTCATTTTTGGGTGTACTATCCCTTTAAAGAGTTTTTGTAAATGTGGATGTAATATAAAACTTTCAAAGTTACAAAGTCAGTATGAAGTGCCTTTCAAAAAGAAGTGTTACCATAACTTGTGCCATTCTCAACACTTTAGTTAATGGGATAGTGGGATCAATTACATCTTCACAAGTTGCTAAAAACGTCATAGCTGAAGCTGTTCACTGAATGTGAATGTCGGATTAAATTTCGGCATCTGAAGATGTAACTTGACTTAAAATATGAAAACTAAAGTGTTTCTACAAACTTCCCATGAGTTCTATCCTGCTTTTTCTTGGTCTTCTCTTCTGTCCCAGTCTGGTGTCCTCACATTGTGCATTGTGAGTCCCACCAGCTGTTCTGCTGATTTATAGAGCAGCTGTGTATGAATGAGTGAGTGCAGGAATGTTCCGTGTTCAATAGAGGAGAAGCTTTATTAATAAAGTTAAAGTTAATTAATAAAGCTGTAAAAACTATTGTATTTGTCTGTAACCCATAACCAGCAGTTCATTTGCCTAGAAAGGTAGTCCCACCACTAAAAATATGATTTAACGATTCCTTGGTGTTGCGGGTAATTTTGACCTGTTTTTAAAATGGTTCTGAATGTGTCCGAATGTTCTGCAAGGCCAAGGAAGGGTTAAACAACTTTACAGCTACACATATTTTTGTAGGGAAGAATTCATTAGTGGTTTAAAGTTTTGTTTTTTGCTACACTTGCCCCATAGACTTCCATTATAAATGCATTACTGTAAACACAGTTTGAGTTTGTTTTAATCTCATATTTGCTTTTTATGACAATGTAAGTTAGGTTTAATTTGACGGTTTAGGGTAGGGAGGTAGGCTTTGATCATTTAAACCTCAGTAAAGCATTAACCTTTTAAACCTCATCTGTTTGGGCGTAAATGTAGCTCGCTTTTATCACCACCCAGTGGACATTTCACCTCGGGACTGCCACCATGTGCATAAGGGCCCACATAATATAATTTTGCAAAAATGTTGCCACACTCACATCATTTTCATGAGCTCAGGTTCATGTGCTATTCCATGACACAACTAGTACTTTGAAATTTGACAGCATAAGAACATTTATGAAAGTGAGTGGAGTTCATTAAGTCAATGGTACTGATTTACTATTGATTTTGGGACACTGTGAGTGCTGGAATGGCTGTGTATTTGCTATTTCCAAAGAACACCACATTTTGGATGATATTTTAAAAACATGTCCACACATTATCCACGCCTAAGAGCTTTCATTACTCAATCATCTAATGCACATAAACCGAGACAGAATGTTTGTCCGATTATCAACAATATCCTGATCAGGGTGTAACGCACACAAATACACACACACACATTTGAACATTCTCTGAGTTTGAAGTTTCCTGCTGTCCTCACTTGGCTGCTGTGTGCATGGGAATGCATCTGAGGCCTTTCATGGTTGCTTTAAGTGTTACTCAACATCACAAGCGTCACTCAATGTACTGTTCTGTGTCTTGCAGTCCTGACATCCAGGGATTCGTCTTGGCAGTAAAAACCTGCAGCACAGGGCTGAGGATTTGTTATGACTTTCTTCTGTATTCTTCAAAACCTATGTCTTAATTAACTGCCGCCAATACTGTATATATGAATTATATGTTTACTACTTTTTGGTACATTTCAAAACATGTATTTACTGTAAAATATTACTGTAAGATTTTATCTCAAGAACTTTTACTATTGTCTAAGAACAATAAAGACTTGTGGCTTTGATCAATCAGGCTTTTCTACTCTTTAAATGAGACTCTGCTCACTGGCTTTGAACTTGTGCTGTTTCTTTTGTAACTAATGTGTTTTTGAATTAACCATTCACTTCCATTATTTCAGCTATGCAGTGAGAAACAGTGATTGAATAAATTGCCCATTACAGAAAAGACAGTCATTTGTCTCCATGTTACACACAGAAGTGGTCACTGAATCAATAAAGAAATCAAAATTAGTGATAAATCAAAATCCCTATGCAGTGAGCGCAGACGAGCAGAGATATGCAAATAGGGAGGGGCTCAGTGCCACTCATCCAATCAGATTCAAGGACCTGCAGCATAACTGTTGAAGAACATAATATAGCCTATAATATATATATATATAATATGCATGCAGTATATTGTAAATATTATAATGATCATGGGTCTACAATTGTAATGTATATTTATGTGTCAGTTTAATAAATCTCTTATCGGGAGCGTGTATTCTCCAAAAGTCTGACGTGTTTAAGAAAGACTATGAACTGTGTGATAGACAATATATTAAATGCAGAAAGATAAAGAATCTTATCACATACTTCCAGTGATAAGTCTATTAAAAATCAAGCCTTTAATTAAGAATATGTATATATTTCTGTTTTGTAAAAAAAGTATAATGTTACAGGTGTTATCTGTTTATTAAATAAGGACAGTTTTATCATAAGAAGACCAGAAAATGAATTAATGTGGACAGAAAGACATGTCCTGCACAGTCACATGTAGATGTTTTAAACCTGATTGAATACTAGTATTCTCTACTAAAGGACCATTCAATTAAAGGAATATTTTTCCCAAAAAAGTAAATTCTCTCATCATTTACTCACCATCAAGCCATTCCAGATGTGTATGACTTTCTTTCTTCTGTTGAACACAAATGAAGATCTTTAGAAGAATATTTCAGTTCTGTCGGTCCATACAATGCAAGTGAATGGTGACCAGAACTCAAAATGCTCCAAAAGTCAAGGCAGCTAAAAAAATCATTTTATTACTTATATGCTCGATTACACTTCCAAGTGCTTGATGCAGAGTGGTGCTATGAAGTGTAATGAAGAAAACAATCATGATTGTCAAGGAGACTGTCAAGATGTACAGTGGAAAATTAGTTATATTTTGTTCTGTTCTCACCCAAAACTGATTGGATCACTTCAGAAGACATGGATTAAACCACTGGAGTCTTATGGATTACTTTTGTGCTGCCTTTATGTGCTTTTTGGACGAGTGTGAAGCAGGTTTCGTCCAGGGTGCCAAACAAGCTAGAACTGCTACTGAATAAACATATACAGCTATAACTGTAGAATGGGCCTTTAAAGAGTGACTGAAATAAAGGAAAGGAGTGGTTTGATTATGGTTATTAATAAAATTTTTATTTATCATAAATTAATTCCACTTGTGTATTATCACACCCTGAAGAACTCTGGTTCAAAGTGATTGAATCACATCAAATAGCTGGTCTCTAATCTGGGACGAATAGCCTTTATGTGGGTCAATACCATTAACAATATTAGTACAGCCCACAACACCTCTCAGTCACAATGAATGTTTACCTCTGGCATAGTTATTTCATCCACAAAAATAGTCGATTATGAGGAGTAATGGACAGTGTTTCAGATGGATTCAACACAATTTACTATTGGACTAGATTATAGTGGTGGAATACGCGCACAATTTCTTTGTAGAAACTTTGGATTTTTATCATTGCTAAACATAATAAAAAAGTGTACATGTTAAACACAAACATTACCATTTATTTGACTTTTTCTGTCCTTTACAGTCCCACATTTATGTTGAGATTGTACATTTTTAAAAGCCTGATTGATTTCTAGAGGTATGCCAAAGGACAATTTAATTTATACATTTATAATTTATAAAGACATTTTTTTTATTTAAAAAAATAAGCAATTTAATATTATTTTTCTATAATATTATATGCATGGTAGTATAAATGAACCAAAACTGAAAATGGTGATCAAATTTCAAGGGAATTTAATTAATGTTTTGATAAATGAATAGGAAAACAAAGTTTCCGAGATATATTTGACACATAAAATGTACTAAACATATTTTTTCAACTTGAAAATATGATGTTGAAGCATGTTACAAATTTGTTTATCAAATCTGTATAACCACACCCTGTAATATGCGTTTACATTTTGTTTTATTTTGAATTTGCATTGAACTCAAACATTAGTATTTATTGAACCTTTCCTCAGGAATGTATGTGTCCTTCACAGTCACATTATTATTATTATTTTTAGATTGAATTCTAGTAGAAAAAAGTTTGAATTAAACATACATTAGAATTTATTTCATTTTCTTTCTCTTTTTTTTTGGTGACTCGAAGTCACATCATACGAGTATACATAGATATTTTGAATTTTTTAAACTTGATTGAATTCTAGTGTTTTATATTTGACCACTAACTGTAATTGTGAATACAAATATATATATATATATATATATATATATATATATATATATATATATATATATATATATATATATATATATATATATATATATATATTTGACAATATAAAGTTATTTTGACTACTTTATTTCCATGCATGGCACTCTTGACAAGCAAAAAAATTTAAAATAAATAAAAATGCTTGGCAAAATTCAAGTGTTTTTAATTTTATTTAAAATCCATGAATGGAAAATAACATTAATGGTCACACTGCAATAACAAACACAGCTAAATAGGACTAGACTATGTTTGTTAGATATGTGTAATCTACTGATTTTTTTCATTCTGTCACACCCTCAGCTACTGTAACTGGACTTGCATAACTGTACAAGTTCAAAAGTTCAGAGCTGCTGGTTACATGCAAAATATTGCTCCATGTGCTATGAGAGCATTTATGGTACAGATGGAGCACATGGCTTTGACGTCCCACACATAGGCTGACTTCATAATTTACAATAACGTATTTGGAAGATGCCTTTATCCAAAGTGACTTACAGTATTTACAAGATATACTATTTATGGTCATGTGGGATTCGAACCCACCCCCCCATCACCTTCGGGTTGATAGTGCAACGATCTACCAGTTGAGCTAGAGGAACGAAAGGCAACAAACGATCCGGTGATATGAAGTCAGAGACACATCCAAAAGCTGGTTAGCCGCTGTCACACGCACAGTGGAATGGAGAATAGACGCAATGTGCGATAGTCAGTGGCTTACCTGCTTTCAGAAATCACACATTCGGATCTGATGCCAAAGGGAAGCATGGAAACCAGGAGGATCACTGTAAATAATTGAATATAGAAATCTCAAGTGAACATTCATGCATATTCAGCACGGTTATTGGTGTTCCTGGACTTACTTGAATATTTTAAGATCATTATTTGCATAGATAATTATATTAATATATGAGAATGATGTGAGCTATGCATTTGTCAATGATTCAGTCACGTGGATAACGTCTGAAATAAGTTTTTAAATATAAAGCATTTTTTGTCAATATAGTAACTCAGCACATGACTGACAGTAAATGATCAATGATAATATAATGTATATTTGTCTTTATATCTATATATGACTGCTCACAAGAACACACAAGGCAGTATATAAAATACAATATTTTAGATTATAAGCATGCAACGTCATATGATTATGAAATATTGAAATCGATTAATTAATATAGTTTTAACAGAAATGTCAAGCAAAAGTCACAGTTACTTACCTCAACTTTACAATAAACCCATTAATTTCAGAAGAAGAGCAAATCCAACAGCCCCTCGGCGATCTCCTATTAAAACACACGGTTTGATCAAATAATTTCTCAATAAAGTACCACATTGAGGATAGTACAGTACAGCTGCACAGAAGTTCGCTTCACTTGCGCGATCCCAACCCTGCCCACTCCCCTGTAACTGCAACCTGACCTGCTAATGCAAATAAGAATCAGGGTGACGTGACAGCCAGCCAATAGGCGACGGTTAATTCCGCTAAATGCATGCCTCTTAAAGGGGACTATCGAATTACAACCTCGGAGGGGCGGGATTGTGACTATCAAATGGGCTAGCGGATTTTTAGTGAGTAATAGCGGGGTGCGGCGCGTTCGGTTTTGCACGTCGTACTTTAGGAATAAACCATTTTCGACTCGCTCATTTTCCTGTTTCCTGTGATACTTCTAATAATTTCCCCTATATTCTTTGTACTTTGATTTTTGAAAACGGCTTGTTAGCTAAAATTGCCAATTTCAGCCACATATGTAATGCTTTCAAATGTTTTTAGAAAAAAATAGCTCCACCCGCGTATTAAAAGTGGTTGAACTCTGTTCGACTGTGTATGGTAAAGCCATGAAGCTAGTGTGAATGTGCACGTACGAAGGATGCTGTGAGAGAGAGAGAGAGAGAGAGAGAGAGAGAGAGAGAGAGAGAGAGAGAGAGAGAGAGAGAGAGAGAGAGAGAGAGAGAGAGAGAGAGAGAGAGAGAGAGAGAGAGAGAGAGAGAGAGAGAGAGAGAGATGGCGCGAAAAATCGTCTTCGAACAGTCGAATTTAGTTTAAAGCTCCTTAGAGCATTTTTTTCAACAAAACATTTGAGTAATGTTAGATGTATAAACTCGAGAAAAAACATTTTCATTTAAATTAAAAAAATTATAATATAATAACAATTTAATATATATTTTAAATATTTACAATAAAAAAGACATGTTGTATCATATCAGCTTTACGATGAAAAGCGAATTACAACACTTATTTCTTACAAAAACATTTTATATAAACAATAATTTGAAATGATAAATTGATTTATTTCATTTTTAGGATGGCTGTCAATTCAATAAAATAATTGTGATTAATCTAATGATTGCAAAAAGAAACGGTAGTAATGTCAACATGTTCACACTATTTTCTCTGATATTATTTGCAGACCCCCCTGCACTGGACCCCTGATTAAAAACCACTGCTTTATGGCGTGTAGATTCCAGAGGTCCCCTGTTTAAATTAAGTGTTTTAAATTTGAAAATAAAACTGTGATTCCTATACAATAATATATATATTTTAATAATACATTGTTGTATTACTGATACATAATAATGTACTGAATCGGGAAATAATAATAATAATACAAATAATAATAAATATTCAAGTAAAAAAAAAATGAAATATAGTAATCGTAAAAAAGATTTAATAAAACAATAATAATATTAAAAATATTCTCATAAAAGTAGTAGCTCTGTGTGCTTTACAAAGACATTAAATGTGAGGTTTACAATATATATATGAATGTCGACCATACAGTGGTCAGCCTCATTTAGGCCATTATTTATATTGATTTATTGTCTAGATAATTTAGAAATAAAAGCACTTGTTTGAATACTGTGCCCCAAATGTATCGAAACTTACCAGAAAAGGGGTTTGAAAAGTGCATAGATCAGCTAATGCAAAACATAGTTCAAATAAATGGACAATATCTGATCAGAGGCCACTTTGTTTTGAGGGCTAGAAAATGAAGCCAATTTAACCAAAATGCAAACAAAAAGATTATGCCATACGAACGGTTGTGATTTGACTGCGTTCGGCCATCGTTGTCTCCGATATTACGTCATGAATATTAGCGTTGTCTGAATTCGTAACGTTCCTAATTAATATTCATAACACAAAAGCCTTCGCCCAAGTAGGATTGATTAGTAAAATGTCCTTGCTTGCAAACGCCCACTTTTGGCCAATAATTTAAGGCATACAGGGCGAACGTCACAGAACGTAATGAATATTCATGAACTAATATTTCGCCATAGTAGGATTCATCATTTCTCCAACCGGCAGTGTCAAAGTCAAACGCAGTGTGGACTTCAAAACAAAAATAATGTCTAACACAACCTTCCTGGGTAGGTACAAATGCTCAAAAATACAAGCTCCCTGATTAAATCAATAAATTAGACATTTAGCGCCTATAAAAGCTGTTTTTCATACGACATGAATGTGACTAATAACAAAAATAGCTGATGAGTTAAATTTAGACTAAAAGGCGAGAAACACCGCTAGCGCGTTAACTTTAACACATATCCTTAAGTTTTAATTATACTAAATAAAATGACATTTCGGCGTTCATTTTGAAGCGTTTTCACGTTTGAAACCCTTCTCGTTTGTTGCTCAAATGAACCAGGATGCGTGTTTTATAAGCTAGCCTAGTGTTAGCATCAAGTTAAAAACATTGTGTTTGGATATGTTTGCATTAGATTTTCATAGTCACACTTAAAAGTAAAGGCATTTATGGGTGCATTGAGACGTGTTGTACAAACAGTGAATACAAGTAGATCAGTTGTTTCTTTGCAAAGTAAAAACACATTGACTCATTTAGTAGATTTGTCTGATATATTCCAGTGTATTTAAATGTAATTTTGTTGCACTTGAATTGTATTTAAATGTTGGCACTTGCATATGAAATTAATGTGTTGTGCAATGTGTATGCACCCCGCAGGTGAAACTGATCAAGATTAGTCTGATGCTTAGTCATGGATGAAGAGGAGGACAGCCAAGATGAGCTGATCAACAGGAATGTCTCCCATGGAAAAAGCAAAAGACCTGCCATGTCCATAATCTCTGATGATGGTTAGTATATGGGATTGCATCAATAACATGGAGAACAAATTACTAATAAAAATCATTGTGAAATTCTGTAATTTAAAAAGACTATATATTATTTATTAGGGCTGTCAATCAATTACATTTTTTAATCAAATTAATTACACTGTGTCCCGATTAATTCATCGCATATACAAATATTTGCTGAGAAAGCACCTTATATAACAATAATTCAATATATAATGATTATACATATTTATATCAATATATAATTATACATAGTTATATTTATATATATAAATAAAAATATTTAGACAAATAAATGCATTACATTCTTGTGGCAGAAAAGTTCATCATTGATAAAACAATACAAAAAGCGGCTTTAGAATATTTAGAATACAATGTATTGTTTACTACCATATTATTGAACATAAGTCAATCATTGACATACAGTTCACAGCAATCCATTTCACAAGTGAATTTGTCAATCAGTTGGAGATTTATTATGATGGCTTGTTTAAGAGCCCGTCAGTTTACACCTGTGTCAGACATTTTTTTTTTATTAATGCTTACAAAACTTTTACATCTAGAACCAAGAGGTATATTAAAACAAACAACAACAAAAAGGAAATAAATAAACCATTTAATAAAAATATCAAATTGTTTACATATTTCAATACACTTTACAGCTTTCTTGTTACTCAAATTGGAAATTGTTCTTAGGTATTGCTGAATTAAAAATTAAAACTAATGGTTTATAACCACGATACATTTATGAATACTAAACTTTGCCAACAAAAGCAGAACATTAATCAAATAATATTCCTTATGAAGAGACATGTCATAGCAAAAAAAAAAAAATAATAAAACATTTTCAAAACAAAGTTGAAAGCTGGGAATGATATGATCTCAAACAGTCTTGCAGAAATCGGACCAAAAACAAGTCGAGTAGGGACAACTCCAAAATAAATGAAAAATGTTTCCGCCTGCAGACCACAAAATGTACAGAATATATCGACATCACAATTAAATCTTTCTACAAGAAAATAATTAGTGAGGTCGTACATATAAATAAGTTTGAAGGACATTTCTTTGATTTTCTTTGTGATTAAATATTTATGGGTAATTTTCCAAATTTTGCATCTCAGTCCAGCCACACCGTGCGTCAGACATGCTTGTGTCACGTCTCGGGTGTGTTGCATCATAAACATAAAATGTTTAGGTCACTGTGTCAAGTTAAATATAGTTTAATACTCAATCTTTAAATGCATCTTGAGATCTTTTAGTTCACATTTGTGCTCCTTCAAGTGTTTTGAATGCAAGAGCATAACGCATATTTGTGTTGTGTGTCTGCTGAATGTTGTTTTCTTCACTGTATAAACTGTGTGTTGCTCATACAGCTGAAGTTTAATTTACTGCCCTGGAGTAAACAGGTGGTACTACAAGCTTGCATTTCTCAGGAATCTTCCTTTCTAAGTGTGATTAATTGCGTAACTTTTTAACACGTTATTTTTTGTAAAATGAATCGCACTGAATTAACGCGTTAAATCGACATATAGCCTATATATATATATATATATATATATAGGCTATATGTTCTCCACATGCACAATGATTGCGAAGGATTTCATATTTTTTATTTTTGTATTTTTTTAATCGGGGCAAAAAAAAAAAAGTATTTATTATTACGTGTTCAAATTAAAAATTCTGAACAAAACAAACAATATAGCAATGTTTTTTTGGGGGGGCTGGGTAGCTCAGCGAGTAAAGATGCTGACTACCACACCTGGAGTCGTGAGTTTGAATCCAGTGCATGCTGAGTGACTCCAGTCAATCTTCCTAAGCAACCAGTTGGCTCGGTTGCTAGGGAGGGTAGAGTCACATGGGGTAACCTCCTCATGGTCGCTTTAATGTGGTTCTTGCTCTCGGTTGGGCACGTTGTTCGTGGATGCCGCAGAGAATTGCATTAAGCCTCCACAAGTGCTAGGTCTCCGCGGTAACGTGCTCAAGCCACGAGATAAGATGATTAGACTGACGGTCTCAGACATGCAGGCAAATGAGATTCATCCTTCACCACCCGGATTGAAGCGAGTCACCACGCCACCACGAGGACTTAGATTGGGAATTGGGCATTCCAGATTGGGGCATGCCCATAATGATGAAGCTGACCTCACATGGAAAGGGAGACTGTTCTAGAGATTAGGACCGATCACAGACAAGGTCACCCTTTGATCTATAGCGACAACGAGGAACCCTTAATAAAAGTTGATATGAAGACCTGAGCGCTCCGGTGTGGAAGTAAGGGAGGAGAAGGTCACTGATATATTGGGGTGCGAGACCAGATAGTGCCTTGTAGACATAAATCAGAATTTTTAAATCAACCCCGAATTTCACATGAAGCGAGTTTAGAGATGCTAAAACTGGGGAAATGTGATCCCTTTTTCTTGACCCTGTTAAAATCCTAATGGCCGTGTTTTGAACTAGCTGTAGGTGGGGTAATGCAGTTTGGGCAGACCAATGTACAGAGTTGCAATAGTCTAACCTTAATGAAATAAGTGAGTGATCACAATTTCCAAGTCTTTATGGGAAAGAAAATATTTTATTTTAGCGATAGATCTCAGGAGAAAAAGGGGAATAAAATTGGGAATTGCCAGCATAACAGTGATTAGATATGCTGTACTTCTGATAAATAGAGCTCAGAGGAAGCATATAGAGGGAAAATAACAAGGGTCCTAAATTGGACCCTTGAGGGACACAACACTGTAATTGAGCCAACGTATAAGAAACATAAACCTACATTTACAGAGAATGTCCTTTCTTTTAGATAGGATGAAAACCACTGGCGTAACAACATTTAATAAAAAAAGATTTTTTAGATGCACCAAACGTCACTATAGATAAAACAATGACAAAACCTAGTGTCCCTCGAGCCTTTCTCTTTCACAACACTTTTAGGCTGCCTTTTCAAAACACAATGTTTTGGTAAATAGAACTTATTCTGCCATGATGCATCAGCAAGAGTAGAAGTTCAGACATGGATACTAGGACATGGATACAAATTTCATGATACGTTTATAAACTAAACCGTGCCCACAAATGTTTCACTTAAAATTATTCAAGGATTCGACACATGCATTTAAAATCTTAAAGTGACACTACAGTATCTGGTATTGGCAACAAAAAGCAGAGCTCCATAATAAAGCAGTTGAGAACTCTTAACGCACAAAAAAATTAGCATCTGATTACTTGTAAATGAAAACACATGTAAAAAAACACATATTACACGTAAGTGAATCTTATATAAATTTTATTCACAAACGTTTCAAAATAAGATAATTTCAATAAACTTCTTTTCTTTTGGGGAATTTTGTCTTTTAATTAACAGTATGCATCAATAAAATTGTAAAACAATAAAAGATTTAAAGCTACAGTATGTACGATTGTTTTTGTTAGAAATTAACAAAATTTCCTTAATGAGGGAGTACAACAATCTGTCTTCCAAACCATGTTTTTGCCTTACCCAATTCACTATGATAATCTTATAATAATGATTTATATTTTAGAGATGTCGGAACAGATTTGGTGGGAAATGTCATACTTCTGTCAGTCATCCGTGTGTTTTTAAATCACATCCGTAAATAAAGAAAAGAAGGTCCGGAGTTACTACAACACCTGTATATGTGCGGTGATAAGCGTGGTAGTAGTTTGAAGCTGAAAACTTCTTCAGCCTCAACACTTGAGCAACATTGATCATGAATTATTCAAAAAGACATTCCTCTGGGGAATCACCCGTTTACAAAATAAAGAAACCTCGAATCGAGTAGGGAAAGTGATGGAGCCCATAATAAAATACAAAACAACATATAGTATTGACTTTTTCAGAGGTGACAACAATGAAAGGATTTAAAACAGACCCAGAGATGGAGATTTCTTGCTTGTCTGGTAATATGTTTTAATGGACAGAATATATTAAGAGACAGGCCTGGACTGTTTTATTGGACCGTCTATTATTGCTGTATTTCATTAGGTAGCATTAGCCACTCTAATGGGGCATTTTATTATGGATTGTGGTACTGTGGTGCTTTGTCACATTTTCGAGGACAATGGGGCAAAAAAATAACTTTATGCTGGTAACAATGCAATCTCTAAACTAGTGACTATCTGGGTCTATTTGCCTGCTAGCAGACTTGTAATTTCCACTGTTTGACTATCTGATATGACTAGCAATCAATGTCTAATAGTCATAGTTTCCTAACTTTTGTAACTCTATTCATTTTGAAACAATTGTATTCAATGAGTCAAAACAACTGCGGAAGATATGCTACTTACCTGCTAATAAGACATTCATCCTTTTCTTCCTTTCATTATTTTAATTTAAAATCACAAATAATTGTGAGTTTTGTTGTTGTTAGTTACATTTGCTGTAAGTTGATCACCTGCAACCATGGTTACACCGATACTCCTCAAACCATCAGATTAATCCATGCTGAAGAGCAGAGCCGAAGCCCAACTTATGTTATTACCATACATACCCTCTGCAATTAACTTGCAGTTCTATGGTTCAACCGCTAGAGGGCCAAAAGTTACATAGTGTAGCTTTAAAATAAAGGTAAAAAAACATTTGCTCTCACCTGGAGAAGGATGTAGCTGCAGGCATTGCTCCAAAAAGGGATGGTCACTCCAAATCGCCATTGAAGACATAGAAGACCTAACCCTAACCTTTACCCAACCCTTTCTCGGGCATGCCGCTACACCTACTTGAGCTTGCGAAACCAATACTGATGACATGAGCGTAATGCACTTTCTCTAAATTCTGAGTCTACATAAAGCCTGCCACATTTTTATAATTTCACATGTTATTATTCAGTGTTGGAAGTTAGCTTTTTATAAAATGCACTCTGCCTGTGTTAAGAGTAAGTTTAACGCACACATACGCATACTGGTCTGATGCAGTGTGACATCACAATGTGGCGGTAGTAAAGAACGAACATGGTTTTAACAAATTCTCTTTTTGTTCAGGAAGTTTTGAGGTCTGAAGTTTTGAGTGTCTATAGTATAATCACCTCTTATATGTCAAAAGGTCAAGGAAAATTTTATTCAAATTATTTTGTGACCTGAATGAAATCAGTTTAGCATGAGAGAAACCCAATTTCCTTTAACACTTTGATGTCTGTCATCATAATTCAGAGGATATCTCAGAAGATGGGGGTGAATCAGAAGAAGTAGAAACAGACAGAGTGGAGGATGATGGTGAAGATGGTGAGGAGGAGGAAGTTCTGGATGGAGAGTATGAGGAAGATGATGATGAGGAGGATGAAAGTGAAAGTAAGATATTTTTTCATAGCATCATGTTCGTAGTTACAGTAAATGTTTCTAAACTGTAAAGCAGTGATCGTCAACTGGTTGCTTCAGGACCCATATTTTACATTAGACATTAATTGGTGACCCAGCATAGTACCACAATTGTGTATAGTACAAAAGTAAACAAAAAATGTTCTTGAAATCATGCATTTAAATTTGTATATATATTACAGTTTGAGTATGAGGGCATATCAGACAATCTGCTTATTATGACTAGCTTCTACAAAGTGACAGATGAATTTGCTAAAATATTAAAGAGTTTGATTGAATATATCAATGTATGTCGAGATATTGGAAGTGTTTTTGCCCTTTTAAAACCTGACAAGCCTATACATTTGTTGTCTTCACATGATTATATAGTAATATTATTTGCATTTCCCCTGCTGTCCGTAACCCTATCAAAACTGACCTGCAACCAAATGTTTAAATTCTCATGTTGTATTAGTCCCAGAATTATTCTACACAAGTCTTTTCCAGCTACTAACAAAGCATACAACTTGCTCATTTTTAAAAAATCTTCAGATGAGGACTCTGGGAATGTCCTGGAAGGTGCTCTAGGGAACATCCCGGCTGATGCGGCGGGTCTGAGCTCAGATGAGGACTCTGAGAAATGCCCCATCTGCCTGAACTCTTTCCACGAGCAGCCGGTGGCCACCCCAGAGGCCTGTGAACACTACTTCTGCATAGATTGCATTCTGGAATGGTCAAAGGTGAGATTTATTAGATCGGTGCATGTTACTGGCTTTATTCAGGAAGTTGTCAAGATTTAATGAATTACCATATTTACATGCACAACACATATTCCGAAAAAGAGGTTAATATGCTCCATAAGCCAAGTGCACACTACAAGACTGAAATTTTGATGCACTTTGCAAAAATCTGGGCTATAGTAAGGCACTGACAATGGAAGCAAATGGCCAATCAGTAAACATTAATATACTCACGGTTTCAAAAATATAGCCACAAGACATAAACAATGTGTATTAACTTGATTTTACCACTCTAAAATCACTTTTCCGTGTAAAGTTATAGCCAATTTTATAACTTCGCTGGCATAACGATGTATCTTTTTACATTTACATTTTACATTTATGAATTTGGCAGACGCTTTTATCCAAAGTGACTTACAGAGCCCTTATTACAGGGACAATCCCCCCGGAGCCACCTGGATTAAAGGACACAATGGTGGTGACTGTGGGGATCGAACTAGCGACCTTCTGATTATCAGATTACCAGTTATGTGCTTTAGACCACTACACCACCACCACTCCATGTTAAACCCTATAAAGGTGGTAAAAATGATTTCAACAACATTACAGCTCAAATAATACATGAGTTTTAACAGAATAATTAATTTTATATTTTTTAAGTGCTTTTATAAAATTATAAGCTTCAAATTTCTGTCTTTTTAACCCCTTCAAAAATTGGCCCCATTCACTTTCATTGCAGGGCTCAACATTAAGCATTGTCTTGTGCTTGTCCTTCGGCCAAGTGGACAGTCACTATCACTGCATCTGTATGTAGTGTCTCTTCACTATAAAGATGGTATTATTACACACAGCTCTTTTGCAATATCTGCCTTGCTGTTTTATGAGGAAGCACCACAATGTGACGAGACAAAATGTGATCACTCCAATGTTGCACACTTGCGATGAAGACGGCTTTGTTGATTCTAAACAGAAACAATAGTTTTATAGCATCACTTGCTTATAGAGACGTGGAACAACACCATTTGCATGTCCAATTAACAGGTTTAAACCTGTTTATAGATTTCAAATCTAAAGTTCAGTAAATATGTGCTTCCCCACTGCGCACACTGACAAGCTGCTGAACAAGGAGTGAAGGAGAGAGGGCGACGCGATAGAGGGAATTCCCCAGGGAATTATTACAATTTTGCTCAATCCCTGCAAACCCGCTCTATTCAGATAACATACATTATTGAGATTTTAATCTGACTACTTGTCCGGTCAGGCAAGTAAAATTCTCTTTAATTTTCCCGCTCAATAATCCACTTGTCCCGGACAAGCGTTAATGTCGATCCCTGCATTGTAAGTGCCTCACTTTAACATAGATTTTTGCTTAATTAAAAAAAAAAGGTGGGACGAGTTGAAATGATTTTATTTGGTAACCTCGTATATTCTTTTAATAGCTTATGAAAGTGCAGTTAATTGAAAATGTAGGTTCCCCAGATAGGCTATATAGGCTACCGCCATTTTACTTTTCTAACTATATATGGGCCCAGAGAAAACATACTGTATTTGAATGACTTGTACAAATTAAATATCAATGATAATTCTGTCACAGTGCATATTCTAAAAGATGTTTACATGACCCAGTGTAATACAGGCATATGCCAGCTGTCTTATTCAGATTTGTAGATAGTGGAATATTGGTTTAATTGGGTTAAGGTGTTTACAAGATCATGCATACGCAATTTGATATGACCAAATATCAGAAAGAATAGTATTGTACATGTAAATGTGGACAATGATTCCATACATATATTCAGCATTATTCGTAAGGGATATGTTCTTGCAAATACATTTAGCTGATTTGCTGTTCCTAAATACAGTTATGTCCTTTGTCTTTTCTTAATTTAAGAATGCCAACTCTTGTCCTGTTGACCGGATAGTCTTCAATAGCATTCTCCTGAGAAAGTGTTATGGTGGAAAAGTCCAGAAAACGGTAAGTTGCATAACAAATCATCCCATCAGGAGAGTTTTTATAGAGTTATGTAGTAGTTTGTAATTTGGACAAGTCAGGTTTAATTGAAAATGTATGTATTTGGTTAGATTGCAGTTCAGAAGTTTGTAAAACCCGGACAAGAGGAGCAGGTGGAGCTGGACTTGGATCAGACCAGCTGTGAGGTTTGCGGAGGTCGAGATTGTGAAGATCACCTCCTGCTCTCCAATGGATGTGACGCAGGGTAAGAAGTTAACATTCCTAAAATTGTTTTCTTAGCATAATCATTGAAATCTGTTTATTTTAAATTTTGTTACCTGAATTACGAAAGGAAATCCACCCCAGCAATCGGTATAAAAAAATAAATAATAATAATACATTTCCAATACACAAGTCCATCCTTACCAGCGCTGAGAAAAGTTACAGGTTCCACATAACACTATATACAGTGAGGAAAATAAGTATTTGAACACCCTGCTATTTTCTCCCACTTGGAAATCATGGAGGGGTCTGAAATTGTCATCGTAGGTGCATGTCCACTGTGAGAGACATAATCTAAAAAAAAAAATCCAGAAATCACAATGTATGATTTTTTAACTATTTATTTGTATGATACAGTTGCAAATAAGTATTTGAACACCTGTCTATCAGCTAGAATTCTGACCCTCAAAGACCTGTTAGTCTGCCTTTAAAATGTCCACCTCCACTCCATTTATTATCCTAAATTAGATACACCTATTTGAGGTTGTTAGCTGCATAAAGACACCTGTCCACCCCATACAATCAGTAAGAATCCAACTACTAACATGGCCAAGACCAAAGAGCTGTCCAAAGACACTAGAGACAAAATTGTACACCTCCACAAGGCTGGAAAGGGCTACGAGGAAATTGCCAAGCAGCTTGGTGAAAAAAGGTCCACTGTTGGAGCAATCATTAGAAAATGGAAGAAGCTAAACATGACTGTCATTCTCCCTCGGACTGGGGCTCCATGCAAGATCTCACCTCGTGGGGTCTCAATGATCCTAAGAAAGGTGAGAAATCAGCCCAGAACTACACGGGAGGATCTGGTCAATGACCTGAAAAGAGCTGGGACCACCGTTTCCAAGGTTACTGTTAGTAATACACTAAGACGTCATGGTTTGAAATCATGCATGGCACGGAAGGTTCCCCTGCTTAAACCAGCACATGTCAAGGCCCGTCTTAAGTTTGCCAATGACCATTTGGATGATCCAGAGGAGTCATGGGAGAAAGTTATGTGGTCAGATGAGACCAAAATAGAACTTTTTGGTCATAATTCCACTAACCGTGTTTGGAGGAAGAAGAATGATGAGTACCATCCCAAGAACACCATCCCTACTGTGAAGCATGGGGGTGGTAGCATCATGCTTTGGGGGTGTTTTTCTGCACATGGGACAGGGCTGACTGCACTGTATTAAGGAGAGGATGACCGGGCCATGTATTGCGAGATTTTGGGGAACAACCTCCTTCCCTCAGTTAGAGCATTGAAGATGGGTCAAGGCTGGGTCTTCCAACATGACAATGACCAAGCACACAGCCAGGATAACCAAGGAGTGGCTCTGTAAGAAGCATATCAAGGTTCTGGCGTGGCCTAGCCAGTCTCCAGACCTAAACCCAATAGAGAATCTTTGGAGGGAGCTCAAACTCCGTGTTTCTCAGCTGACAGCCCAGAAACCTGACTGATCTAGAGAAGATCTGTGTGGAGGAGTGGGCCAAAATCCCTCCTGCAGTGTGTGCAAACCTGGTGAAAAACTACAGGAAACATTTGACCTCTGTAATTGCAAACAAAGGCTACTGTACCAAATATTAACACTGATTTTCTCAGGTGTTCAAATACTTATTTGCAGCTGTATCATACAAATAAATAGTTAAAAAATCATACATTGTGATTTCTGGATTTTATTTTTAGATTATGTCTCTCACAGTGGACATGCACCTACGATGACAATTTCAGACCCCTCCATGATTTCTAAGTGGGAGAACTTAGGGTGTTCAAATACTTATTTTCCTCACTGTATGTCATGCTTCAATAGTGGTCTGGCCAAAAATTTGCACCTCAACAATAATACTGAGAGACAAGTAGTCATTGAAATATAGAGTGAAGAGAGAAAATTATTTTTAGACCCATCATACCTGACCAAGTAGAGACAACTTCTGGGACACTAAGACCCACCAATGATTAGGAGACACAATTTGATGCCTTTCTTCCTGCTAATTATATTGCTATGACCCACACTCAGTTCTGTTTTATGGAAGGTACCACACAGAATGTCTCACACCCCCTTTGAATGCTATACCTGTTGAGGAATGGTTCTGCCCAGAATGCATTTTCAACAACTGGAGCTCAGGTAATTCTTCCCCCATTTCCCTAAACCACTCAATACAATAACTGAACCCTGAACTACAAAGAGGGCCAAGTCATTGTAAATGGATATTGTACCCAAAAATGAAAATTCTGTAATTTACTCACCCTAATATAATTCCAAACCCATCTGACTTTCTTTCTTACATGGAAAGTAAAAGGGGAAATATAGATGTGTTTTACATGATTTTTTTACAATTATTACTGTGGTTTCATGGTGTTTTTTCTGTACAGTGCAGAGCAAAGCCATGTAAAGATTTGTCTTTTGTTTTTTTATGATCTGTTCCATGGAAAAATTTTATGTGGTTAAGAAGGACATTATGGAGAGTAAATAATGATAGAATATACATTTTTGAGTGAATTATTCCTTTAAGGTTCATAACATAATCTATTAATGTGTAACTTTCTTTTCTACTAATATCTTGTTTATTTCAGGCTCTGATCAGGTCAGTGAAGATGAGAGCATTTTTCCTACCACCAGCCATTCCCGATCCAGAGCCATCGCACGGACCCAGCAGAGTGAACGAGTTCGGGCCAACGTCAACAGACATCGCATCACACAGGCACGCACTGCAGCACAGGTTTGCATGAAACTTTTGCTTGGCTGTCTAATCACAACTATCATGACTGATGTGCCACTGGGCTGAGATTTATGTGTTACTGGTATGTTCTATGAGGTTTAACCAGCTTTTATAAACAAACATCTCTTTGGACACTTCTGTAGTTTTGTTGAAAGACAAGTAAATGGAGTAATTTTGTGGTGGTCTGTAATTATTAAAGCATATTATTATTAGTTCAACTGGCCAAGGCAAGCACCACTTACTGTTGCTCATACTTGGGGTTAGAGATTTGAACAAACCCCTAAGCCGAAGTATTTACTTCCAAATGTAACTCTTACTACACCGTTTTATTGTACAGACATGGATGATACCTCAAATCAGCCATTTTGTTGTGTGCAATCGAGTTTATTTATAATTTTACTGATTATAAACATCACAATTAACATTGGAAGTGGCTAGTTTGATTGTCTGACTGAAACCTCTTAAATAAAATCTTTGTGCACTGCTATATTTAATTGAGATCCATTGTTTAAACTAGAAATGCACCAATACCACTTATTCAGGGTTTTTTTGGGAACCCATTAAACTTGAATTTTGTTATAATTTGTATACAAATAATAATGATGGTAATACCAATTAATTATTATTATTGACTTTTAGAATGTTTAAATTCAACAGTACATTTTTTTAAATTGTGTACCTTCAACTTTTAAACCCTTATGCTTTTATTTTGACATTTTATTTCTCCAGGAAGTCATGGCTGTCTTTGTCTGTTTGCAGGGTAGTTGACAGTAGTTTAGTTTGCTTATTATTCAAATTCTGACAAAATGCACCTCTGGTGCCATTCTAAATGCATTTTTTAAGTGAACCAAACTATTGAGCATCTACATCTGAGATGTTGTTTGTGAGCACCGCTCAAGTATTACACATGGCTGAAAATAGCCACGAGTGCACCAGGCTGTGCATGCTTGTTTGTCAACAGATCAGCACCATTCACTAAAAAGCACGAGTCATATGAAATATTTTAATGTTGTTTTTATGGTTCCATTATGTCATTTTTGGAGCTTGACAGTATTGAGCAGGACTAACACACAGTATCAGATTTGGATCGGGCTCATCGCACCGATACCCGATCTATCTAAAAATGGCAGTGTCAATGCCGATACCGATCCAGGTATCTGATCGGTAAATCATTTAAATTAATGGTAAATTAAAAAAGCACCAATTCTCCTAGATATATCTGGACACAGTTTTTTCTTGGTTGTTGGCAGATAGGATGTTTCAAGCTTCTTGGAGATTTCTCCACAGTCTTTGTATTTAGACTATCTCAATGGCTTCTGTCTCTTTATGCAATCTCAGACTGACTCAATGTTCAGTGGGAGTCTAACATTTATATTTCCTATTTACACACTAAAGATGAAGATATAAATAACCATCTTAAGACAAAAACTTTTGTGAAACATCTTATGTGCCTATGACTTTTACACAGTAATATATATCAGTGAATTCGCTCCCATGTGGTGTCTTGCTGAACTTTGGACCGCTCACAACATTAACGCATGATGAGCAGTCGTGCTGTTGCTTTTTTCAATAAAAAAAAACATTGTTGAATGTTCAACTTTGTTAAAGACTCCATGCCATTGTTTTCATTGAATGTGAACTTTTTAAAGAAAGACATTTGTGTTTTGCAGAGGTACCAAAATTAGCATTGAGAATGGCCAAATTTCATTATCAATTGTGGTATCGTCTACTGTAAATTGTGTTGCAAGAGGTACTGTGGAGTTATGTTTCCAAGTTTAAAATTGGTAAATATTCTTTTTTTTTGCCACTTTAGGTTGTACGGAAGGAAAATAATTCCAGAAGTTGCATTGCACAAAGTTTAGGGATTAAGAAGCCTAAACCTGATTCCAGTATTCCTTCAATTTATCGACCATCTGAAAACAGTTTAGGCAGCTTGCAGGCAGAGATCGGAGCTTCCTCTCTCTCTGTGTATCGAGACCCGTTTGACCTGGACCCCTTCGACGATAGGTGAAGTTGTACTATGCATAATTTTGCTAAAGATTTTTTTTGCTGAATTGTCTTTCCTGGCTGTTAGATTAGGAAGTGACCATTTAACTAAAGTCTTTAATTTCAATCCATAAATTACCAGTTTGTGCATTTGTGTGTAACTCGAACATTGTTTACCTGTTAGGGACGAAGAGATACAAGATCCAACACCATCCTCTGGTTTGGATGCCAGGCAACGTGGCCTCTCCCGGTCTGCCATGCGGTCACATCAGCCTGTTGCCAGACCTATTCTTGCTGGCCTCTCCAGGTAACTACTAGATGGGGGAGATCACAATGTCGTGATGGATGATCAAATATCAACTCTTTAACAAATGATTTCTACTTCAAGGATCTAATCTGGTGAGGTTTAAAGGATCAAGACAAGTAAAAGGTTAGTTCAGGTGACAGTGTTTTATTCCTGCTTTTGTCATGGTTTCCAGGCGAGGTGTGAGTATTCCGCATGTTGAAGATGTTGCAGCGGAAGCCCCTTTATCAGACCTACTGGGGAGTATCCTCAGTGGTCAGAGCATGCTCCTCATGGACTGTTCTGATGTGGTCATCAACAGAGATGGCTCTCTGAAGGCCACCAAACAAGGTAAGCCATTTGCATCTTGAATTAATTGAAAAGAGTGGTATAGGGCTATGTTGGGGGCACAAACATGGAAATTAAAAAAAGAATGTTTAAATAAACAACTGAAAGCCAAAATTAGTGTCTTCTTTTGGAAGACAAATTACAACTAATGTAATGTAATTAGTTAATTTTATTAGGAACGTAACACTTGTTGTGTTGTGTAGTTTTATTTTTATTTTTTTACCAATAATCAAAAGTAAAATCAATTGTATCTGTTTATTTCTTGGAATTGCAGTGTGTCTGTCCTTGCTAAGGAGCATGACCTCTAGAGGTTCAGGCTCAGGGGAAACGGGAAACTCTCCAAACTCCGAAACAAGTCTTCTTTCCCCTGCTGGACTGGCTGGATCTTCCTCCAGCCCCTTGTGGTGGCCCCCATCAGCACATAGTTCCCCTGGTTCCCGTCCCACACCACAGAATCCCATGTCTCCTTGTCCACTCATAAACTCTCCACATCTTCCCTACTCTCACCCATCTCCCATGGGACATGCCCCCTTGCACCCAGGGGCTCCTCAAAGAGCGATAGTTTTAAATCCATCAAGACCTGTAAATGGTCCCTTGAACACCAATGAGATTAGAGGTCAGCCGACCTCAGTGGTATCAAGCAACCCTTTTGACTCCCACTATCAAGACAAGGGCAGTACAGCCAGACAGTCACCTGTCAAAAAGCCCCCTTTCAAGCCTGTATGGGTGGATGTTTCTGTTTTGCCAAGAATACCAAAAATTAAAAGAGAGGGTACAGCCAGTGCAAACAGTAGCAGTTGTTTGCCTGGGTCTTCCACGACCAGTTTAGCAGGCAATTCAGAAAGGCTACGTACAGTTGACCAGCAAGGGACAAGTCAACAAAGCAGGGAAATGGATGCTCCGAAGCAGACACCAGAGAGAACTGGTGCTTCCTCCACATTTTCAAGCTCTTTCACTACTACCACATCTTCCTTTGGTGCTTCTTCAAACTCACGGCCATCCTCTTCTGTCAGTTTCCGCATTAGCTCTCGTGGAAACCCGTGGCATGCTCGGCAACTTGCTGCATCAGGAGGGACTCGGCCTGCGAATGATGAGGAATCTATAAATAGGAATAAAAAGAGTAAACGGATGCTGTTGTCTTTAAGAACGCAGGATAAAAAGGTCAAAAGTGAGGTCTATGACCCCTTTAACCCTACGGGATCAGATTCCTCCGATGATGAACCAGAAAATGAGGGTCCTGATGTTGGAACCCATAATACTGACTCAAGAGTGCCAGTTGGTCCCATTGAGGATGCCTGCCATCAAATCAAATCTGAGTCTATGAATGTAGATGCATCCGATACAGAGAGAGGCTCTGAAATGTCTGCAGAAGTTAAACCTGATCCAGAATCTTTCAGGGACACATTGTGGACACAGGAATTGCATCATTCAGATGCAGTCCCACTTCAGACACCCTCAAATCTTGCTGTGGATTTTAGTAGAAGCGAAGCAATGAGGAAGACTGAACAGTGTAGAACTCCTGAAACCCTGTCTTGGAAAATTCAGGAGAGCTCTGGATCAAGCTTGTCATGCAATGATCAGAACATTAAGATGGAGGTGAAGTCTGAGCCTGAGGATGGACCTCCACCATTCAGACCCCAATCAAAGTCTCTCGAGGAGTCTCTAGCAAACCTAAAACAAGATTCCCAAGGGAATGGGGTGTGTGAAGAGCTCCCATCGTCCAGTGGTTCTTTTAATGCTACTCACATGGCAAAGGTGATGAAGGAACGGCCTCACCAGTCCAAGAATAGGAAACGATCACGTTCCAATTCACAAAGCCCTCACAATAAAGACTCTCACAAAAAGAAAGACAAGAGGTCAAGTTCAAATTCCAGGGATCGGTGGCGATCCCGTTCAAAAGAGAAGAAACGCTTTCGCTCAAGATCGAAAGAGCAGAGACGTCCACAATCAAGAGATATGAGGTGTTCATCTAGTTCTAGCAGTAGAGAGAGGAAGACAAGTGGTAAAGGAACAAGTCATGATAAGAATGACAACAGAGGTAGGGAAAGACAAAGGAAAAGATCAAAAGAAACAAGGCGTTCTCGTTCTCGCTCATTTTCTAGATCCATAGAAAAGAGGAAGGTATTGAAGGATCAGGGTGAGGCAAGAACAAGAAGGCAAAAGTCAAGATCACGGTCAATAACAAGAGACCGAAAAAGGCGAGAAGCCCGACTGGAGAGCTCTCAACATATGGGAAAACCCCTACGTGAGACGAGCGAGCCTTCGTCCGCTGAATTAAATGAGCCTGCTCTAAGTGCAAACGAGATTTCAACCCCTTTAATGACAGAAAAAGATGGAACACGTGAGGCCGAGTCTGTTTCGTTGTCATTGGTTAAACAAGAGATTAATTCAATTGGGATCACAACCCATGTACTTGGGTCAAGGAATGGTGACCTGACCAGAACACTTAAAGAAAGTAAGGAAGACATTGCACTTAAGGTGTCAAATGAGCCTCATACATTTAAGCCCAAAGAGTTTAAAATAGTGGAACCGTGGCCTATTGGAGTAGTCAAGAATTTGAAAGATATAAAAAAAGAGGAACCCTGTCTCAAATTATGTGAAGAATTAGATGGTGTTAAAGACACAAAGGCAAATATTTCTATAGACTTCTTCAAAGAATCACCTGAACTGAATGAAATGGAGTTGGACAGTGCTGGTTTAGAAAAGTGCCAAGCTGGCTTTCAAGATGATAAAATGAAAGCAAAGGAAATGGTTTTTGAACCAAAACTGATAAAAATTGAGCAAATATGGCCTGATGAAGACGATTTGCCATGCTGTAGTGACAACACTCTTGTCATCAATTTGGATACACCTGATATAGATTTTGTGAACTGTAAAAAGGAGACCACTGAGATATATCAGTCACCTTTTATGACCGAGAATATAGAGATGGCAACTGTCCAACCACCAGGCCCAATTAAACAAGAAGTTAATTCCTCAGATGAAGATATCAGTGTTGATTACTTGATCGACAACTTGGACTTCATTAAGAAGGAAATGAGTGAGAGCTCTGTGACTGACTCTACAGACACTGTTGACCCCAATTCTGCCATCAAAGAGGCTCAAACAGGGAATAAAATATCGGAAGCTGTCATAGTTGGTGCTAAGTCTAAGTTACAAGGAAAGCGAGTTACTTGGAATTTGCAGGAACCAGAGGAGCCCCAGTCTGAAAAATTAAGCAGTGAGTAACTTATCTTTTGAAGGACTATTTCTCACTCAACTTCCCACAAAATGTTTTTGCGTCCTGTTCACACCATCCAAATTTTAAGCACAAGAAATATACAAGATATTCAAATGAATGGGCTGTGTATTCAGGGCTCCAAACTGTGAATAAATGGTGGTATTTTGTGACCATTTTTCCTAACAGTGCGATTAAACTTTACAAGAGGTTGCACTGGTGCAATAACAAAGTTGGGCGACTCTCTGATTTTGCGCTGTAGTTTTTTTTGTTGCGCATGAGAAATGACAAACATCAAACGTTCCAAAAGCGAAAGGAAACAGTTCAGAGACATGCTTTTTTACGTGGACAGGTCCCGAGCGCTCAGCAATGGAGATCATTATAAACAGCGCTGCGAGAAGTACAGGCAGAATCGCGGATTCGGCATTGATTATTTGTTTATAACCTCTATGAAAACCCATATGTCGATGATTAAACTAATTTAAAATGGTATTAATTGGCCCCAACATTCTAAACAGCATTGAAAGAAAATAAAGAAGAAATCTGAGCAGACAAATTGTAAGGCTCTCAACCCACACATCACAAAAAATATTTACCATGAACTTAGATCAATAGAACTCATTATCAATAGATCGGGGTAGTGAGGGACTGGAATTTAAGTTTTGGATGTGTTTTTCTTATGACATAGAATAATTTGTTTTAAGGTTACTGTCCATATAATCATAGTTTTACCTTTGGTTATTATGATCTAATTGCAAATACCACAGTTAAAACTATATGGATACACTTGAACTTTCCTTCTGTGTAAAATCTTTTCTAATGCTGTCAGATTGTAGAAAAAGGCTTTGTTTGTCTTCAGATGACTATTTTAATCTGCAAGATCCTGATGAAAAGAAACCGTGAAGGAAAACTATTTCCCACTATCACACCGCGTCGTAACCAGACTCGATGTGACGCTGCGAGATGCAATAAAAGGTATCTTTTCCAATAAACAGTGTTTTTGTCCTAACCTGTCACGAGAGGGCATTCTGTTTTCTACTACGTTTCGCCAGGCAGCCCAGTCAAAAATGGGTCTAAAATCCTTCTCATAACAGTATGCTATATATTGAAGCCAGAGTGACACACTAGCCTGTTCAAAACAACTGTATTTTCGCAGAGGATTTCACAGACACTGAATGTTGTATTTGAGGTCTCGGTCTCGTCAACCAGAGCTCGGTCATTGACGCACACACACACACTGGCTCATTTAGAATTTCTCTCCGCTTCCCTGTCACATGGAGATAGACGAAAAAACAACAGAGTACCGCGTGAGTGCGTGAACATTAAAAATGATAATAGACTGAATTTTGATGCGATTCATAGTCACTTTGCCCTGTGTATATGTGATCGTGTCCTTATCCCCTTGAGGTTTGCCATAGAAAGTGTATGGCCATACGCAACCCATGGTTACAGTGTCCATTTTGCTTTCATATGAAAGACATTTTCTCTCCGCTAATGCTGTTAACTATACAGTGGAACTTGTAACCCTTCTATGTACAATTTGCACATAGACAAAAGGCAATTTTGCAGCAAATGACGCATGTGCTTTTACACCAGCAGCGATTCTGCTGCAGAAATTGTAGAAACATTCAAATGTACAGAAAATCAAGTTATAAAATGGTTATCATGAGTGAGCTATTGATAAGTGTTACAAACTTGATCATCATGAAATCTTATTTGCACGCTGGTGTAATCTAATGCAATCTTGTAGAATTATTTCATGTAGTGACAGCCAACACGATGAGCTCTGCTTATTTCAAACATCATTCAGTGGAAGGGGGAGGACGATGAGCCTAACTGTTGTTTTGCACAACAGAGGAGTGTTTGATCACCTGGTTTGGATTGATCACTCTTAATAATATAGCTTTATAATAATGTCAGAAATAAGTAATTATGCACAGACACTGAATAGAGAGATCTCTTTGTTCTGAAACCAGAGATACTTGAGTACTTTTCGCACAAAAATAACACACTTCCAAGAATATGCTAACTCCTCATCAACAGCCAGGTACAGCATCCCATATTTTTTCCTTTGTTAAATAATCCTTATAAAGTGTCTTTCAGTACAAGAATGGGGTAAGTCCTGAATTTACCAGACATACCTGTAGTTGTGTGCATTTGTTTACTTTTGGAAGTATGTACAGGTGTTAGACCCGCTCTCTGTTTAATAGTAAATAATAGAGTAGCTTTATTTTGTTTAAGGCTATGACTTTTAGTATACTATAGTTTTAAATGATAAAACACTATGTCTGCTTAATGTAATTATTTTAATTATTTAGCTTAATTGTCATTTTTGTTTTCCAACGAGCTGTAATAAAAACAAAAACACACTAGACTACAAGGATTTGCTTATTCTGTGCAATATCTACTTTTTTGGTGCAGCAAAAATGACTCGACAGTAAAACTCCCGCTGCTACTGCATCACACTAACTGGTGCTTCTGCTTTCATAAATGTAAATACACTAATTTGTTAACATTAATATGGACGTCGCTCCTTTGCATAGTGTAAAACAGGCATTATTCTATGACAAATGGATTGCGTGGATCTCGTCTTTGGACACAGAATGAGTGAACACAATCATTACTCTAATCACGCAATGAAAGGATTTCTGTGCTAAACTTCTTCACCACTATACTACACAATCACTGGTGTGTGGAATCTGAAGGTTTACCAGCCAGTGACTAATCACAGCCATTTTTAATCTCATAAAGAAAAATTGTCTCATATGTAAATTATGAGGGTCACATGTAGAGTAAAAGATCGATCTTAGGATTTAAATGTCATTATTGAATAATTCATTATTGAATGTCATAATTCATTTAAATGAAGATTGTGATGCATCGAAAAAATCTATATTTTTACCCCATCTGAAATATAATACTGCAATCATCCTAGGTGTTTTTATTTGATCAGTGATTTCCAATGTTTGATTGTTGAAAAGACCTCAATGACCATTTAGAGAATGGCTTGATGCAAAACGTTTTTGTGTAAAACATTTTTACCAGGGCTTAAAGTATTCCGGCCGGGGGCCGGATTTCCGGCTTGAGGGCAGGTCCGGCCTCCGGCGCAGGCAAAATTTATTAATCAGGCTGCAAATTACAGTCGGACGCACTTTCGGCGCGGACGCGCTTGGAAAAAACGAGTGCGCCGCTTCCATTATGAGCGCGCATACCGCGCGGCTGCATTTGAAACTGGGAACTTGAATGCGGTTTAATATTTTCGAGTCAATTGATTTCACCTACCAATCATATGAGAGGAGCGCAGCTCTAACTAACGTCACAAAATCAGAAGCAGAGCAGGGCGGGTCCTGGCAACAGTGTGATCGAGATCCATACCTCACGTTAGCGTCGTCGGTGAAAGCATGGAGCGCAGAACTCCAGAAACAACATTAGGTGACTTAATGTCATCATGGATGAAAAGAAAGGAGATGTGAGTTGGTTGATTTCGTAAATTAGCTCAGGTCAGCATAATCATATTTTCTGTCTACACCTTTTGATGTTAGCCTTACGTTGACTGAGCTAACATTAACATACACTGCTGCTAGGTAACTTCAGACTGTTAGTTAAATATTTAATGTAGAACATTCTGCGTAGCTTACTAAAAAAAACATTATGTGTAGGCCTACCATGAAAACGAGTCCACTTTAAACCGCTTTATTTTCTGTCAGCAATGTATGACAAGTAATTGCAGTGTGTACGCACCTTTAGTGCTGTCAACGTTAACGTATGCGATTTCTTTTTTTTTTTGTCCAGCTTTAATGTTTTAAAATATTTAACACAATTAACGCTGCATCCGTTCTTTGTCATTCTTTAGCTCTTAATAGTTATTAGTTTGTCCACCAAATGCTTTAAACCATTAATGTGCGACAAGACAAAAGAGAACGCACTTCAGTAAATGTCCTCCACACACACACACACACACACACACGAGGCACAAAAAGTCGCGAACCAGTATCGAATTCTCTTTCGCGCTTGAACGAACAATAACACACACATTTATGCCAAAATGTCCGTTTTGTCGAGTATCCTCACAAGAATCAATCATTATTAACTTTAAGTGAGTTAAATAAAATCTTAAATGGAAGTAAAGAGTAGTGAGAGAATGAGACGCGTGAGAACCTGTCACCAGCTGTAGATCTTAAAGTGACAGTAGCCACTAATTCTGTCTGTCAGTAAAGTTAACCAAAGAACAAAGGGAACAGAGAAAACTACTAACTACTCTTTGACTAAAGAACGCTTGTAGCTTTAATAAGGATTAATCGAATTTGATTTATAATTTATGCATTGCGGACTATTTTATAACCCTAAAATTTAGTATACTAAATAAAATATCAGTGATACTGGCCTTCATTAATAAAAAGATGCCATTAAGATACAGCCGTAATACTTAAAAATAAATGGTTCCATTTGAAGATAAGTCCGTCTCTGCAAAACACCCCCAAAAAAAAAATTTCAGGCTCAGCAATTTTTTTCACTTTAAGCCCTGTTTTACTAATATTTGAAACTTTTGATACCTTTTGGTCACGTCGGACTTGGTGGGAGAGGGAAGCCTCATTCAAATTTATGAGGAAAGTTAATTAAAAAAAAGCACTTTCCTGATGAATATTACCGATTCATCCAATCATTTATGCCTTCATGAATATAATAACAATTCTTCCCCTGCCATCCTATTATTTGGAAATTCGCTAACAGGCATTCAACATTTCTTGACTAAGCAATGGACAAATGTTTAACTGTGTTAAAATGTACCAGGAAATATATAATTTTTTGAACATTTTGAATGTTTTCCTATGCCTCTTATAGAACTTGCACTCTTCAAATTGAAACTCAAACAAGAGGGGTCACGAAGATCTAGCACCTATCCACAAACCTTCAATCAGGTACAGACTCTTTCCACCTGGGTCTTAATTCAAGAAATTCTTAAAATGTTGTCTTTTGCAACAACAACTGTTGCATTTTGACAATGCAAAATTTAGATGTATTTGTTCTAACCAAAGGCCATTGTATGCCCATAGAGTTTAGTTGCTTGAAGTGACCAGTGGGTGTCGTTAACTCACTGTTTTCATGCACCCTTTTTTTTCCATTTACTCTCTTAGAGGAGAAAACAATGATGCAATTCTTACTATAGCCATGTGACTGAAACCAATAGCAGCCAAATAAGGCTTCACTTCAGATGAAACGAAAGTAAACATACCACTGGGAAATTGCCTCACTTTCTCAAGAAGTGTCCCTGACAGAAACATGTTCATCAATATTTATGTGTTTAGTATGCTTTACATGCTTTATGCTTTACATACATATTTAAAGTCATCATACACTGTCATTTAAAAATGTAAAAAAACAAAAAGGAACATTTCATTCAGGTGTAAATTATTTACTTGAATGGAAGGGAAATACAGGAATATGACAGGATGTCAAGACACCTATTAAGACTGTGAAGGATTTTATGGGATTTTCTTCTTTTTTTTATCATGGGGGATTTAATGGACATTCCAGCTTGGCTTTGAGAACTTTGAATGTGCAATGAAAGTGAAAGCTGAAGCTGAATAATGATGGTATTGTAATTTTTGGGATAACTATCCCTTTTAATTGCAGTGGTCACTGTAATAACTCTATTTCATATTAAAGGATAAAGCTTCAACTCAGGCTGAATCCAAACTCACAGCAACTGTGCTCAGCCCTCAATCTCTAGACTCTAGTAGGCCAAAATCCCAAAAGCAAGAAGCTGTACCGGACTCCAATCAGAAAGAGAAGGTGAGCCAAAGAGATATCTGCACGTTTTACTCTGTATTAAGAACATCTTCTTTAAGCTGTGGTTTGAGAACATGTTCTGTTGCACAATTTTATTATCAGTGATTCATATTAGATTTCATTGGCCTTGTGATGTCAATGGGTTGTCAGTGTAGAGCTCAAAGGTGACCGCCTTTTTTTGAGTTCTGGAAGTATTTTCTCACCAACTCTGAGATGAATCACATTTCTTTTTTTTTTTTTTTTTTTACTTAACCCTATTATTGAGCTGTTTTTGATATGGCATTAAAGTCCTTACCTAATCACAGATCATTTCTGCTTTTCTGTAGTACATGAAGAAACTTCATATGCAAGAGCGAGCCATACAAGAGGTCAAACTGGCCATAAAGCCCTTCTACAAGAAAGGAGAGATAACTAAAGAAGAGTACAAGGAGATCTTGCGTAAGGCTGTTCAGAAGGTACATTTGTGAGATCGGATATTTCTTCTGTTGACTGTGTTTACATGTAGAATACTTTACTATATTAATCAGAATTAGGGATGTACCGATCCCATTCTTACACCTCAACTCTAGGTATGGGCTTATCCCGGTCCGATACATCATTGTTTTTTTCCTAATCTGTTTATATGGAATATCTGTAGCTCACTGTGTTGGAAGTAATTGGGGAAGCTCATTTATATAAAAAGGAAAAAACCCAAAAATCTGTAACTATCAGTACACAATTTCAGTATAAATGTGTAGCCTATCAAGAAAACTTTGGTAACTAGTCTACTGGATAATGTAGCAGCAAAGTTAATAGTAATTACAGTGAAAGTCTTTGGTAGAAAAGAAGCCTGTTCTCTTTGCACAATTTGTTTTCCATCTTGTATCTGGACTTCAAAAGGGTTCAGATGTCTTTAATTGTAACAGTATCTATAAGTCCACTTTTCATACACACCATTTTTTGAACCTAGTCAAAATCAATATTTTTGTAATTTGTAAGCAAAGAAGAAAAATAATATATTATTATTATTATTTATTACATGTCTATTCGACAATTTTAATGCAAGTTTCAGTCAGTCATGCAGCCTTACTGAATACCATACAAATGTTTCAGTGGTCAAAGTCTGCAGGTTTAGAGTGTTTTGGATGGTTTGCCCCTTATCATGAACAGTAATTGTCATTTTCACAAATGTCATGTCCGCTACACCTTTTTTCCACATTAATGTGAAAATGACAAAGAATGGAAATTAAATATTGCATGTTCTTAGGAATGCTAACCCTTCAACTTTATTGTTCTAACAAATTATAGTCCCTTGTCAAACGCAACTCCTCACATGCTCACAAAATTATGCTCATCACACTCGTAGTAAAGATATTCAGTGAGTGAAATGGAAAATTAATACATTGCAAAGAGGGTTGCAAATATCAGAAATATCCACAGTCGCTAATGTTAATGAATGAATAGAATAGACCATCTGTATATCTGTGCACAGCTTAGAGTTACAGATGTGGCTTAATTGTCAAGTTTCTTCAGAAAACAAAAGAATATGAGAGTGTTAAACATGTTTACTTAAAGCAAATTCTCCTGTTTGAAATAAGCTCAAAACACAGTGATTCGATGTGTAGATTCTAAGGTAGTGTAATCTTCAACAGAGTGTGTTTGAAATCTGAACCAGTGAATGGCAGTCGGGCGTCTGCTCCCAAGGCCTAGTGCCTGCCCCATGCAAATCTGTCAGTGCGACTTATACACATGTAACTTGTATGTGTGTTTTTTTTTTTTTTTTTTTTTTTTCTCATATGGGATTTTGACATTGCATCTTGTAGTCAGGTGTGACTATTTCTGGAAAATACGGTAATCAATGTTGGTAAGTGACCATGGGATAAGTGGGATAATCCAAGGCTATGTGTGCATTAAACTATTTGAATGCACTTTGTATGGGGTGGTTCTTCGCCTCCACGTCATGCATTAAGTAAGGTGTAATGTACAGTCACCCGGTTGTTATCACAAAATAAACCCCAACAAGGTGATCAGGATCAGTCTTGTATCAATATAACCTGAAAGGGTTAATTTTGCAATAAGTAGCTGACTACATAATCCTGTTTATTACACAGCTGCTAACCAAATAAATGCAAATAATTGATTTACGTTGAAATTATGTAATAATGTGAAAAGAGAGAATTTGCTGAACAGCTAAAATCCAACTACGGTTTGCGTCAGAGTTCTGTTGTTTTAATAGGCTTGATAATGAGGATTGAGATGGCCATTTTCACAGAATAAACACTTACTTGCCAAATAAATGGACATGAAACATTTATTTGCATTGAAATGATGCAATTTTGTGAGAGAAATTCCTGAAGAGCTGAATTCCACCTCCGGATATCTGTTGGGGGTTATTTTGTTAATGATGACTGTCTGACTGCTCATTTCAAGCTGATTACAAGACTACGTACCAATAAATAAATGCACATGAAATATCGATTTGTGTTTTAAATCATTTTATTAGCTTACTTATAGACATCGCACAGTGATCTGAGAAGCAGGAAAGATTATTCGCAATACCCGGATAAGCGGTTGTTACTCAGAGATATCAGACCTCTAGATGGTGCCATTGACCAAACGGAATAGAATATTCCATAAAGACACGTAATAAATTTTATTTAAAGCACACCTAGCCGTGGATTATCCCTTGCTTATTAACCTTTAAACATTTATTATACAACAGTAATATATATTCAGTTGGGCCTTTTTAACGTTAAAGTGCACTCAGTAATTTTTTTGAAGTATGCCGAGGTGGCCTGGATGCTGCATCATTCAAACAGAAGTTTTTAGTTATCAATGCCATTGTAGAAAATCACTATGCAGTAAACCAGGATTAATTTAATTCATGAGTGAAATGTCCAAAAACCATTTACTGAGATTGACTGACCTCTTCATCTCACATGATTGATCATGATTTTATATAGAGATGCACCGATTGTGAAATTCTGGGCCGATACCGATGTTTAAAATAACAATTTGTTCGATACCAATAATTTTTTTTTTTGTTGTTGTTGTTTAATCCCCATTTTCTGCTAGTGAAACTGCTTTTCTGCTTTTCATGTATACATTTGCTAGGTGAATAACATTTGCATTTTTAGACGCTGTGTCAAGTTAAAAAGACTTCAACTGATATAAACGCATCTCAAGACTCCTGCGTTCTGCTCTATTCATTGTAATCCGTTTAGCTTTTTTAGAACAAACATGCGTCCATCTGAATGGTTACAGGAGGAAATGCTTTAGTCAATAGTTACATGAATGCTACTTGTACTCTAGAAAGTAAATAAACACTTATCTCAGTCACCAGAATTGAATGCTTTGGTGTTGGTATTATAGTACCACCTATTGGATCTTCTCCGAATCGGCAGCTGGGTAGACAACTGTTTTCCAAGTCTACCGCAAATAACCAACACATATAAACAGATAAACATCGGCCACTGCCATCGGGGAATGACATCATATTTGCTAATAGGCCGATGACAGTCAACAAAATCGTCCGAAACCGATGTTTGGCCGATAAATCGGTGCATCTCTAATTTTATACTTATGTTTCAAATGTACTATTCATTTTTTTAAAAGTAAAACTTTTTAAATGAGTGAAACAATTACTGAGGGCAGCTTTAAAACCCTCAGGCTTTTATTTTGACGGTCAGAACAGTCCTTTTGAATTTGTGTGTGTGTATGGCCTAGTTCATAGTAGTTTAATTTGATGTTTATTCAAAATCTGAATGCTGCTCCATTTTATGGGCAAACTGAACTACTGAGTATCTACATCTGAGATGTTTGTGTGTACCGCTCACATATTGTTCTCTGCTGTAAAAGCTGAAATTCACTGAAACACGCTGTGCATGCACACAATATATTTACTTATTAATTGCAGCCTTTTGCCATTTCCAAAGCTAATTTATGTCTTCAAGTGGCTTTGAATAAAATCCACGAGTCACATGGACTACTTTAACGGTGCTTTAATTCTTTTATGTCATTTTTCGAGCTTGACAGTAGGGCTGCATGGTTAATCAAATTTAAATCAAAATCGCTATATGACCTTGTGCGATTTATTAAACCTCAAAGGGCTGTGATTTAATTTTAAAACATAAATAGTCAAAGTTTATGTACGATGTGCTGTCGTGTCTGTATGTTAGTGCATTATTAAAGTGTTTTCAGAGCAGATCCATCTCATGCCGAGAGTAACAGATGTGCTCTGAATTTTTTTGCTTGCTTTTAATGCACTGAGTGCATTATTTTTTTTTAAGGGCACAACACGTGTTAACGCTACGTCATGCATTGTTTTCATGCACGTTGAATGCATTGTTTTCAATGGGGATGGTGCATCAGAAGGACGGTGAAAGAAAACACAAGGGTTTCAAATAGTCAAGCTCCATCATGCAACCAAAAGTTGAAAAACATTCAGTGATTAGAGAAGCAGGAAAGATGACACGCAAATTCACAATACTCAGATAATCAGTTGTTATTTGAGAGATCAGACTGCTAGATGGTGCCATTGACTAAAAAGAATAGAATATTCCATAGAGCTGTGTAATATAATGTTTAAAGCACAACTAGCCATGGGTTATCCCTTGCTTATTAAATAACATTTTAAACATTTATTATACCACAGGAATATATTTTTAATTGTGCCTTTTTTTTTTATTTAAAAGCGCACTCAATTTGTGGGAAGTATGGCTTACACTGACACCTAGTTGCATGGATGCTGCATTCAAACAGTAGTTTTTAGTTCAGTAGTTTAAATTCACTATGCAGTAAACCAGGATTCATTTATTCCATGAGTGAAAGAGTCCAAGAGTCCAACAGAGAATTTACTTAGTAACTTAGTATTCAGCTGGTCATGTGATGTTCACATGGCTGCCATATGAGGCACCTCTGCTCCATGTAGAATAAAACTGTATTTATAATCTCATCTCATCTCACATGAGTGTTCCTGGTTCTATACTTATGTTCCAAACTTACTATTAATTTCTTTAGAAATAAAACTTTTTAAATGAGGAACAAAATGACTGAGTATAAGCGTTAAAAATTGTGTTTCGCAAAGTTTTCTGCTTCATTTGTTGTGGTGTTGATTCAAATTGTTTCTAGATTATTGTGCAGAGTGATCAGATGCATTTTAAATAATAGCAAAAAGCTTCACTGGCCAAAAAAATGAACTATCACAAAAACCCAAATTTCACAGTTTTTTGGCCCTGGCACAAAATGACCAGCTAACATAATTTCACTAATCATATCAGCAGCAGCTGCGAAAGTGTGAACGAGTACAAGTCAGGAGAAATCATTCTGATTGGATTATAAGAGCAGACTGATTGCTATAAAAGGAGGGAAGAAGTTCCAATCATTGTGATCTTGTTAGCAATGGTTACCTCTAATGAAAGACATGCAGCCATCATGGCTTTGCGTCAAAATGGCCTCACTTGCAAGGAAATTGCTGCAAAGAATATTGCACCTGAAAGAACCATTTACCGGATCATCAAGAACTTCAAGGAGAGAGGTTCAACTGCAGTAATGAAGGCTTCAGGACATCCCAGTGTGCAGCAAGAGCCAGGACCGTCTCCTCCTGAGGAGTCAGCTATGGAATCATGTCACCACCAGTGCAGAGCTTGCTCAATATTGGCAGCAGGTTGGTGTAAGTGTATCTGCACGCACAGTGAGGCGAAGACTTTTGGACAATGGCCTGGTGTCAAGAAGGGCAGCAAAGAGCCACTTCTCTTAAAGAAAAACATCAAGGACAGACTGAAATTCTGCAGGAAGTACAAGGATTGATCAGCAGAAGACTGGTGCAAAGTTATTTTCTCTGAAGCCCCTTTCCGACTGTTTGGGACATCTGAAAATCGACAGTCCGGAGAAGAAAAGGTGAATGCTACCTTGAGTCCTGTGTAGTGCCAACAGTGAAGCATCCTGAGACCATCCATGTGTGGGGTTGCTTTTCATCCAAGGGAGTGGGCTCTCTCACAATTCTGCCCAAAAACACTGCCATGAATAAAGAATGGTATCAAAATGCCCTGCAAGTGCAACTTCTCCCAACAATCCAAGAGCAATTTGGTGATGATGGTGCATTTTCCAGCATGATGGAGAACCATGTCAAAAGGCAAGAGTGATTAGTGAAGTGGCTCGGAGATCATTGGATTGAAATTTTGGATCTTAATCCCATAGAGAACCTGTGGTCAATCCTCAAAAGGGGAGTGAACAAGCAGAAGCCCACAAATTGTGATCAACTCTGAGCACTAATAAGGCAAGAATGGATCGCCATCAGTCAGGATTTGGCCCAGAAGCTGAGATCCAACATGCCAGAGCGAATTGCAGAGGTTATGAAGAACAAGGGCCAACACTGTAAATATTGACCAATTAAGTAAATGTGGTGGACAAACTCAAACATGCGGGGTGTGTTCATTCCCTGTCCTCTATCTTTTAAAGATAGACAGGCTTAAAAGATAGTAATTGTGGAGAGAGTGCCTGGAGAAGAGTATCAATACTCTATTGAATCAAATACACAATCTGGTTAAAAAACATCAGTATCCAAGCCGATATCGATTGAGGTATTGAATCGGTGCAATGGTCATATTCCATTTATGTGTTATGTAAACCATCAGCAAATCAAATATTGCCTTATTTGCGTTAAGGAGTATTAGGATGTTCACACTTGGCAGGTTTGGTTTGATTAAAATTATCCCTGGTGCGATTGCTCTGTTAGTGCGGTTCATTTGAACAAGTGTGAATGCTGCCATCCGAACCTTCGTGCACACAAACAAGCTGACCGAGACCGCCTGAATAGTGGGTCTCAGTCCGTTTACAAATGAACTCTGGTGTGGTTTGCTATATTAATGCAACATGGACCAAAGACGTCTAAATGGACCAAAAATGGGAAGTAATTTGCCTAATACTGACCTCAAGCATACCTGGGTCTTCTTATCGTAGGAGCTATGCTTTCCATTACAGTTCGGTACATGTGTCGGAAATGGCGTCACCTGTCCTTGCAGCATATCTTTGTTTGTGTGTACAACGGAGGAATTCCTGCCACTGTTTTGACTCCTTTACACATTTTATTATCTCTTCGTTCATTCTCAGCAGGTAAAAATACTACCATATATACATATATAAATAAAACGAGTGCATTTCGCCCAGCAGCCTGTATTGTTTTGGATGATCGGCAAGTTCCGTCAAAAAATATACAGGCTGTCCAATCAGGTTGTGACTTTTTCCTGATGCCTTTGGTTTTGTAGCTTTAGGTTCGGTGTTATAAATGCCAGTGTGAACGCTAAGCGAACCAGGACTAAATGTATAATTTTCTTTTTTGGTCCGGACCAAGAGAACCGAACTACAAGTGTGAACACACCTTTGGTGTGCAGTGGTCCATGTTGCTTTTTATAATCACTTCCTCATACAATATTTCTATATACACTGTGCATCCGTAAAGTATTCACAGCACTTATAATTTACAAATAAATTCATTATTTTCCTCAAAATTCTATAAACATTACCCCACAATGACAATGTGAAAGAAGTTTGTTTGAAATCTTTGCTAATTTATTACAAATAAAAAACAAAATACATCACATATACATAAGTAATCACAGCCTTTGCTCAATACATTGAAGCTCCTTTGGCACCATGTACAGCCTCAAGTCTTTTAGAGTATGATGCTTCAAGGTTGCCACACCTATTTTTGGGCAGTTTCTCCCACTTTTCTTTGCAGGACCTCTCAAGCTCCATCAGGTTGGATGGGAAGCGTCAGTGCACAGCCATTTTCAGATCTCTCCAGAGATGTTCAAGTCTGGGCTCTGGCTGGGCCACTCAAGGACATTCACAGAGTTGTCCCGTAGCCACTCCTTTGTTATCTTGGCTGTGTGCTTAGGGTCGATGTCCTGTAGAAGAGGAACCTTCGCCCCAGTCTGAGGTCCAGAGCCCTCTGGAGCAGGTTTTCATCAAGGATATCTCTGTACATTGCTGCATTGATCTTTCCCTCGATCCTGACTAGTCTCCCAGTTCCTGCCGCTGAAAAACATCCCCACAGCATGATGCTGCCACCACCATGCTTCACTGTAGGAATTGTATTGGCCAGGTGATGAGCGGTGCCTGGTTTCCTCCAGACATGACGCTTGCCATTCAGGCCAAAGAGTTCAATCTTTGTTTCATCAGACCAGAGAATTTTGTTTCTCATGGTCTGAGAGTCCTTCAGGTGCCTTTTGGCAAACTCCAGGCAGGTTGTCATGTGCCTTTTACTGAGGAGTGGTTTCCGTCTAGCCACTCTACCATACAGGCCTGATTGGTGGAGGGCTGCAGAGATGGTTGTTCTTCTGGAAGGTTCTCCTCTCTCCACAGAGAAATGCTGGAGCTCTGTCAGAGTGACCATTGGGTTCTTGGTCACCTCCCTGACTAAGGCCCTTCTCCCCCGATCGCTCAGTTTGGCCAGGCGGCCAGCTGTAGGAAGAGTTCTGGTGGTTCCAAACTTTCATTTACGGATGATGGAGGCCACTGTGCTCATTGGGACCTTCAATGCTGCAGACATTTTTCTGTACCCTTCTCCAGATCTGTGCATTGATACAATCCTATCTCGGAGGTCTACAGACAATTCCTTGACCTTCATGGCTTGGTTTGTGCTCTGACATGCACTATTAACTGTGGGACCTTATATAGACAGGTGTGTGCCTTTCAAAATCATGTCCAATCAACTGTCATGGACTCCAATCAAGTTGTAGAAACATCTCAAGGATGATCAGTGGAAACAGGATGCACCTGAGCTCAATTTTGAGTGTCATGGCAAAGGCTGTGAAATACTTTTTTTTTTATGTAATTTTTTTTTAGAAATTTTCAAAGATTTCAAACAAACTTCTTTCACATTGTCATTATGGGATATTGTTTGTAGAAATTTTAGGAAAATAATGAATTTAATACATTTTGGAATAAGGCTGTAACAACGAAATGTGGAAAAAGTGAAGCGCTGTGAATACTTTCCGGTTTCCCTGGTTTCCGTAATGTCTCTTGAAGAGCATTTGTATTATGTGATATACAGGTTATATTTTGTCTTCTCCAGTTGGCCATTTTTTTTTTTTATTATCATTTACTTTTGTCTTGTTATTGGACAATTAACCCTTCCATGTCTTGTTTGCCCCATTCACAAGGTGTGTCATAGCAAGAGTGGTGAGATCAACCCAGTGAAGGTAGCTAACCTGGTCAAAGCTTATGTGGATAAGTACAAACATGCAAGGAAACACAGGAAAGAAGAAACGGTGCAAAACCAAAACACAGATACCCCAAAAGACTTCCAGACTTCAGTGTGAGGCCAAGTGCCACATCCTGTTTAAACAATAGCTATAGATTTGATTGTTTTTAAAATGTGTAATTCTACATTGAAATGTGAAACTCTAAGGGCTCTTAAGTCATGTTATCAAATTGACCTGTTTTTTGTTTGTTTGTTTTCTTTTGATTGTAAAGATAATTTGTATATAAAAAAAAGAAGCGTATCTGGGTCTGTCTAAATATAGGTTATGGTGAAAATGTATAGATTTGCCATTGTTTAAAACAAGTCTTCGTGTGGGTGTTGAGTTGTGATGGTATTGTAATCTTTTGTTCCAGTAGAATGGGTGAGTTGCCAGACAGGCTCTAGCCTCCATGTAAAAGCAGCTAATAATAACACTTCTTTGAATGTGTGGGCTTATTTTTGTTCTGGGTTCAATGCATATTAACCTTAATGGGCCGCATCTGTGACATGCTGTCGATTTAAAAAAAAATTAAATAAAATTTCAAATTAAAATGTTTAAGAGCAAACAGAAAACAAACCTTGACCTTTCCTTTTAAATTCTTTAAAGAAGCTGTTTTTGTATATTACTGGGTTTTGTGATTTTGCTTCTTTAGCTTGAATCCTGCTTAACTTAAATGATCAACCCTGGAGAACATGATTTGTATTATTTTTCATTAATAAAGAATGTAATGTTGTTTTGAGGATATCTGTAGTAACCGCTTCCAGTGCGTCAGTGCATTGTTGAACATCAGGGCCATGCATGAATCATAACTTATGGGACATGCTATGACATCACTGAAAGAAACATTTATTTCAATTGAGATGTCATGTTTAAACAATCAATATGAAATATTTTAATTTACTAACTGTACATAAACAGTAAAACAAGCAGTAGAACTCACTCTCATCTAAGGTTATGTAAAGTCTCGAGGAATACACAAGGTTCTCCCTTAAACACTTTAACAACTTTCATGTTCTTTTTCTGTTCAACTTAAACATGTGAACATGTAAATGTAAGCTGAACTGAATGTATAGCAGATCTCCTTTTAAAGTCCTGTTAACAATGTGTTTGCCAACTTGTATTCCTGATTCTTGATATTGTTTTCTGTTTTTGAAGTCTTTGTGAATTCAGACATGTATATGAAGACTTAAAGCTTAAAAATTCAAATGAACCACCTTAATGGGCAGAGACAGATTAATTGTGGCCTCATCTGAACCGCAAACCCCTCATTGACTTCAAGCTTTGCATTAAATAGAGATGATTCTTAAATGTATAGCCTTTTTTCCTTTTATGCCTTACTAATATTTCAATGTAAATATAAAAAAGTTAAAGATAAAAGAGTACAGGCTGAAACGTGTAATTTTAAAGGTTACATTAATTATGATATTTTAAATGGTTTGAAAAGTGGTTTGTAATATTTTTGAAAATCATTTGGCTTTTACTGGTTACATCTCATGGTAAGATGTACAAAAATGCTTGGCCTGTTTTCCTGTGGTGTATTGGATTCTTGAGTTTTTCACATCAAACCAGAGAAGAGTTTGTCTGTGAACTTGATGTCCTCAACTGTCACATTACATCATGTTTGATTTGATTTGGAGGAGCCATATTGCTGTTTTGTAAATAATTTTAAGTACTTTAATAAAAAAACAATTGTATTTGGCATGTTTTTATGAAGTGGTATGATTATATACACACACACTATATATAAAGTCAAGTTATGTGTGTATATACAGTATCTCACAAAAGTGAGTACACCCCTCACATTTTTGTAAATATTTGATTATATCTTTTCATGTGACAACACTGAAGAAATGACAATTGCTACAATGTAAAGTAGTGAGTGTACAGCTTGTATAACAGTGTAAATTTGCTGTATCCTCAAAATAACTCAACATACAGCCATTAATGTCTAAACCGCAGGCAACAAAAGTGAGTACACCCCTAAGTATGGGCCCAATTAGCCATTTTCCCTCCCCGGTGTCATGTGACTTTTCAGTGTTACAAGGTCTCAGGTGTGAATGGGGAGCAGGTGTGTTAAATTTGGTGTCATCGTTCTCACACTCCCTCAAACTGGTCACTGGAAGTTCAACATGGCACCTCATGGCAAAGAACTCTCTGAGGATATGAAAAAAAGAATTGATCCTCTACATAAAGATGGCCTAGGCTATAAGAAGATTTCCAAGACCCTGACACTGAGCTGAAGCATGGTGGCCAAGACTAAACAGCGGTTTAACAGGACAGGTTCCACTCAGAACAGGCCTCGCCATGCTCGACCAAAGAAGTTGAGTGCACGTGCTCAGTGTCATATCCAGAGGTTGTCTTTGGGAAATAGACATTTGAGTACTGCCAGCATTGCTGCTGAAGTTGAAGGGGTGGGGGGTCAGCCTGTCAGTGCTCAGACCATACGCCGCACACTGCATCAAATTGGTTTGCATGGCTGTCGTCCCAGAAGGAAGCCTCTTCTAAAGATAAAAAGCCTGCAAACAGTTTGCTGAAGACAAGCAGACTAAGGACATTGATTACTGGAACCATGTCCTGTGGTCTGATGAGACCAAGATAAACTTATTTGGCTCAGATGGTGTCAAGCGTGTGTGGCGGAAACCAGGTGAGGAGTACAAAGATAAGGTGTCTTGCCTACAGTCAAGCATGGTGGTGGGAGTGTCATAGTCTGGGGCTGCATGAGTGCTGCCGGCACTGGGGAGCTACAGTTCATTGAGGGAACCATGAATGCCAACATGTACTGTGACAGCATGATCCCCTCCCTTCGGGGACTGGGCCGCAGGGCAGTATTCCAGCATGATAACGACCCCAAACACACCGCCAATATGACCACTGCCTTGCCAAAGAAGCTGAGGGTGAAGGTGATGGACTGGCCAAGCATGTCTCCAGACCTAAACCCTATTGAGCATCTGTGGGGCATCCTCAAATGGAAGGTGGAGGAGCACAAGGTCTCTAACATCCACCAGCTCTGTGATGTCATCATGGAGGAGTGGAAGAGGACTCCAGTGGCAACCTGTAAAGCTCTGGTGAACTCCATGCCCAAGAGGGTTAAAGCAGTGCTGGAAAATAATGGTGGCCACACAAAATATTGACACATTGGGCACAATTTGGACATTTTCACTTAGGGGTGTACTCACTTTTGTTGCCAGCGTTTTAGACATTAATGGCTGTGTGTTGAGTTATTTTGAGGGGACAGCAAATTTACACTGTTATACAAGCTGTACACTCACTACTTTACATTGTAGCAATTGTCATTTCTTCAGTGTTGTCACATGAAAAGATATAATCAAATATTTACAAAAATGTGAGGGGTGTACTCACTTTTGTAAGATACTGTATATTTATATATACACACATACTTACACAGTACTGTGTAAAAGTCTTTTGAAAGATGTTTCACAAAAGCATTTGTCTTAAGATGATTATATCTATGTAGTGTGTCAATAGGAAATATAAATGTTAGACTCCCAAACATTACTTTTGATAAAAAGAATAGTTTAGAATAGAAGAACAGGGAGCCCTGCGACATCCGCACTATGCAATATTTTTCACAAGTGACTAAAACTTTTGCACAGTATTGTGTATATTGTATATTTTAGCCTGTTTTTAACATTTACGCATTTCAAATTAACAAATCTCATTCAAACTGAATTGTGTACCGTATTCTTTTATCAACATTTTATTTTAAAAAACTATATCAGAGGTATGTAGTGTTATTAAAGATTACTCAATTCAGTTTTATGATAATGTCTAATGAAATTAAAATGTTTAAATCTTTAAAATAATTAAGTTTTTAGTCATTAAAAAAACAAAAAAAAACTAAAATTTAAACAAGAGGGAAAAGGCCAACGTGGAGCGGCAGTGAGGGAGAGAGAGATAAAAAAAAAAACACTTATTCGCCAGTTCTCCGATACGCCGTAGCTTGTTCCTCGGCCACTCCTCCACCCTCTAACAGACGACAGCCACGCCTCTCTGGGCGGATCGGAGGCAGACCTCCAGCCCCTGGTGGACGGAATGCCCTGCCGCGTTCTTGGGGAACTGAAGGGGTCTCCCCCGCCCCTGGCAGCGGTTCTCCCACTCCAGGCGGTCGGCAGTGAGCCCCTCCCCGCTCGCGGTCTCAGACCCTGCCGTGTTTCAGCGGCTGGTAGGCGGCGACTCCGCCCCTGGCCGGCCCTGACCGCTCCAGGCGGTCGGTTAGGAGCCCATTCTCCCCTCGCTCCTCGTCCCCCGGCAGATGTCCGCGGCTGCTTCGTTGGGGTGGACGGTAGTGGCGAGAACTCTACTACGGCGTATCCCTCCTCCTTCCCGGGTTTCAGCACCAGTGTAAAGAAGTCAATGGAATGGAGGATGTGAGAACCGGCTTGTCAATATAAATAATATTTTTAAGATAAAACTTAAACAGACACAAACACACACGACGGACATGTCCGTAAACTATCTCTCTCTCCCGCACAATCCTCCGCAGTCGACCTTTATCCCTCTCGGAGGCTTGATTAGCCTAATAAGGGACCGGGTGTGTATGATCACGACCCGGCCCCGCCCTCCACCCTGCCACATGTATATATAAATATTTCAATAATACAATTTTAATAATACATATTTTTTTGAGTGAAGACGAGTTTTCATTGTGAAAAGAATATTCAAATTGAGTCTTTATTTGTAAAGTGTGTACATTTCTAATTTAAATAGTGATATTTCGGTTAATCAGCTGATGTTATATTTAGATTATCAGCATCAGACGATAACTGACCGATTATCATTCCACCGAGTTTCAGCCTGTCAATAGATAAGGCACATTTTCTGATTTCAAATATTTTTGGGTCAATTTTAAGTGGTTTTTAAGGTGAAAAATATGTTAATTTAAATTAAGCAATTTGTGTAAATTGTATTTGTTATCATTAAATTGCCTATATTAAATTGTGTAATATACACAGTTGGCACCAAAAATATGAGACCTCATTGAAAGTATGGGATTAAATATCTTATTTTAAACAAACTAGAAATAAACCCTTTTAGTTGTTGCAAAAATTTTATGACATAAAATCAATAATTGTATTTAATATTCTGTGCTATTTCTACTCTAGGCCACTAATCATATCATTGACTACGCAAACTTATAATAGGTCAGATTTCTTTGCTTCCGCTGAAGCACACAAGATGGTGATTGGAACATTCTCAAATCAGGCTAAATAACATGATTATCACGTTTCATTCATACCAGCCTGAGTGCATGCTGTCATTTATTGGTATCAGACAATACATTTAAAAAAAAAAAAAAAAAACCCTTATCAAACAACCACTAGTATTTAAATAAGTTCAGCATCTTAATATGACACCAAACTTTCAAGACATCTCATTCATAGAGGAAATAGACTAGAAGCAATGCCCTTTGGACGAAGTGTAAAAGACTCTTCACTAGAAGACAAGATATGAAAATGAGGCCTCAGACCTCATCAGAGAATGTTTCAGAATACACAACATTTCAGTTAATTTGAACAATATACTGTAGTTTCATTAAGTTAAATTAACATTATTACATAGCAGAAGAACCACACCCTGCCTAAAATTCTGACCATTTACAATACAAGCCAAACGAGCCCCTACCAAACCATTTAAGAATGCCCCATTGAAATAACCTATGGAAAGTTCAGATACAACAAAAATGTATTTATACTGAATGTCAAATGACTAGTTGAATGAAAGACATGCATGATTTAATCCATTGAAGGCTGACCCAAAGAGTTTATAAGGTCAAAAAGACTGTTGTGGGAGATCTGCAAGCTATCGTTGTCGTTTAGAAGAGAGGACGCTCCCGCCATTTGAGCTCTTTCGTGATATTCACGGCATATCAGAGGTACAACCTGTGCAGAGTGGAAAAGAGACAAGTTACAGCACTTAAACACAGACGAAACAACTAATCAGCTTTAGAGAAATTCTATATTTGTGATATTTACTTTGACAACTATGAGTTTTTTCTCCAAAGGCTTTCCATCTTGGAGTTTCTGCCCGAAGCACAGGTAGATGGTATAATCTGGAGACCCACGTTTGTTCTCTTGGAAATCCTTTAAATCTGAAACAAATGTTAATATTCAAATCAGAGGCTGCAGAGCAACATGCATTGCCCTAATGTAAATAAGACAGCGTTGTGGCACAATAAAAGGAATAGTTCACCCAAAAATGAAAATTCTCTCATCCTTTACTCACCATCACACCATCCCAGATGTGTATGACTTTCTTTCTTCTGCAGAAAATAAACGATTTTTTAGAATATCTCAGCTCTATAGGTCCATACAAAGCAAGTGAATGGTGACCAGTACTCTGAATCCTCATATGGATTCGTATGGATTACTTTTATGCTGCTTTTTTTATGTGCTTTTTGGAGCTTCAAAGTCCTGGTCACCATTCACTTGTATTGTATGGACCTACAGAGCTGATATATTCTTCTAAAAATCTTTGTTTGTGTTCTGCAGAAGAAAGAAAATCACCTTTATCCTTCCCTCAGCGAGTGTCAAACCACTCTGCCTGATATTTTCAGAGACTGGCTCTAATAAAAGTGTCGACGTGAAGCGCCACTACGAGAAAAATCACAGATCTTTTGAGATGACATATCCACAGCAGTCTGAGGTGAGGGGACGCAAAATAAACGGACTCAAAGCCCAGTATGATCGGTCTAACAGAGTCCTCTCCCATGCATTCACTGCCCAACAACGTGCAAACAAATGTTCACTAAAATTGGCTTGGATTTTGGGTCAACACCAAAAGCCATTTACTGACGGAGGAGAGGTGATGGAGTGCATGAAGTACCGTTCTAGATGAGCAATGAGCACCTACATATGTGCATGAGAATGTGACTCCATTCCAGCCAAGATTCATATTACTGGCAGGGCAAGCAAAAGCCCATTTCTCTCAGTAAAGAAGAGATATGGAGAAGTGAAGTGGGAGAGAGTAGGAAAGATAAATATTAAACCATCGTTTTCTTATTTGTTCAAATATCATATTTTTGTGGTACATCAAAATCAACATTGACTCGAATGCTGTCAAAAAGATATTTTGTGGTACTTTACGTGCCACGCATATTGTACATTGATCTTAAATAATGAACCTGGAATATTCCTTTAAGGCACATGTTGAGATCGTTCAGTATGTTTAGTAAACATCTTGAAGTTCATACCTTTTAAGTACTTGTCAAAGCTCAGCAGTTCCTCCTTGAAGTACTGACGCAGTTTTCTGGGCTCTGGGTTCTGGATCTCGGAGGGGTCGCAGGTGCTGACAAACACATTACACTTGTCCTGCCGGAAGCCGTATATGCCATATTGGGATATTTCCAGCTGCAGACCTCTTTGGATACTCTCTAGGATGCATTTAGTGTACTGGACTTGTTTGTGGTCAATTAGACCCTCAGTGTTTGGGAAGCGTATGGTTGCTCCTCTAAGCTCAGATGGGTCACACTGGTAGTAAAACTGAACCAGTGGTGAACACAGGCGGGTTTTCAGAACTTCTGTTTTTCTGTAGCTGATTGAGATCTCAAGGTCATGGATGGAAAGTGGGTTCTCTACGTGCACCAAAGAAAACATATAATGGATTATACAACATTTAATTTCCAGTCTATCATATTTTAAAGAACTTTATGATACTGTTGTACTGAATATCAGCACAAAATATTCACGTCCGATGCAACTTGCACGTTTACGAACATTATGAGTGAAACTCATTCACTCTGGAGTCACATGAGAACTTGCATTGTTAGCACTAAAAACACAAGTTCTTACGTGATCGCATGGCACTGTGAGCAATACTTTCCTAGCATTCATAGCAAAAAAAAAGACTTAAATTTCAGGTTATTTCTCACTAAAACCTATTGTATGCCCTCATAAGACTTATGACACTTTATGAAGCTTTCAAATTAGGCACAATCCACTCCCTTTGCAGCAGAGACCTGATCACCCTGTCTGGGTTTAATTTCAGCCTGATCATTTGAAAACGGAATTTCGTGCTTTATTGCGCGTTTCGCTGCAGTTTCCCAGTGAAATGTCCAAGGGGGTGCCAAAAGTGACCAACACTCGCTGAGCTACCCAGGCCCCTGAAAAGCACATTTTCTGAAGCAAACACATCAACACCAGATGCTTCTCAGATATTCTTGTGACACATGTCAGCTTGTGTACTTAGCTCGAACTGAGGTCTTAAAAGTCCAAAGTTATCAGTATAACTCTATCAGTTGAGCTACCGTGGAAGCTAATGGCATTGAATTAAGTGTGTAAATGTAGGTGGGCTGTAATACAAGAAATAAATGTATAATTTTTCAAATGACGCATTAGAGTAAAAGTGTTTCGATATCATAACATAGCAGTGTGTGAGTAATAGTGTGAAAAATATGTGTTTATAAAGTCATAATCAGCCATTGTAGTTGGAACTTGTGTGAAAGTAGCGCCTCTAGGGTTCATTTCACCAGAAAACTGCAGCGAAATGTAAAATACGACACGGAAAACTCAGTTTGCAAAAACTGTTTTATAGTAACATAAATTTTATTTACTTAAACTTATTAACATAAGTTTTTTATTTTGCAATGATGACCAGTTGGCTATACGTTAGCACATAGATCGATTAGTTATGATGTGGGTCATACTGCTTGCGAAGTTACCTGTAATGATGGGCTGCTGGACTGGAGGAGGTGTGTTATTCTGCATGCAATGCACATCGGAGTAGGAGGTGTCAAAATAGTTGGTTTGAGTGGTCTGTATGTTTTGATGGGAACAGGTCTCCCATTGTTGGGCCTCTGTGAAGTAGAAAATATATATTGGAAATGCAGTCTAATCAGCAGCAATGCAAGAGCCTGTCCTTCAACCTCACTTTCTGTCATGGAAGGAAACTTGGCAATACCATGTTGTGCTGGCAATAAAAAAAAAGTTGTTAATGAGCAAAAATTATACCTGAAGGTTGATTTAGATCGACAGTTTCCATCTGGTTGAGCAAGTCTTGCTGTATCAGACATTAGACAATGAAAGAGTTTATTCATTTATCAAATATTTGTCATTTGTAATATTCATTTTGTATTTAATATAGGGTACAATGGGGCTAAAGGCTCCTTTGACTTTATTTTCTCCCAAAACACTAAATAGCAACAAAAACTACCACATCACATTCCTAAATACCTGTTTGACACTATGAATGGCAACATTTTCCTCTTCTATGAGATCAAGGTGTGTAATGTCTAAAGTTTGATTTGAGATTATTTTGTCTAATATTTAAATAATTTAATAAAATATTTCAAGTTCATATAGCTAATGAATATCCTGGAAATTATCACATTTATTTTTAGACAAAAAACGTATCTGTCATTTTCAATGTTGCTTCAGGTGATTGTATATAAAAAATCAATAATTATCCAGTAAGTGTAATAATAGTATTTGGGGTAAAAAGGCCCACTTTTGTAGGGGCTAAAGGTTTTTCTGAAGTGAGGGGGAATAGATTTGTAATGAAAAATTTTCAAAGTGAGCTCACATTGACTGATCCAATCATAATCATAATTTGTTTGTAGAATACTTGAGATATAATTACAGTTGAAGTCAGAAGTTTACATACACATTTTTTATATTAGATTTCATATTAGCAACTATAGTTTTGGCAAGTCGTTTAGGCCATCTACTTTGTACATGACATGAGTAATTTTTCCAACAATTGTTTACAGACCGATTGTTTCACATTTAATTGACTATATCACAATTCCGTTGAGTCAGAAGTTTACATACACTGTGCCTGTACAAGTTAACTGTGCCTTTAAGCAGCTTGGAAAATTCCAGAAAATTATGTCAAGTCTTTATTCAATTAGCCAGTTAGCTTCTGATAGGCTAATTGGAGTCAATTGTAGGTGTACGTGTGGATGTATATTAAGGCCTGCCTTCAAAATCAGTGCCTCTTTGCATTGGAAAATCAAAATAAATCACCCAAGACCTCAGAAACACAATTTGTGACCTCCACAAGTCATCATTCATCTGTACAAACAATAGTATGCCAGTATAAACACTATGGGACCACAAAGCCATCATACCGCACAGAAAGGAGATGCATTCTGTCTCCTAGAGATGAATGTAGTTTGCTGTGAAAAGTGCAAATCAATCCCAGAACAACAGCAAAGGACCTTGTGAAGATGCTGGAGGAAACAGACAAGTATCTATAAACACAGTAAAACAAGTCCTATATTGACATAACATGAAAGGCTGCTCAAGGAAGAAGCCAATGATCCAAAACCGCCATAAAAAAAGCCAGACTACAGTTTTCAAGTGCACATGGTATCAAATATCTTACTTTTTGGAGAAATTTCCTCTGCTCTGATGAAACAAAAATGTAACTGTTTGAAGGAAAAAGGGTGAGGCTTGCAAGCCGAAGAACACCATCCCAACCTTGAAGCATGGGAGTGGCAGCATCATGTTGTGGGGGTGCTTTGCTGCAGGAGGGACTGGTGCACTTCACAAAATAGATGACATCATGAGTAAGGAAAATAATGTGGATATATTGAAGCAACATCTCAAGACATCAGCCAGGAAGGTAAAGCTCAGTCACAAATGGGTCTTCCAAATGGACAATGACCCCAAGCAAACCTCCAAATTTGTGGAAAAATGGCTTAAGGACAACAAAGTCAAGCTACTGGAGTGGCCATCACAAAGCACTGACCTCAATCCGATATATTTGTGGGCAGAACTGAAAAGGTGTGTGCAGCAAGGAGGCCTACAAACCTGACTCAGTTACACCAGTTCTGTCTGAAGGAATGGGACAAAATTCAAGCAACTTGTGAGATGTTTGTGGAAAGCTACCCAAAACATTTGACCCAAATTAAACAATTTAAAGTCAATGCTACCAAATACTAACAAAGTGTATGTAAACTTCTGATCCACTGGGAATGTGATGAAAGAAATAAAAGCTGAAATAGTAATTCTCTCTACTATTATTTTGACATTTAACATTCTTAAAATAAAGTTGTGATCCTAACTGACCAAAGACAGGGAATGTTTTCTACGATTAAATGTCAGAAAAACTGAATTTAAATGTATTTGGCTGAGGTGTATGTAAACTTCTGACTTCAACTGTAAATATCATTGAAATGAACAAGAAATTATGCTGCCTTTTCAGATGTGGTGATTTTGAATAAACAATATCTTAATTTGTTACTCATAAAAGCATCTTTTTGTCTCAAATGTATTTGCATAAGTTGAAAAATTGTGCCCTATAACACAATAGTTAAAATTAACTAACAATAAACAATACTTTTACATAATTTATAATATATAAATTACAGACCTAATCTGTCAATCAACTCGATTACGCACATGCGCATTAGCTATACATGCCTGAAATGTTTTATAACGTGATCTTAGCTAAAGAATCACAATTTATGATGTCAGTATTGTTTATAATATATATTAATATGTTAAGTTCTACATATACTAAACATTTTTACATTAAAAGTTGTATAAATGTAACAATGAACAAATGTATATTTATAAATATTAATCTTTGACCCACTTTATAATAGGGGTTTTTAACTACTATGTACTTAAGTACTATATAATTACTATGCACATACATATTGTTGCATTGTACTTACATTTAAAGTACCTGCATTTAATTAAATTTGTAGTTACAAAGTTAACCTTAACCTAACCCTAAACCTAAAACCCGTAACACCTAACCCTAATCTTACCCCTACTCCTAAACCTGCCCGTACCTCAACCTCAGTAGTCAGTAGCTACACATACATTGTATTGTATGTATTTTTATGTTTGTCCATAGTAGTTAAAGACATCAAATATAAAGTGGGACCTTTATCTCTAAAGCGTCATAAATTTTGGCTTTACCTCCAATTCTGGAGCCGTGTAATTATTTTCAGGTTTGTAGATCTCAGCAATGAATGTGGGTTGATATTGAGTCTCTTGGTGATCTGAATAAATAAATAAATCATAATAATAAAAATAACAATAAAAAAGATGGGCCAAGAATCATCCAAAATATTAATAATCATCCAGTTTTCACAAGTGCAGCTTGTTGATTTCAAGTGTAAGTAATGGAGCACTTTAACTTACTCTGAGGACGGATGATGCGATAGATTTTGTGAGGGTCATCCTTATCTTTTGAGTTATCATGCAACATCTGAAAGTTTTTCAGACTGTAAAGTGCACAACGGAAATTTGTCTTCCATTTCGCTTTGTTGTTAGGGTGTTCGTTGATCTTTCCACTAACCACAGCCCATTCCTGGAACAGGGCAAAATATAATTTAGTAATCGTTTACATACATTGTCCATGTTATTTCTGCTATGTTCATTACAATACTAATTTACTAATTAGACTGGCTGATGTTTTTTTTTTTATATCCCAAGTAGGATTTAAACCTCCAACCTTTTGGATACATAAATATAGCAACAAGCGGTAATAAGGGGGCAAAGTAGCCTTAAATGGATAGTACACCCAAAACTGAAAATTCTCTCTTCATTAACTCACCCTCATGCCATCCCAGATGTGTTTGACTTTCTTTATTCAGCAGAATACAAATGAACATTTTTAGAAGAATAATTCAGCTCTGTAGGTCTATACAATGCAAGTCAAAAGAGTACAAAACTTTGAAGCTCAAAAAGGACAAAAAGGCAGCTGCAGCGCTAAAGCTGAAATATTCTTTGAAGCTCAAAAAGGACATAAAGGCAGCTGCAGCGCTAAAGCTGAAATATTCTTTTAAAAATTTTCATTTGTATTTTGCAAAAGAAAGAAAATCATACACATCTGGGATGGCATGAGGGTGAGTAAATGAAGAGAGAATTGTTAAGATGGTGTTACCCCAAGTAACTAATATGTTACTTTTCTAATATAAATGTTACGCAATATTACTTTTTATAATGCCAAGCACACATTACAAGACTTGCAGTCACATGATCTCAGTATTTGCAGGGACCTCAAATTTTTTTCCCACTCACTCATTGTCCTAAAATTACAAGTAGCTTCATCAAATAATTACAATAAGTATACCTATACATCATTTCTATAACACAGTAGGCATTCTTATGGAATAACATTGTAATTTACAATGTCTGCAGAAGTGAAATGTTTTCAAAGGTGATTGTGGCACAAAGAGGAAGTTACCTTAAATATTTTAATATCCTCTTCCCCGAGGTTTCTGCAGGCGTTGTGTTTCCAAGGGATCCGAAATGTGTCATTGGATGCGGGGATCATGCGCAATCCCTCGTACAGCCCACTTTCCACCTGCTCTATGAGCCACAGGCCAAATTGAGGTTTGCAGAATGAGCTGCTTAAAAAACATGAGAAAAAAGGAGATTCCCTCTATGACGTGAAAATATGTCAGACACTTGACTTGATTTAACTTAATGGCAGGCAGCTTCTTCAAGCATAAATATTTTGGGTTGAAATGAATAACTTTGACATTTTGTGAATTCTAAGAAGTTCACCCAAAAATACAAATTCTCTCATAATTTATCTCATCTTCATACCATCCCAGATGTGTATGACTTTCTTTCTTATGCAGAACTCAAATGAAGATTTTTAGAAGAATATCTCAGCTCTGTAGGTCCATACAATGCAAGTGATATGATAGGTGTGGGTGAGAAACAGATAAATATTTAAGTCCTTTTTTACTATAAATTCTCCTCCCCAACCAGTAAGGGGTGATATGCATGAAGAATGTGAATTGCAAAAAAAAAAAAAAAAAAAAAGAAACAAGAGAAGAATGTGAAAGTGAAAGTGGAGATATAAATAAAAAAAGGACTTAAATATTGATCCGTTTCTCCCCCACACCTATCATATCACTTCTGAAAACATGGATTAATTTTATGTTTCCTTTATGTGCTTTTTGGAGCTTCAAAGTTCTGGTTACCATTCATTTGCATTGTATGGACCTACAAAGCTGAAATATCCTACTAAAAATCTTAATTTATGTTCTGCAGAAGATAGAAAATCTTACACATTTGGGATGGCATGAGGGTGAGATCATTTTCAATTTTGTATGAACTATCCCTTTAAAAACGAAACTTTTTTTTTTAGCCATTGTTTGTTTATTTCCAACAAACAACAACACTGTCTGTTGCTCAAAACCTAGTATGCTGTCTACTTAGACAACATAGCACTAGTCTTTATGGGCATCATAGGTCATTTCCGACTTTCGAATGAACGCTGGTCAAAATGCTGACAAAGGGGCGTTGACAGAAGACGTATTCTTGCATTCAGTCTGTGCTATTGTTCCTTTATTTGACGAGAGATGATATTATTGCTTTTATTAAGTTTTCTGAAGTTAATGTACATTTGTGTCAGACCGATGGACGTCTTTTGCCGTTGCTTCACGTCTTGCCGTTCACACCGAACGCGTTTTTGCGTCCGCCCTATTTGTTTTTCTGTTGTTTTTCCATGTAAACATACGTCTTCATACATACGTCGACGTCTTTGACCATTGCGATGCGTCTCGCTGTTTTGCCAGGGTCTCGTGCAGGAGAGTCGTTCAGACGCTGTCATCTGTTTAAAACGCGTCTCGAGGAACCTGAGGTTTTCTCTATTCGTGGCGCTGCGTCTAGCTTTTAAGCGCGAGGACCCCTTTTGCGACATGAGCGTGGCGTTTTTAAGACGGCATGGCAAATTAAAAACGCGCGTCGAGACACCTGCGTTCCGTTCCATTTACTTTGTGAACTGCATTGTTGGGCACTAGGTTTTAATACTTTGTCATTGATATTACATTATCAGTCATATAAATCTTACCTCTGCATTGCTGACATGATTTCAGCTGCTGAAGTAGTTCCACTCAAAGTTGTTTTCAGTGGGTTGGTCTCTCTCTTGTTTTTATACACACTGTGACGCTAAAGGCACACCCTCTCTCAGTTAAGGAGGAGTCTCTCTTTCAATGAAATACCACTATAGAGATCGAAGCATTTTCGAAAGTGGAAGTTACACTATTTCGTGTTCTTGCTTCATCATTATGTTAAATCGTGCGTGGGATGAAGATGCTGATGTAGTCCTAAGAGTTTCAACAAAGCAATATAGTGATTAGCTTTAAAAAATGCATTTGAAAAACAGTTGTCCTGTGGTTCGCTCACTCTTTATTAGAAACTCAGAATCACAGTATGAGATTTTAGAGTTGATAGATTTGTGCAAATATATATTTGAATATAATATATTATATAGGCTAAATGGACTGAAAAGTCTTCGGACACTTAACACCTAAACTATTTAAACTGAATTGCATTATATTACAAAATATCAAAGCAAGTGCCATCAGCAAGTGCATGCCAGACTGGGGAGAAAAAATATATCAATATGAATATGTGTATTTATTAAGCATTTATAACATGTAAGTAAAACTGTCTCACTATTTGGCAAGTAATTACATGAAAGTTGCCCTTTTATTCATGTTGTTATAACAGCATATCAATTATTTATAACGCATTTGTAAATGACTTATTAGTTATTAATGAACCCATTTATAAAGCCTTAAAGGGCACATTTACCTATATTTTGTTATCTTGCAATGACATTCATATTGTATTTTTGTCTTGTGTGTAACTTAACATCCAGATGCTCTTTAGGGATACAAAAATGCAAAACTCAGTGTTTAAATAATGAATTTAAACATGACTAGTCAATTTGACATTACTGTAAACACCGTAGTGCGTTACTTCTGCACCCTGAAAAATAATCTGGATTTTCTTCCCATTCCATATTTATTTCTCACATCTATTGCATAGTATGTAAGACTATGTGATTTCTTTCATTAAATCAAATATTGCATGCTCACTACACTTTCAATTGAACATGTGCATGTGCATTATTTAGCAGTGGAAAAAGGAAATGAATCTCACTCAAATGGGTGCACTTCTCTCTATAACTATTTGGAAGAGCCTATCCTCCTGCCTGTGGTTGTTCCCCCAGTAAATCTCTTGACCTGATTCAGCTGAAAGTGAGTCCTTCCATTCAACTGAAGCAGCAGGAGTTTTCACATCCCCTTATTCTCGATTTCATGACAAATAGAGAGAATGTTTCAGAAACTTGTGGCTGCTATAAATAAAAATGTATTCTACAACCCATTGCTTAAATCATATGGAAACTCTCGATAAGAAATAGACCTCTGCTAAACTCATTATACCACCCATTTGTTTTTTTTAAATAGACCTACTTTGTTGCTGTCGTTCTTTTTTCTTTTTTGTCTCAAGCATTTAGTGTTGTACTGTTTGGAATATGTAACACACACACACACACTATGCATATGACTAAGCTTTGACTGGTCAAGGCATTTATAACCTGGTGATTGCTCTACTTATGAATAAAAAAAGGCTGATTTTACCTGAACCGTTGCTGCCCTCTGGTGTTATTTTTATTTTTTTTAGCTCAAAAGAAAGTATTTGCCTGATGTTTATTACCACCAAAAATTATTCCAGCTCGTCCCTCGTTAATTAAAAAAAAAAAAGCTAATTAGCTAAGGCAATTATAATGAATGTGGTCAGCATATAATCATTAAACTACTCTCTGTTCCAAAAGTATAGCCACACAAGTAAATGTTATGCGTGTTAACACGACTTAGTGTGATAAAATATTTTATTAACCTTATCTGTAAAGTTATATCCAAATTTATAAATTCATTGTCGTGAAGACGTAACGCCAGAGACCATTTAGCCCGAGACGGAGCACTTGTATTAAAATTAATGGGGGAAATTTGAACGCCCAATATGGCGGATGTAGAAAAGAAAGTCCCGCCTTAAAGGTAAAAGAGCCAATCACCTTTTAGAGACAGACTTAATCTGTCAATCAACTCGAGTATGCACATGCGCATTAGCTATACAAACCTGAAAATTTGTTTTTATAGCATGATTTCCTAGTCATCATAAAACTTTTCACAACATTACAGTTTTTGTTGGCCGCTTTGGTACTATTATTGCGAGAACATATGGTTTAATCACCAAAACACAACATAATGATATCTTTTCAGGTTAGTCGTTTAAACTACCATTGAATCCAATAACAAACAATGCAAGATACATGTTTCAAATTGCCCTTAGAAGTGCTGAAAGTAATATGTTACAGTACTATAAAAGACAGATTACACAGTTTTCACATTTGGTAATACACATACATTACCCAACATTTACAGAATCTATCATTTCCATATATCTATCCTATGTATAAACAAGTTGTGATCAATGAAGTCATCCTCTACAATCATTTGGGCAAATTGTGTTTTCAGATATAATTCAATCATAGGTAGACTATACTCTTATGACAGTGCGGAGGGCTTGGCCGGGTCATGATTCCACACACCTGGCCCCTAATCAGGCTAATCAAGTCTCAGAGACGGATGAAGGCCGACTGGAGACTGCGGTGGAAGAGAGAGAGATTTACGGGCAGCTGTCCGACACATTTGTGTGTATTCTTTTTGTTTAGTTCTACATTAAAATCGGATTTATATTATCAAGCCGGTTCTTGCCTCCTCCTTTCAGTTACACAGTTAAATAAAACAAATGACCATAACTAAATGAAAACAAAACATAACATTTAGCACACATTACATTACTGTAAATTGGATCAAGCCTGTCTTGAGCCTGTCTTGAGCATTTGGCCATAGATTCTCGTCCACATCACAATGAAGGTCATCATTGTCTATGAACCTTGTGAAAAACCTTTTGGCTTGGCGAATCCATGCTTGGCATTGGTCTACACTGATGTCATTGCATGCCTCATTCATGGCCTGAAGGAGGGTGGCGCGCTCAAGGGGTTGGCGATCATAGACCTTCCACCTCCATGCTGAAAAAAATTCCTCAATAGGGTTCTTTTTAAAGTGTAGTTCAAATATACATATGAAGTAGGCAATGCATCAAATAGTAACAATAATACAGTATATAGTGCTGTACCTCAACATATTCAGCCCTCAGTTGTTCATTGTTTCACTGAAAAGGCACCAGGTAATTGTGTTTAATTGATACCTGGTGCATCTTCAAAAGGTGGGCTGCTGTTGGTAGGCTGATGGATGCCACATTGGCAAAGTTGTCATTTTTCTCCTCAATTGCCTGCTTTATTTCCGACAGCCGTAGATCATTCCTGGCCCTCATCATTTCCACCACTGCCCACACCTGCTGGTCAGTCAGCACAAGGCCACGGCCATCACTATGGGGTTTTCTGTCAATTCTAAGCATAGAACAGAGTATACTGTCAATAGATCTTATTGTAATAATACTGTAACTTGTTTTATGAATTTACTTGCATCACAATTTTCTGTAAATGTAATGGTAAAGCATAGTATATATCTTCCAGACTTACCGGTTTTCTTGCCGAAAGATTCGGATGATAGAATTGACAGTTGATCTTTTTAGATTTGGATCAACTAATCTGGCAGCCTCTGCCATAGTAAGGCCTCGGTTCACCACATGATCAACGATGATGGCCCGGACTTCATTAGAGACAACAGTTCTGCCTCCCTCTCTCTGACAACCAACCCTTCGACTGGCCCCATGCCCACCTCTCTGACCTCTCTGTTGGTGCCGATACCCACCTCTCTGACCTCTCTGTTGGTGCCCATACCCAACTCTCTGACCTCTCTGTTGGTGCCCATACCCACCTCTCTGACCTCTCTGTTGGTGCCCATGTCCACCTCTCTAACAGATCCCTTGTCCACGAGCTCTTCCTATTTCTTGCTGTCTATCCTGCTCCATGTTGAAAGAAATTGCCAGTGTTAATACTCGTTATTGTTAATTGATTTCATATAGTGGTAACCACAATTGGTCACCGTATACTGTAAAAAAGGGAGGGGGGTGTAGATTATGTGTGGTTAAATGTAATTTAGATGGTCATACAAACAAACATTTTATTTGTGTAGTTCTCAATATCCATATACTGTATATAGCTGACAAACCAATTTAAAATATATAGGTTTGCCAATCAGTTCAGTGATTAACCATTAAGAGCAGTTGGATTAAGTGTTTGTCAAATGTATTTACGCAAATCGCAAATCAGAAGAGAGGCATATCAAAATTATTGTGAGCATTGTGAAAGACAGTTACTTCATATGAAAGGTATTTCTTTGATGACACATTGATTAGGTGTGGTGAAAATGTTACTGTGCAATTTTGTGTGTTGTACTTTGTCAATTGAACTTGTGATTACATGTTTGAAAAAACAGCCTTTTTGATGATCTGCTTTGAGTTTTATACTAACAGTTGTGAGGTTTTACCACATACTTGTAATAATAGTACCAACGCGATCAACAAAAACTGTAATTTTTATCAAGCCTGTCTTGAGCATTTGTCCATAAATTCTCGTCCACATCACAATGAATTTCATCATTGTTCATGCACCTTGGAAAAAACCTTTTGGCTTGGCGAATCCATGCTTGGCATTGGTCTACACTGATGCCATCACATGCCTCCTCCATGGCCTGAAGGAGTGTGGTGTGCTCAAGGGGTTGGCGATCATAAACCTTCAACCTCCATGCTAAAATAAATTATTCAATGCGGTTGAGGAAAGGAGAGTATGGGGCAGGTAGAGGGTCATAAATCGGGGATGGGCATGAAACCATGCTTGAACCACCTCTGCATGGTGGAACCTGACATTGTCCCAGACAATTACATAGTTGACCTCTTCACCTTGACAGGCCGGCTCAATTTAATTGAGAAACTCAATGAGATGTGCAGCACTGTAGGAGCCAAGTAATGGCCTACATCCTACCACACCATCTTCAGAGATAGCTGCACACATGGAGATGTTTCCTCCATGTTGTCCAGACACATCATAAATACAAATCTTATTCTTGATAATAATTTTTGTATTGTTTTCCTGTAAAAATATCTAAAAATCCAATTTGATTGATCTTGTTCTAGAAACAATACTGCACAAGATATTTGGGTTTTTCAGAGAATGTATTTTTAACATGTGTATTTTGTCTTACTGTACTGAATGAGTTTTTATAGTCAAAACAAGTGAAAACAATATACCAGTGATGAAGAAGTAATCCAAAGTATTTAGAGTATGTTACTGGCCTTGAGTAATCTAATGGAATACGTTGTAAATTACATTTTACAGCATGTATTCTGTAATCTGTAGTGGAATACATTTCAAAAGTAACCCTCACAACCTTGGGTAAAGCATAGTATATATCTTCCAGACTTGTCGGTTTTCTTAGTGAAAAATTTGGATGATAGAATTGACAGTTGATCTTTTTAGATTTGGATCAACTAATCTGGCAGCCTCTGCCATAGTAAGGCCTCGGTTCACCACATGATCAACGACGATGGCCCGGACTTTATTAGAGACAACAGTTCTGCCTCCCTCTCTCTGACAACCAACCCTTCGACTGGCCCCATGCCCACCTCTCTGACCTCTCTGTTGGTGCCCATGCCCACCTCTCTGACAGATCCCTTGTCCGCGAGCTCTTCCTGTTCCTTGCTGTCTATCCTGCTCCATTGTGAAAGACAATAACTTCATATGAATGGTATTTCTTTGATGACACATTGATTAGGTGGGGTGAAAAAGTTACTGTGCAATTTTGTGTGTTGTACTTTGTCAACTGAACTTGTGATTACATGTTTGAAAAAACAGCCTTTTTGATGATCTGCTTTGAGTTTTATACTAACAGTTGTGAGGTTTTACCACATATTTGCGATAATAGTACCAAAGTGATCAGCAAAAATGTAAGTTAATAAAAACGTTAATAAAACGTTTACAGATGTTTTAACGCTATCTTTGTTTTGGATAAGGATGAATCACCAGGAATGACTGAGCCAAATACGTTGCGTTAAACGCTTTAATGCCACTATTTGCCACAAGAGGGAGTGAGGAGATTGATGATGCCACCTTCCCACCTACTGCCACTACTTCTTAGTTGCAAAAATAGGGTCCAAAAGTCTGAAACCACTTGGATTTTCCCCCATTTAAACATTGAAATAAACAACGTTTTAGTGTTAAAAATAAAAAAATGCAAAAGAAAGTTAAGATATTAAAAGTTAAGAAGATTCTGCACCATTCATAAGAAGGTCAGTATTTCTTGCTTCCATTGAAGTACACAAAATGTTCTTTTTTTAAAAATGTAACCCGTTTTCTCCCAATTTGGAATGCCCAATTCCCACTACTTAGTAGGTCCTCGTGGTGGAGCGGTTACTCACCTCAATCCGGGTGGCGGAGGACAAGTCTCAGTTGCCTCCGCGTCTGAGACTGTCAAGCTGCGCATCTTATCACGTGGCTCGTTGTGCATGACAATTGGAGACTCACAGCATGTGGAGGCTCATGCTACTCTCTGCAATCCACGCACAACTTACCACATGCCCCATTGAGAGCGAGAAGCGAGACCACAAGGAGGTTACTCCATGAGACTCCCCCATCTAGCAACCGGGCCAATTTGATTGCTCTGGAGACCTGGCTGGATTCACTCAGCACCCCCTGGGGGGTGGTACCACATGGGTGGTAGTCAACGTCAATACTCGCTAAGCTACCCTGACACAAGATGTGATTTGGAAAATTCGCAAATAATGCTGGATAACATGGATCACCAGGTTATGCACAAACGTGGAGACCATAGTCTACAGAGAAATTCTGAAAATTCATATTTTTGAATATTGTCCCTTAAGCTGGTCAGATGACATCAAAGTGAAATCGTTCCAGATCGTCAATAACATTGACACAAGTTGGAAATTTATCAAAGGGTGGGTAAGGGGTCATCTGAAAAGTCCACACATTGTACTCAAATTGTGCATTTTTGTTTATTGAAAATCAGAAGGTTCAATATAAAAGTTCAATAAGATGCATACAGTCAGGGGCCCTAGAATACCAAGCTATGGCCCTGATAATAACAACTATTTAAATCAAAATAACAACTTTTTAAATGCCCCCATAAGTTCCCTTTGACCAAGGAAACAATTGAATAATTCAAGCACAAGGCATTGTGGGTATTCTCCATATAGCCTCAATTGTGTACTCAATCGTTTGAATTATTAACACTTAAAATCTTAAGTCTATAGATTTTTTTTAAAGAAAAATAAGTTCAGGATGCAGATATTTGAGTTATGAGCCCGAAAAGTTGTTTAAATAAAACAACTTGATTTTTCCAGTAATGACTACATTAGGGTTTGCAGTGTTGGGTTTAGAAGACCAAGATGAGGAGGGTGAGTAAAAGATTAATTTAATCTAAACTGAACTCTTTCATATTCAAAGTCATCTTTACAGCTATTCACCTTTTATTCTGCACAATTTTATGGTTCTTTCATTCCGGCTTGAAAGCGTTTGAATCCACCAATGGGCTTTCAGACGGGAGATATTGGGATGTAAATGAGCGCACAGCGCGTGCTGGCGCAGTGAAAGCGTCCGATTGTTTATTGAGCTCGCAGAGCCACGCGCCCGGCTCGCGGAGCATCACCCGGCGGGGGGCGGAGTCTCGCGCAAGAAGCGTGCGTCTTCAAAGGGGGTGGGGTGTCGGACGCGTGTTGAAAAAGCCGAGGGCTGCCAAACTTTTTATCAGATCGACCACTGATACGAAGGGCGAGCGAGACTCGGACCACAATATACCCGAACAACCACGCGAAGGGCGCGAGAGCCGTGCGTCGACACTTGTCCTGTGTGGATCTGTGCAGGTGCACCTTTCCAAAAGGTTTTCCATGAAGATGGATAGTGCAACAATCACCGCAACGCAGCTGACGCAAGGTACATGCACCATCACTTTGCAAGAGTGCGCGCTCCCTAGTCAAAACAAGTCGAAGGTGCTGAAAAGACAGCGCTCCAGTTCACCCGAGCTTTTGCGTTGCAAGCGGAGACTCACGTTTAACGGGCTGGGATACACCATCCCGCAACAGCAGCCTGTCGCGGTGGCGCGACGCAACGAACGCGAGAGAAATCGCGTCAAACAGGTCAACATGGGATTCCAGACGTTGCGTCAACACGTCCCGAACGGAGCGTCCAATAAGAAGATGAGCAAAGTGGAAACGCTGCGCTCGGCGGTGGAGTACATCCGCGCGTTACAGCAACTGCTGGACGAGCACGACGCGATCTCGGCCGCATTCCAGTGCGGCGTGCCGTCACCGACGATCTCCAACGCGTACTCCGCTGACCCAGAGTCCCCTCACTCCTCTTATTCCTCGGATGAAGGGAGTTACGAGCACCTGAGCTCTGAGGACCAAGAGTTACTGGACTTTACAACTTGGTTTGATCGATACTGACTTTCTCGTAATTGATTATGAGCGTAAAACTTGGCCCGGACGCGTCTGTTAAGACGGCAGGCACGCAGAGCAGGGATGCTATGGCTCAGTGGTTGAAGATCTGGGCTTGCAACCGATTGATTTTTGGTTTGAATCCGATAAGGAGGGGTTCATGAGCGAATAGAGTTCTTGATCAAGGCAACTTGGCCCCAGGTTGCTCCAAACGGACTATCCAAGCAGTAAAATGCTCACGTGTCAGTGTTTTTTTTTTTAAAGCAAGAGACTCAAGAATTACAAGTGTGCCAAGTTACCCAGTGCAACTACATCCAAAACAAGCCTGTTCAATATTGTACAACTGTCAGAACTGCTGGATGGACTTTCACTAGTGCAGTTGTGGGCATTCAATGTTGAAGCGATTCATGCCATATTATTTGGATAAAACACACTTCCCCAGTCAAATAGCAAGAATTTCAGTTTTAACCCATTCAGAAATCTGAAATATGGCCATATATGAAGAAACACATATAATTATATACATCATTTAACACTATTTAGGGAAATCTACTGTATGTTACCCTTGAAAACAAAAATTTTTGTGGTATTTTGAAATATATGTTGCATATATGTACAAAATGTGACTTTGTATATCAGTGAAACCCATATATTGCCATATATCAGATTTCGAGATTGGAAATTGTAATATTGATTATTACCTACAACCAACTAGCAGGTCTGCTTAATAGCCAATGTTGAAATTTGAATGATACCTTTTGTATTGTTAAAGATGAAGATATATTTTTGTAAGTGGAGCACAACATGTATACTGCCTCTTTGAGACAATGAACACGATGAGTTTATTGTATTAATAACCACTCAGTTTAGATTTTGTTTTTAACATTGGAGAATTGCAGTCATTCTGTATTTATCAAAATGTTATTGTTTAGATTTAGTTCTTCCTGTGAAACTATTGATGGAAAAACTTTTTCAATGCACTTGTCCATTTTTAGTTGCCTACTTGTGTACATAAATTATTTGAACAAATATATTTTGTTAAAAAAAAAAATATATAAATAAATTTGCTCTATTTATACAAACATCAGTGTTTCTGGGTGATTTTAAACTTGATAGGAATTTTACGAATTCTATACAAGTGAAGCTCAATCGACAGCATTTGTTGAATGTTCACAAAAATGAATTTTGATTCATACCTCCTTTTCTTAAAAAAAGCAAAAATCGAGCTTACAGTGAGGCACTTACAATGGAAGTCAATGGGGCCAAACTGTAAACGTTAAAATACTCACTGTTTTAAAAGTATACTGTAGCTACAAGACGTAAATAATATACATGATTTATAAATTTATATTTAACATGACTTAACATGATGCTAGTGCTAAAAACACTTACTAACCTCTTCTGTTTAAAGTTATAACCAATTTTACAAATTTATTGGCATGGCAATGTAAGGCCATAAACCCTAAAATGATGATTTAAACAACTTTACAGCTCAAATAATACATGAGTTTTAACAGATGAATTAATGCAAGTGCTTTTATAAAATTATAAGCTTCACTTTTCTGCCTTTTAAATACTCAAAATATTGGCCCCATTCACGTCCATTGTAAGTGCCACACTGGAACACAGATTTGTCTTTTTTTATGCCACAAATGCTGTTGATTGAGCTCAACTTATATTCAACCTGGAATATTCCTTTAAACTTATTATTTATGTGTCTGTTGAGAAACTGTTGTCAAGATATTTTGATCTGACACTGAAAATGTAGAAAAACCTGGGGGTTCCTGGTCCTTGAGAGGTAATAAAACACCCCTATTGGTTTATTATTACTTGGAAGAATTGCAAACACTCTTTTTGTTCCTTTACAAAGAACCCCAAAAAGACTCGACGGAGATGGGCTATTTCCACCCTTTCTATTAAGAGACATAGGGGTCTTTGAAATGGGCAGGGTCAATTTGTGATGACAAAGATGGGGTTAAAATTCGTATTATCCGATGGTGATCAGTCTAAATGAAGCTATTTTAACCCCAACTGTGTTTTTAAGCCTTGTCAAAATCAAATCAAAGGAGCCATCTCCCCATTGTGCTCCCCATTGTAGGCTCCTGTGGGTTATTATATGTATTACTGGATCTTGTCTTTTGTTAATAACAGAAATAATGACTTGAGTTCCACCTGCGGGCTTTTGCAATTTAAATGGGGACTATAAAAACGCAGGGACCCCATTTAATGATCCCTTCGTAAGGAGATGAGTATGAGTAAATCTTACGCATAAAATGTAGATTAGTTTTACGCAAGTGTCTACGGTTGTAAAAGACAAGATAAAGATGAGCCGTTTGCACAATGAAGTTTAAAGTGGTGATGCAGAGGATAAAATGTTTTTGCCATAACAGTTTCAGGCTTCTTCTCCAAAAAATGCCAAAGCAAAATGAGCATTCTGTTTTTGAACATGCTTGTAATTACACAAATATTCAAACCGATGCTGACTCAAGGGGGGCACCAAAGCCCCCTCAGTTTTTTCTAGCAGGTGGAAGCCACGTGCCTGTGTTTAGTGAAATGCATCTGCTCCACCCCATTGGCTGGTCTCGGTTGGAGTTTAGAAAAATAAGTGAGTGATTTATGACAGCAATTATTCATCCCTTTATGGATTTTTCTATATCTTTTAAGGCACCCAAAGAAAAATACACTCAGCATAAAGAACCCACTGGTGGGCTATTGTTTAATGTTTGAAATACAGTTCGTCTTCATTGGCCTTCATGGTTTCCAAAATGATATTTCGCACGGTTTAATGTTAGGGACTTCAATTTACAAGATAATGGACACTTTTGAGAGGCGTGAATGAATATGATATTTTCACATTCAGTTGACTGCCAAATATTGAAATGTGGCCCCCAACAAACTTGAAAATATACATCAACATGATTTTTCAAAAGAAAATAATTTCATGCTGAGTCTAGTGCCCTTGTGCCCTTTGGTACACAATTGGTGCACTCATTTTCTCATTGTTCGCTTCAGTACGGGTAACCTAGAAGAGGATAATTCTTAGAATTATTGAAATTTATGGTTCACACTGTGTACTGGTTAATTGATCACAATATAATTAATTTATTGATCTTATATATTAATAAGTTAATTCATTAATTCATGTGTTAGCTAAGTAGCATTTTTAAAGTTTTCAGCAATGCTCAAACAAAGCTCCAGAGCAAAAAAGTGACTTTGGTGTCATTAGCACCTAAACAGAAACATATAGAAACATATATCTTGCCAAATCACAGAATTGCTATACTTGTGTATATATATATATATATATATATATATTACATGGCTCTCTGGAATACTCCATTTTGATTGGTCAATGGCACCATCCAGTGGTCAGATATTGCTCTGTAACAACCGCACATCCAGGGATTAAGAGCTTTCATCTGGGTTCTGCGAGCCATTTCTCTTGCCTCACGGATCACTCTGCGATCTCTACAAGTAATCGAATAAAATCAATGTTTCATGTGCATTCATTTATTTGGCAAATAGTCTTGTAATATTCTGAATATGGACGAGTCAGACGCAAACCAAATGCTGATTTCAGTTGATTTAAAATCAGTGGGCTACAAGAATCCAAACTGAATGAAACCCAAGATGAAGTTTATTGTCCAACCAAAATAACTGTCCAGTACTGAGACCAAAACAGTGTTATTTCACTTATTTCTACTTATTTATCTTGCAAGCCGAAGATCAAAGAGGAATGTAATATTAAAGAGCACAGTGTAGGCAATTTTCGAGGCATGATCATTTGCTGCATTGTGCCGCTTTAAAAAAAAAAAAATCTTGGCACATCAGGCCTGAATTTGTTTGGAAAAATTCTGAACTAACACACCGATTTCCCATGAGATCATGTTGCTCAACAGAGCAAGGTTTTGAATGTGCCCACGTAACCTATTGTATCAATGTCTTAAAGTTGTCTCTGCATTTTAAACTGGGACAGGTGAAAGTAATGACACACTTTACTTTTAAATTGCTCAAAGTTTTGTTAGGAAATCCGGTAGTGATGCTTCCAGCCACACCCTGAAGCACCTGTGGGGCGGAGCCTGACCATAAACTAAAGCCAATGTGATAAGAATCCTGCCACTGTTGCTTGTAAAGTGATGAAAGTGGACTTTGTCTTGGCATGCTTTGGCTTTCCTCTGAGGGTGATCCCACCTGTGTTTATTTTAATGGCCCTTTAAGCAATGCTCGATTTCAAAGCCTGAAGGAAAAACTCCCAAATGAGAAATATATTTTTCTTCATACTAATTTTTTGAATGATTGAGTAAATATTTTTTCACTATGAATTAGGGCTGTTGATTTAACGCGTTAATAACGTGCGATTAATTTGACAAAAATTAACGTGTTAAAAAAATTTACGCACTTTAATCGCAATGCTTTCCTGAGAAATTCCAGCTTGTAGTACCACCTGTTTACTCCAGAGGGCAGTAATTGAAATGTCAGCTGTGTGAGCAACACAGCTGAAGAAAACAATTTCTTGCGTTCAAAACACTTGGAGCGCAAATGCGATCTTTAAGGGATCTTGAGATGTGTTTAAAGATTGAGTATTAAACTATATTTAACTCGACACAGTGACCTAAACATTAAATTTTTATGGCGCAACACACCCGAGACGCAACACAAGCATGTCTGACGCAGGTCGTATGGTCTTTACCTCATACATATTTAATTACCAATGAGGTTAAGGAGGTGTCCTTTAAACTGTTACAACATTTTTAACCAGTCAATCTTTATTTAAGAAACATGCTCCCTGAAATAGATCCACTTTGCTCCATCAGTAATGCTATAGATTAAAAGTTGGTTTGTTTGTACATACCTCTATTTTAACTAGTTTTTCTTTATAAAGATGTTTTATTTGGTTTTCACAGATTTGATAACTTAAGTTAATATTTTCTGATTAATCTGTTTATTTTTCTTGCCAAGTTACATAAATGTAAATTTATGTCTATAAAGCCCCTATTTGCACTTTTTTGTAAAGACTTGAAATATTATTTAAATACTCTTTGTACCTCCAACAACTCCAAAGCATTGAAAAGCATTGCACTATGTAATGAATATAATTTCTTGGCATTATTGTAAAATATATCTGTAGTATTGTGTACTATGTATACCCGCTTGTTTCTAAAACAAAAATGTCTGACGCAGGTTTACATTGACGGCTCCTTAAACAAACCCTCACAATAAATCTCCTACTGATTGACAAATTCACTTGTATAATGGATTGCTGTGAACTGTATGCCAATGATTGATTTATGATCAATAATATGGTAGTAAACAATACATTACATCAATACATAATTTTTTGATATTTAAAGATAACTATGTATAGTTATTTCATCATTATATATTGAATTATTGTTATATGAGGGGCTTTCTCAGCAAATATTTGTATATGCGATTAATCACGATTAATTAATCGGGACACCGTGTAATTAATTAGTTAAAAAATTTTTACCGATTGACAGCCCTACTATGAATGTGTTCAATGTGAAATTTTATTAATTTACTAAATACATATGCCATATGGGTGGCAGTGAAGGCCGTGGGCCTCGATGGACCAGACCCGGGCAGCAAAGGCTAGCTCTGGGGACGTGGAATGTCACCTCACTGGGGGGGAAGGAGCCGGAACTGTGAGGGAGGTGGAGCGTTACCAGTTGGATCTGGTGGGGCTTACATCGACACACAGTTTTGGCTCTGGATCTGTACTCCTGGATAGGGGATGTACTCTATTCTTCTCTGGAGTTTCCCAGGGTGTGAGGCGACGGGCGGGTGTGGGGATACTCACGAGCCCCCAGCTGAGTGCCACTACGTTGGAGTTTACCCCGGTGGACGAGAGGGTCGCCTCCCTACGCCTACGGATTGTGGGGGGGAAAACTCTGATGGTTATCTATAACAAACACCATGTTCGAACATAAGGATGCTCATAAGTGTACGTGGTACCAGAGCACCCTAGGCCGAAGGTCGATGATCGATTTTATAATCGTGTCGTCGGATCTGAGGCCATATGTTTTGGACACTCGGGTGAAGAGAGGGGCAGAGCTGTCAACTGATCACCATCTGGTGGTGAGTTGGGTCAGGGGGTGGGGAAAGACTCTGGACAGACCTGGGAAGCCCAAGCGAATAGTGCGGGTGAACTGGGAACGTTTGGAGGAGGGCCTTGTCCGCAAGATCTTCAACTCTCACCTCCGGGGGATCTTTTCAGGCATCCCTGCGGATGTTGGGGACATTGAACTGGAGTGGGCAATGTTCAAAGCTTCCATTGCCGAAGCCGCGGTGGACAGCTGCGGTCTCAAGGTTTTAGGTGCCGCAAGGGGTGATAACCCTCGAACACCGTGGTGGACACTGGTGGTCAGGGAAGCCGTCCGACTGAAGAAAGAGGCCTTCCGTGATTTGTTGTCCCGGAGGTGTCCGGAGGCAGTTGCAAGGTACCGACAGGCCCGAAGGGCTGCGGCCTCGGCTGTGAGGGAGGCAAAGCAGTGGGTGTGGGAAAAGTTCGGAGAAGCCATGGAGAAGGACTTTCGGTCCGCACCAAAGTGCTTCTGGAAAACCGTCACCTTAGGAGGGGGAAACTGGGAACCATCCAAGCTGTATACAGCAAAGATGGGACGCTGTTGACCTCAACCGAGGAGGTTATTGGGCGGTGAAAGGAACACTTTGAAGAACTCCTACATCCCAACATGCCATCTATGCTAGAGGCAGAGCCGGAGGCTGATGGGGGATCAGATTTTATTTCCCTGGGGGAGGTCACTGAGGTAGTCAAACAACTCCGCAGTGGCAAAGCCCCGGGAATTGATGAGATCCGACCAGAAATGCTGAAAGCTTTGGATGTGAAGGGGGTGTCATGGATCTTCAACATTGCGTGGAAATCTGGGACAGTGCCTAAGGAGTGGCAGAACGGGTGGTGGTTCCCCTCTTCAAAAAGGGGGATCAGAGAGTGTGTGTGCCAACTACAGGGGTATCACACTTCTCAGCCTCCCTGGTAAAGTTTACTCCAAGGTGCTGGAGAGGAGGGTTCGGCCGATTGTCGAACCTCAGATTGAAGAGGAACAATGCGGTTTTCATCCTGGCTGTGGAACGACGGACCAGATCTTTACTCTCGCAAGGATCCTGGAGAGGGCCTGGGAGTATGCCCATCCAGTCTACATGTGTTTTGTGGATCTGGAGAAGGCTGGGTCATGACCGAAAGAACTAGGTCACGAGTACAAGCGGCCGAAATGGGCTTCCTCAGAAGGGTGGCGGGCTTCTCCCTTAGAGATAGGGTGAGGAGCTCAGTCATCCGTGAGGAGCTCAGAGTAGAGCCGCTGCTCCTTTGCGTCTAAAGGAGTCAGTTGAGGTGGTTTGGGCATCTGGTAAGGATGCCCCCTGGCCGCCTCCCTAGGGAGGTGTTTCAGGCACGTCCAGCTAGGAGGAGGCCGCGGGGAAGACCCAGGATTAGGTGGAGAGATTACATCTCCACACTGGCCTGGGAACGCCTCTGGGTCCCCCAGTCAGAGCTGGTTAATGTGGCTCGGGATAGGGAAGTTTGGGGCCCCCTGCTGGAGCAGCTGCCCCCGCGACCCAACTTCGGATAAGCGGTTGAAGATGGATGGATGGATGGATGGACTAAATACATGTATAAATTAACTAGATTAAAATTTTTTAAATATGAGTGGTACTTGCCATTCAAAATTTGCTGCCTTGTTAAGAGGTTATTAAGATGTTCTGGGTGGTTACTAACTGGCACACGTCAAAAGAGCCTATCCAAAGTCTATTCTGATCTCTAGACATGTCTCGGGTTCCTCCTTCAATGTCAGTCTATTGTATTTTTGCAAGTGCTTTATCATTTGCCAGGCCAAAATTGTAAGTCTAATTGCTTAGAAAACTAATAGCAAATCTCTCATCAAGAAAGATAATTTTTTTTATCCAAATTTATTTTAACAAATAATTAAATAATTTTAATTTTATAATCCGGTGAGATTCGATACACCCAGCTACATACTTGCTCTTTGAGGTAAACATGGCAATGAAGTAAAAATCCTCAGACTTTGGAAGGCACGTTGGGAGAAGAAATTCAGTGTCAACTGTCCAACATACTGATGAAGGTTGTTGCTGACTTGGAGGATCTCGCTGTAATACGTCGATCGATTATGGCGATGGAAACAAAATTCTCTGAGTTGGTCACAAGAGTGGCAGATGTTGAGAAATTGATAGATTATCTGGAGTCATCGGAAAGGGAATTATCCACTAATCCGCCCACATCCAAAAACAGACTTGGAACACATTTTGGAAAAACTGGAGCCGAAGGAATAACATATGGATTGTGGGAATATGGTGAAATTCCATGATGAGCTCTTCCCGAGTCTGCTCGACTTAACAGGCCATAAACTGGAAATTAAATTAGCTCACAGAGTCCTGGCTCGCGGAACTGCTGACAGAGGCAGGCCCCGATCAATTCTGGCCAATCCGATAAAGAGCTTGTGTTGCGCCAGGCGAGGAGCAAAGCAAAGCTTTCTTTTTAAGAATCACAATTTTTTCTTGTTCCTGGACTTTTGCACTGATTTTTCTGTCCAAACTGAGAATAAACACCAAGGACGGCAGCAAAGTATTAACATTTCCCAAACTGGGACTCTCCTTCATAAATACATTTGAGTGAGAAAGCCATTTGATGTTTCTTATATTAGTGGACTGACTCGCTGTTTAGGGATTCCTGAACACCATTTTTGTTTCTTTTTGCATTGGCTCTGCTTAGCGGCTGGAGTTTGTTTTGTGGAATGACACATCCTTCAAGAAACGTTTGCATTGATGGAACATCGTTTTTACACTGAAGTTCCTGGCCAGATTGAAAATGGACAAAATGTATAAATGGAAAATATCTACATGCTCACATAAAGGACGTCTTTTATAAAGTTGACGAGCTGAGTAAGTCATGGTGTTTTTTTTTTTGTTTTGTTTGTTTTTTCTTTGCTCGGCCTTCAAGTGAGTTTGGCTCTTGATCATCTGAGGAAATGAGCATAAAACTCTCTTGATTCTGAGATAAACTAGGAGGAGCTTGACGAGGTAATAAAGGCCTTAACTACATGCAAGGCTTTGGGGCCAGATGGTTTTGCCACTGAAATTTTCAGATCTTATGCTACAGAATTGGCTCCACTTTTGTTAAAAATGTATACAGAATCATTAAAGAATGGAAAGCTTCCGCCAACCATGACACAAGCCCGGATCAGTCTGATTCTTAAAAAGAACAAAGGTCCAAGCAAGTGTAAAAGTTACCATCCAATTTCCCTGATCCAGCTAGATGTCAAAGTTTTGTCAAAAATTTTGGCTAATCAATTAAATTATGACATCTCTTATACATATAGATCAGGTGGGGTTTATTGGGGGCCATTTCTTTTCTGATAACATTAGGCATTTCATCAATATCATGTGGTCAGTAGCGAATGATCAGACTGCGTTCGCTGCCATCTCACTTGACAGCGAAAAGGCATTTGATATGATAGAATGGGATTATCTTTTTAAGATATTGGAAATGAATGGGTTCGGGAGTACTTTTATTGGATGGATTAAGTTACTTTATAGACACCCTGTAGCAGCGGTACAAACAAATTGATTAATTTCTTATTATTTACTCTGGATAGGGGTACTCTACAGGGTTGCCCTCTTACCCCATTATTGTTCTGTCTTGCCCTGGAAACGTTAGCAGCTGCGATAAGAAAGGAGGATGATTTTCCAGGGGTGGTGGTGGGAGGTATGGCGCATAAACTTTTGCTTTATGCAGATTATATTTTATTATTTGTCTCTGACCCTTCTAGATCTATGCCTTGCCTCCACAGTATTATTCATTCCTTTTCCAGCTCTCGGGATACAAAGTCATTTGGTCTAAATCCGAAACTTTGGCTTTGACTGTGTACTGTCCAGTAATGGCCTTCCATCCAGGTGCCTTCCAGTGGCCCAAACAGGGCATTACGTGTTTGGGTAATAGTTAGAGTTAATTTTGACCTTTTAATTAAAAGATTTTCAAGTGATGTGTACAGATAGGCTTCATTACATTTATCGATGATTGGGAAGGTTAATGATATTAAAATGAACTGTATTCAAAAATTCAACTACCTGCTACATGTCCCCATCTCGTATTTCAAGCAATTTGATAACATAGCGAAGTCCTTCATTTGGAATGGTAAAGTCCCAGACTACATTTCAACAAATTACATAGGCCGATTGACAAAGGTGGGCTAGGCCTACCCAAGATTTTGTTTTACTATTATGCATTTGGTCTCAGGCATTTTGCTCATTGGTTGCTTCCACCTGAAAGAGCCTATCCCTGGTTTTCTATTGAACAGGAAGTCCTTGCCCCTATTTCGCCATTGCAAAGCATTTCTATCAAACTAACAAGTTAAGTCACACTCCGTTATCTCACATTTGCACATGATTTGGACAAGAGTGGCCAGAGTATTCAATTCGGACATTTATTTATATGTTGCCTTAAGCATATGGCTTAACCCAAAATTATGTATCAACAAGTCCCCTTTCTGTTGGACAGAGTGGATTGTGAGGGGGGTTGCTACACTCCGCAACCTGTATAAGAGTGGAGTGTTGAAATCTTTTGAGAATTTGGGTCATCATTTAGGGATTCCCAGATCTCGGTTTAATAGGTATTTGCAGTTGTGCCACATGCTCTGTACTGTTTTTGGGAGTAGCACACATCCCCCCTAAAATGGCAGATACTTTGGAAGAGGTGATTACTGCTTTTAGGAAAGGTCATGAGGCATCAGTGTATTACTCCCTTCTGACTCAGAGTCTAGGGGATGGAGCTTTAATTTTTATTAAGAGATTATGGGAGAAGGATTTGAACTTGGTATTGGAGGATGGAGTGTGGATTAAGATTCTGAAAAATGTAAAGTCTGCATCTAAAGTCAAGGGTTCGCTTTATGCAATTTAAGATTTTACAAAGATTTTATTGGACCTCCTCTAGATTATATAGGCTTGGTCTTAAATGCATACCCACCTGCTGGCAATGCCAATCAGAAGTTGGAGACACAACCCATGTTTTTTGGGGATGTGTTAAGATCTAAGATTTTTGGTTAAAGGTTCAGAATTATTTTTGTGACATTCTGGGCACTCAAATTTTACTTTGCCACAGACTTTGTATTTGGGGCGATGGGGAAGTTATACATTTGGCGGACAAATATATAAAAAATTGGGATCTGTCTGGCATGATGATTGGCAGACAAATTATTTTAAGGGGCTGGAAGTCAGATGGATTGCCACCATTTCTGGAGTGGTGTGCAGAAATGGGGAATGATGGCAGCTTTTGAGAAGATGATAGATCATTGGTTCCACTTTCACTGTTAGAGCTAGAGTTCCACAACATGGCCGCCGAGCCAGTGTCAAGCCAGCGCTGAGCCAGCGCCCATTTTTTATGTATTTTATTGTTTATGTGTGTGTGTGTGTGTGTGTGTGTGTATTATTTTATTTGATTCACAGAGGTGTCCTTTGGGGTAGGGTGGGATTGGTGTTTGGGGAGGGATATTAATGAGGGTTAAATGTTGATTCGGTGTGTATATGTTGTGTTTTTCTCTGTTGTGTTATTTTCTTTGAATCAATAAAAAAATGTAATTACAAAAGAAATGAAAGAATGCAAACCGATAAAAACAAAAGAATCATGTAAAAGTGAAAGTGGAGATTTAGAGTAAAAAACTTGTAAAAAGACTTAAGAATTGATCTGTTTCTCACCCACATCTATCATATCGCTTCAGAAGATGTGGATTAAATAACTGGAGTCTTACTTCTGTGTTTCCTTTCAGTGATTTTTGAAGATTCAAACTTCTGGTCACCATTCACTTGTATTGTATGGACCTAATGAGCTGAAATATTCTACTAAAAGTTTTCAATTGTGTTCATCAGAAGACAGAAAGTTATACACATCTGGGATGGCACGAGGGTGAGTAAATAAATGAGAGAATTTTCATTTTAGGTGAACTATTCATTTTAAGTATGAGCAAGAGTAATAGTGATGGTAGTTGAGAAGTACCACTAATGAAGGGAACACTTTTCCTCCAACAATGTAGTATTTTCTATAATTAATATTATTATTATTATTATTATAATAAATTGTATTTATAAGCACCTTTCAAGACTCTCAAGGACACTTTACATACATAATCAAGTTTACAATAAAAACATAAGAAATACAAATCTAAAATCACAAATAAAAATATGCATAATCATGTAAATGAATACATTCATAAATAAAGTTTATTTGTAGTAAGCCAATTTAAAAAGGTGGGTTTTGAGAAGAGACCTGAAAGTGGAAAGACAATCACAATTATGGATATCTGACAGGAAAGAGTTCCAGAGTCATGGAGCAGCACTGCTGGAAGGATAGTGTCTGTAGCTACAGACAGGCACTAAAAGCTGCCAGGTCAGCATATTTTAGTAAACTCATAGAAAATAACCACAACAATCCTAGATGTTTATTCAATACTGTGGCTAAATTGGTTAGGAATAAAGCCTCAACAGAACCAGATATTACATCGCAGCACAAGAGTAATGACTTTAAGAATTTCTTTATAGATAAAATTGAAATAATCAGAAATAAAATTGGAATTATGCAATCATCTGTCATAGCACCTCAGAAAACAGTGTCTAATAATTTTCCTCACGTGCAACTTCAATCCTTCTCTGTCATAGGTCATGAAGAGCTAACAAAACTTATTGAAACATCAAAAGCCACAACATGTTTCTTAGATCCTATACCAACTAAGCTCTTAAAATAGGTATCTCCTGTAATTTCAGAACCTCTTGTTAATATTATTATTAACTCCTCACTATGCTTAGGACATGTCCCAAGAAACTTTAAAATGGCAGTTATCAAACCACTTATTAAGAAGCCACAACTTGATCCTGGAGAACTGGCTAATTATAGACCGATTTGAAATCTCCCTTTTATGTCAAAAATACTAGAAAAAGTAGTATCCTCCCAAATATGTTAATTTCTACAGAGAAATAGTATATACGAAGAATATCATCCTCATCACAGTACAGCGACTGCACTTATCAGAGTTACAAATGACTTGCTCTTATCATCTGATCGTGGCTGCATTTCTCTTCTAGTGCTTTTAGATCTTAGTGCTGCATTTGACACGATAGATCACGACATTCTCTTGAATAGGCTAGAGAATTATGTTGGCATTTGTGGAGTTGCATTAGCATGGTTTAGGTCATATTTAGCAGACCGCTACCACTTTGTCTATGTAAATGAGGAATTGTCAAACCAAACAAAAGTAAAATATGGAGTGCCACAGGGATCGGTTTTAGGGCCACTGCTTTTCTCCATATATATGCTTCCCCTGGGAGATATTATCAGGAATCGTGGAATAAGTTTCCACTGCTATGCCGACGATACACAACTTTATATTTCTTCAAAACCTGATGAGATTTCACAATTCTCTAAATTAGCAGAGTGTATCAATGAAATAAAAGATTGGATGGCCAGAAATTTCCTTCTAATCAGTTCTGACAAAACAGAGGTACTAATTATTGGACCAAAAAACTCTAATAATAAGCCACTACAATATAAATTGACTTTCGATGGATGTACTGTTACATCATCTTCAACAGCGAAGAACTTAGGTGTTATATTTGATACCAATCTGTCCTTTGAAAATCAAATTACCAATGTTTGTAGAACAGCATTCTTCCACCTAAGAAATATTGCTAAATTAAGGCACATGCTCTGTTGCTGATGCCGAAAAACGAATTCATGCGTTCATGACCTCAAGACTAGATTATTGTAATGCATTACTGGGAGGATGTCCAGCAAGATCAGTAAATAAACTTCAATTGGTTCAAAATGCAGCAGCCAGAGTGCTAACGAGAACCAAGAAATATGATCATATTAGCCCCATATTAGCTTGCAAAGCATCACTATTGTAATCTCACATACTTATTAGTGGTGCTTGCAAAGCATCACTATTGTAATCTCACATACTTATTTTTATTTTTCTTCTTTTTATTAGTGGTGCTTGCAAAGCATCACTATTGTAATCTCACATACTTATTTTTATTTTTCTTCTTTTTATTATTATTCTATCTCCGTACAAAACTTCGGCACCTAACTCGTCCCGCACCGTTTGGCGTAGACCCACAAATGAGGTGTCAAATCGAACGGCCTATTGAGGACACGTGTGCTATGACTTTTATAAGCGATCGGGGTACGGTATTTGCCCCAGGGGCAAAAAAGCGGCCGAAAAATCCCATAGACTTAACATTGTGACAAACTTTGAGGCGTCACAGCTCCGAGCGAGGATTTCACAGAAACGTGTGATTTGCCACATTTGAAGAGGCTGGCAGGCTCTGTAAGAGCATACCTCAATATGGGGTAAAAGTTGCACCCCTGGGGGGCAGGAGCTGCCCAAAAATGCCCCAATTGACTTATAATGGTGTAGGACGGCCCATGAAATGAAAAGGCATAGGGATTTGTATTGAACATAGCTCTGGATCACAGTGTCATAGAGACCAGGGGTGGGCTCATTTTACTCAGACGACCAATCAGTCTCTCAGGATCATTGTGAAGCTATCAAGCCACGCCCTAGCAACCATTAAGAGCACCTTAGCAACAAGTCCCATAGACTTCTATTGAAACAGATCAAAGGGATATCTCCGGATAGAAGTGTCATAGAAACACAAGGGTGGTCTCGTTTGACTCGGGACAGCAAACAGCCAATCATGCATCAAATCAACACTTCCTAGCCCCTCCCTAGCAACCATTGTCGAGCACCTTAACAACCAAAATCCATAGAGGGATATCTTCCATTCTGAATGTCACAGAGGCATGGGAGTTGGTTTATATCATTCATACTGACAAGCAGCCTTTGGAGATTCATGATTGGCAGCTGCCAAGCCACTCCCTAGCAACTAAACAGAGTACCCTAGCAACCGTTTAGCAGTAACTATATCTCTGCACCACAAAATCAGAGAGACTTCTGGGTTGATTTATTTCAATCAGGATGGCAAGGACACTTGATTAGTATCACTATGGTAACTGCCTAGCAACCAGATGGGGTTACCCTAGCAACCGAGTAACAAATCACATATCTCTGCATCAGAAAAACGTAGAGACTTCCGGGTTGACTTATTTCAATCAGGATGGAAAGGACACTTCATTAGTATCACTATGGTAACTGCCTAGCAACCAGATGGGCTTACCCTAGCAACCGAGTAACAAATCACATATCTCTGCATCACAAAAACATAGAGACTTCCGGGTTGACTTATTTCAATCAGGATGGCAAGGACACTTCATTAGTATCACTATGGTAACTGCCTAGCAACCAGATGAGCTTACCCTAGCAACCGAGTAACAAATCACATATCTCTGCATCAGAAAAACGTAGAGACTTCCGGGTTGACTTATTTCAATCAGGATGGCAAGGACACTTGATTAGTATCACTATGGTATCTGCCTAGCAACCACATGGGCTTACCCTAGCAACCGAGTAACAAATCACATATCTCTGCATCACAAAAACATAGAGACTTCCGGGTTGACTTATTTCAATCAGGATGGCAAGGACACTTGATAAGTATCACTATGTTAACTGCCTAGCAACCAGATGGGGTTACCCTAGCAACCGAGAAACAAATCACATATCTCGGCACCAGAAAAGAGTACAGACTTCCGGGTTGATTTATTTCAATCAGGATGGCAAGGACACTTGATTACTATCACTATGGTAACTGCCTAGCAACCAGATGGGGTTACCCTAGCAACCGAGAAACAAATCACATATCTCGGCACCAGAAAAGAGTACAGACTTCCGGGTTGATTTATTTCAATCAGGATGGCAAGGAGACTTGATTAGTATCACTATGGTAACTGCCTAGCAACCAGATGGGGTTACCCTAGCAACCGAGTAACAAATCACATATCTCTGCATCAGAAAAACGTAGAGACTTCCGGGTTGACTTATTTCAATCAGGATGGCAAGGAGACTTGATTAGTATCACTATGGTAACTGCCTAGCAACCAGATGGGGTTACCCTAGCAACCGAGTAACAAATCACATATCTCTGCATCAGAAAAACGTAGAGACTTCCGGGTTGACTTATTTCAATCAGGATGGCAAGGAGACTTGATTAGTATCACTATGGTAACTGCCTAGCAACCAGATGGGGTTACCCTAGCAACCGAGTAACAAATCACATATCTCTGCATCAGAAAAACATAGAGACTTCCGGGTTGACTTATTTCAATCAGGATGGCAAGGACACTTGATTAGTATCACTGTGGTAACTGCCTAGCAACCAGATGGGGTTACCCTAGCAACCGAGTAACAAATCACATATCTCTGCATCAGAAAAACGTAGAGACTTCCGGGTTGACTTATTTCAATCAGGATGGCAAGGACACTTGATTAGTATCACTATGGTAACTGCCTAGCAACCAGATGGGCTTACCCTAGCAACCGAGTAACAAATCACATATCTCTGCATCAGAAAAACGTAGAGACTTCTGGGTTGGTTTATTTCACTCAGGATGGCAAGGACACTTGATAAGTATCACTATGGTAACTGCCTAGCAACAAGGAGGGGTTACCCTAGCAACCAAATAACAAATCACATATCTCTGGATCACAACATCGTAGAGACTTCCTGGTTGACTGATTTTACTCTGGATAGCAAGGAGACTTGATAAGTATCACTATGGTAACTGCCTAGCAACCACATGGGGTTACCCTAGCAACCGAGTAACAAATCACATATCTCTGCACCAGAAAACAGTACAGATTTTTGGGTTGAATTATTTCACTCAGGATGGAAAGGAGCCATGTATTGTATTACCTTGCTAACTGCATAGCAACCACATGGGCTTACCCTAGCAACCTAGTAACAAATCACATATTTCTGCACCAGAAAATTATACAGACTTCTGGGTTGATTTATTTATGACCACAATTTCTGTTCTTTTCAAGCAGGCTATTTGACGAGTTTTGCCACGGCAAGCACCACTCACATTTTCTTCAGGAAATGTACCTATCTAGTTATTATTATTATTATTAGTGGTGCTTGCAAAGCATCACTATTGTAATCTCACATACTTATTAGTGGTGCTTGCAAAGCATCACTATTGTAATCTCACATACTTATTTTTATTTTCTTCTTTTTATTATTATTCTATCTCCGTACAAAACTTCGGCACCTAACTCGTCCCGCACCGTTTGGCGTAGACCCACAAATGAGGTGTCAAATCGAACGGCCTATTGAGGACACGTGTGCTATGACTTTTATAAGCGATCGGGGTACGGTATTTGCCCCAGGGGCAAAAAAGCGGCCGAAAAATCCCATAGACTTAACATTGTGACAAACTTTGAGGCGTCACAGCTCCGAGCGAGGATTTCACAGAAACGTGTGATTTGCCACATTTGAAGAGGCTGGCAGGCTCTGTAAGAGCATACCTCAATATGGGGTAAAAGTTGCACCCCTGGGGGCAGGAGCTGCCCAAAAATGCCCCAATTGACTTATAATGGTGTAGGACGGCCCATGAAATGAAAAGGCATAGGGATTTGTATTGAACATAGCTCTGGATCACAGTGTCATAGAGACCAGGGGTGGGCTCATTTTACTCAGACGACCAATCAGTCTCTCAGGATCATTGTGAAGCTATCAAGCCACGCCCTAGCAACCATTAAGAGCACCTTAGCAACAAGTCCCATAGACTTCTATTGAAACAGATCAAAGGGATATCTCCGGATAGAAGTGTCATAGAAACACAAGGGTGGTCTCGTTTGACTCGGGACAGCAAACAGCCAATCATGCATCAAATCAACACTTCCTAGCCCCTCCCTAGCAACCATTGTCGAGCACCTTAACAACCAAAATCCATAGAGGGATATCTTCCATTCTGAATGTCACAGAGGCATGGGAGTTGGTTTATATCATTCATACTGACAAGCAGCCTTTGGAGATTCATGATTGGCAGCTGCCAAGCCACTCCCTAGCAACTAAACAGAGTACCCTAGCAACCGTTTAGCAGTAACTATATCTCTGCACCACAAAATCAGAGAGACTTCTGGGTTGATTTATTTCAATCAGGATGGCAAGGAGACTTGATTAGTATCACTATGGTAACTGCCTAGCAACCAGATGGGGTTACCCTAGCAACCGAGTAACAAATCACATATCTCTGCATCAGAAAAACGTAGAGACTTCCTGGTTGACTTATTTCAATCAGGATGGAAAGGACACTTCATTAGTATCACTATGGTAACTGCCTAGCAACCAGATGGGCTTACCCTAGCAACCGAGTAACAAATCACATATCTCTGCATCACAAAAACATAGAGACTTCCGGGTTGACTTATTTCAATCAGGATGGCAAGGACACTTCATTAGTATCACTATGGTAACTGCCTAGCAACCAGATGAGCTTACCCTAGCAACCGAGTAACAAATCACATATCTCTGCATCAGAAAAACGTAGAGACTTCCGGGTTGACTTATTTCAATCAGGATGGCAAGGACACTTGATTAGTATCACTATGGTATCTGCCTAGCAACCAGATGGGCTTACCCTAGCAACCGAGTAACAAATCACATATCTCTGCATCACAAAAACATAGAGACTTCCGGGTTGACTTATTTCAATCAGGATGGCAAGGAGACTTGATAAGTATCACTATGTTAACTGCCTAGCAACCAGATGGGGTTACCCTAGCAACCGAGAAACAAATCACATATCTCGGCACCAGAAAAGAGTACAGACTTCCGGGTTGATTTATTTCAATCAGGATGGCAAGGACACTTGATTACTATCACTATGGTAACTGCCTAGCAACCAGATGGGGTTACCCTAGCAACCGAGAAACAAATCACATATCTCGGCACCAGAAAAGAGTACAGACTTCCGGGTTGATTTATTTCAATCAGGATGGCAAGGAGACTTGATTAGTATCACTATGGTAACTGCCTAGCAACCAGATGGGGTTACCCTAGCAACCGAGTAACAAATCACATATCTCTGCATCAGAAAAACGTAGAGACTTCCGGGTTGACTTATTTCAATCAGGATGGCAAGGAGACTTGATTAGTATCACTATGGTAACTGCCTAGCAACCAGATGGGGTTACCCTAGCAACCGAGTAACAAATCACATATCTCTGCATCAGAAAAACGTAGAGACTTCCGGGTTGACTTATTTCAATCAGGATGGCAAGGACACTTGATTAGTATCACTATGGTAACTGCCTAGCAACCAGATGGGGTTACCCTAGCAACCGAGTAACAAATCACATATCTCTGCATCAGAAAAACATAGAGACTTCCGGGTTGACTTATTTCAATCAGGATGGCAAGGACACTTGATTAGTATCACTGTGGTAACTGCCTAGCAACCAGATGGGGTTACCCTAGCAACCGAGTAACAAATCACATATCTCTGCATCAGAAAAACGTAGAGACTTCCGGGTTGACTTATTTCAATCAGGATGGCAAGGACACTTGATTAGTATCACTATGGTAACTGCCTAGCAACCAGATGGGCTTACCCTAGCAACCGAGTAACAAATCACATATCTCTGCATCAGAAAAACGTAGAGACTTCTGGGTTGGTTTATTTCACTCAGGATGGCAAGGAGACTTCATAAGTATCACTATGGTAACTGCCTAGCAACAAGGAGGGGTTACCCTAGCAACCAAATAACAAATCACATATCTCTGGATCACAACATCGTAGAGACTTCCTGGTTGACTGATTTTACTCTGGATAGCAAGGAGACTTGATAAGTATCACTATGGTAACTGCCTAGCAACCACATGGGGTTACCCTAGCAACCCAGTAACAAATCACATATCTCTGCACCAGAAAACAGTACAGATTTTTGGGTTGAATTATTTCACTCAGGATGGAAAGGAGCCATGTATTGTATTACCTTGCTAACTGCATAGCAACCACATGGGCTTACCCTAGCAACCTAGTAACAAATCACATATTTCTGCACCAGAAAATTATACAGACTTCTGGGTTGATTTATTTATGACCACAATTTCTGTTCTTTTCAAGCAGGCTATTTGACGAGTTTTGCCACGGCAAGCACCACTCACATTTTCTTCAGGAAATGTACCTATCTACTTTTTATTTTTATTATATCTCTTAACAAAACTTCGGCACCTAACTCGTCCCGCACCGTTTGGCGTAGACCCACGAATGAGGTATCAAATCGAACGGCCTATTGAGGACACGTGTGCTATGACTTTTATAAGCGATCGGGGGTACGGTATTTGCCCCAGGGGCAAAAAAGCGGCCGAAAAATCCCATAGACTTAACATTGAGACAAACTTTGACGCGTCACAGCTCCAAGCGAGGATTTCGTAGAAACGTGTGATTTGCCACATTTGAAGAGGCTGGCAGGCTCTGTAAGAGCATACCTCAATATGGGGTAAAAGTTGCACCCCTGGGGGGCAGGAGCTGCCCAAAAATGCCCCAATTGACTTATAATGGTGTAGGACGGCCCATGAAATGAAAAGGCATAGGGATTTGTATTGAACATAGCTCTGGATCACAGTGTCATAGAGACGAGGGGTGGGCTCATTTTACTCAGACAACCAATCAGTCTCTCTGGATCATTGTGAAGCTATCAAGCCACGCCCTAGCAACCATTAAGAGCACCTTAGCAACAAGTCCCATAGACTTCTATTGAAAAAGATCAAAGGGATATCTCCGGATAGAAGTGTCATAGAAACACAAGGGTGGTCTCGTTTGACTCGGGACAGCAAACAGCCAATCATGCATCACTTCAACACTTCCTAGCCCCTCCCTAGCAACCATTGTCGAGCACCTTAACAACCAAAATCCATAGAGGGATATCTTCCATTCTGAATGTCACAGAGGCATGGGAGTTGGTTTATATCATTCATACTGACAAGCAGCCTTTGGAGATTCATGATTGGCAGCTGCCAAGCCACTCCCTAGCAACTACACAGAGTACCCTAGCAACCGTTTAGCAGTAACTATATCTCTGCACCAGAAAATCAGAGAGACTTCTGGGTTGATTTATTTCAATCAGGATGGCAAGGAGACTTGATAAGTATCACTATGTTAACTGCCTAGCAACCAGATGGGGTTACCCTAGCAACCGAGTAACAAATCACATATCTCTGCATCAGAAAAACGTAGAGACTTCCGGGTTGACTTATTTCAATCAGGATGGAAAGGACACTTCATTAGTATCACTATGGTAACTGCCTAGCAACCAGATGGGCTTACCCTAGCAACCGAGTAACAAATCACATATCTCTGCATCACAAAAACATAGAGACTTCCGGGTTGACTTATTTCAATCAGGATGGCAAGGAGACTTGATTAGTATCACTATGGTAACTGCCTAGCAACCAGATGGGGTTACCCTAGCAACCGAGTAACAAATCACATATCTCTGCATCAGAAAAACGTAGAGACTTCCGGGTTGACTTATTTCAATCAGGATGGCAAGGACACTTCATTAGTATCACTATGGTAACTGCCTAGCAACCAGATGGGCTTACCCTAGCAACCGAGTAACAAATCACATATCTCTGCATCACAAAAACATAGAGACTTCCGGGTTGACTTATTTCAATCAGGATGGCAAGGACACTTGATAAGTATCACTATGTTAACTGCCTAGCAACCAGATGGGGTTACCCTAGCAACCGAGTAACAAATCACATATCTCTGCATCAGAAAAACGTAGAGACTTCCGGGTTGACTTATTTCAATCAGGATGGCAAGGACACTTGATTAGTATCACTATGGTAACTGCCTAGCAACCAGATGGGGTTACCCTAGCAACCGAGTAACAAATCACATATCTCTGCATCACAAAAACATAGAGACTTCCGGGTTGACTTATTTCAATCAGGATGGCAAGGACACTTGATTAGTATCACTATGGTAACTGCCTAGCAACCAGATGGGGTTACCCTAGCAACCGAGTAACAAATCACATATCTCTGCACCAGAAAACACTACAGACTTCCGGGTTGACTTATTTCACTCAGGATGGAAAGGAGCCATGTGTTGTATTACCTTGGTAACTGCATAGCAACCACTTGGGCTTACCCTAGCAACCGAGTAACAAATCACATATTTCTGCACCAGAAAATCGTACAGACTTCTGGTTTGATTTATTTATGACCACAATTTTTGTTCTTTTCAAGTTACAGCATGCTGTTTGACGAGTTTTGCCACGGCAAGCACCACTCACATTTTCTTCAGGAAATGTACCCATCTAGTTATTTTTATTATATCTCTTAACAAAACTTCGGCACCTAACTCGTCCCGCACCGTTTGGCGTAGACCCACGAATGAGGTATCAAATCGAACGGCCTATTGAGGACACGTGTGCTATGACTTTTATAAGCGATCGGGGGTACGGTATTTGCCCCAGGGGCAAAAAAGCGGCCTAAAAATCCCATAGACTTAACATTGCGACAAACTTTGACGCAGTCACAGCTCCAAGCGAGGATTTCGTAGAAACAAGTGATTTGCCACATTTGAAGAGGCTGGCAGACTCTGTAAGAGCATACCTCAATATGGGGTAAAAGTTGCACCCCTGGGGGGCAGGAGCTGCCCAAAGTTGCAGGAGCTGCCCCAATTGACTTACTATGGTGAAGGACGTACTATGGTGAAGGACGGCCCATGAAATGAAATGGCATAGGGATTTTGTATTGAACATAGCTCTGGATCACAGTGTCATAGAGACAAGGGGGTGGGCTCATTTTACTCAGATGACCAATCAGTCTCTCAGGATCATTGTGAAGCTATCAAGCCACGCCCTAGCAACCATTTAGAGCACCTTACCAACAAGTCCCATAGACTTCTAATGAAAGAGATCAAAGGGATATCTCCAGATAGAACTGTCATAGAAACACAAGGGTGGTCTCGTTTGACTCTGGGCAGCAAACAGCCAATCATGAATCACCTCAACACTTCCTAGCCCCTCCCTAGCAACCATTGTCGAGCAACTTAGCAACCAAAATCCATAGAGGGATATCTTCCATTCTGAATGTCACAGAGGCATGGGAGTTGGTTTATATCATTCATACTGACAAGCAGCCTTTGGAGTTTCATGATTGGCAGCTGCCAAGCCACTCCCTAGCAACTAAACAGAGTACCCTAGCAACCGTTTAGCAATAACTATATCTCTGCACCAGAAAATCAGAGAGACTTCTGGGTTGATTTATTTCAATCAGGATGGCAAGGAGACTTCATAAGTATCACTATGGTAACTGCCTAGCAACCAGATGGGGTTACCCTAGCAACAGAGTAACAAATCACATATCTTTGCAACAGAAAACAGTAGAGATTTCCGGGTTGACTTATTTCACTCAGGATGGCAAGGAGACTTGATTAGTATCACTATGGTAACTGCCTAGCAACCAGATGGGGTTACCCTAGCAACCGAGTAACAAATCACATATCTCTGCATCAGAAAAACGTAGAGACTTCTGGCTTGGTTTATTTCACTCAGGATGGCAAGGAGACTTCATAAGTATCACTATGGTAACTGCCTAGCACCAAGGAGGGGTTACCCTAGCAACCAAGTAACAAATCACATATCTCTGGAACAGAACATCGTAGAGACTTCCTGGTTGACTGATTTTACTCAGGATAGCAAGGACACTTGACAAATATCACTATGGTAACTGCCTAGCAACCAGATGGGGGTACCCTAGCAACCGAGTAAAAAAACACATATCTCAGCAGTTATAAAATGCTATTTGACGAGTTTTGCCACGGCAAGCACCACTCACATTTTCTTCAGGAAATGTACATTCTAGTTAGTGGTGCTTGCAAAGCATCACTATTGTAATCTCACATACTTATTATTATACTTTTATTTTTATTTTATTAGTGGTGCTTGCAAAGCATCACTATTGTAATCTCACATACTTATTTTTATTTTTCTTCTTTTTATTATTATTCTATCTCCGTACAAAACTTCGGCACCTAACTCGTCCCGCACCGTTTGGCGTAGACCCACAAATGAGGTGTCAAATCGAACGGCCTATTGAGGACACGTGTGCTATGACTTTTATAAGCGATCGGGGTACGGTATTTGCCCCAGGGGCAAAAAAGCGGCCGAAAAATCCCATAGACTTAACATTGTGACAAACTTTGAGGCGTCACAGCTCCGAGCGAGGATTTCACAGAAACGTGTGATTTGCCACATTTGAAGAGGCTGGCAGGCTCTGTAAGAGCATACCTCAATATGGGGTAAAAGTTGCACCCCTGGGGGCAGGAGCTGCCCAAAAATGCCCCAATTGACTTATAATGGTGTAGGACGGCCCATGAAATGAAAAGGCATAGGGATTTGTATTGAACATAGCTCTGGATCACAGTGTCATAGAGACGAGGGGGTGGGCTCATTTTACTCAGACGACCAATCAGTCTCTCAGGATCATTGTGAAGCTATCAAGCCACGCCCTAGCAACCATTAAGAGCACCTTAGCAACAAGTCCCATAGACTTCTATTGAAACAGATCAAAGGGATATCTCCGGATAGAAGTGTCATAGAAACACAAGGGTGGTCTCGTTTGACTCGGGACAGCAAACAGCCAATCATGCATCAAATCAACACTTCCTAGCCCCTCCCTAGCAACCATTGTCGAGCACCTTAACAACCAAAATCCATAGAGGGATATCTTCCATTCTGAATGTCACAGAGGCATGGGAGTTGGTTTATATCATTCATACTGACAAGCAGCCTTTGGAGATTCATGATTGGCAGCTGCCAAGCCACTCCCTAGCAACTAAACAGAGTACCCTAGCAACCGTTTAGCAGTAACTATATCTCTGCACCACAAAATCAGAGAGACTTCTGGGTTGATTTATTTCAATCAGGATGGCAAGGAGACTTGATTAGTATCACTATGGTAACTGCCTAGCAACCAGATGGGGTTACCCTAGCAACCGAGTAACAAATCACATATCTCTGCATCAGAAAAACGTAGAGACTTCCGGGTTGACTTATTTCAATCAGGATGGAAAGGACACTTCATTAGTATCACTATGGTAACTGCCTAGCAACCAGATGGGCTTACCCTAGCAACCGAGTAACAAATCACATATCTCTGCATCACAAAAACATAGAGACTTCCGGGTTGACTTATTTCAATCAGGATGGCAAGGACACTTCATTAGTATCACTATGGTAACTGCCTAGCAACCAGATGAGCTTACCCTAGCAACCGAGTAACAAATCACATATCTCTGCATCAGAAACACGTAGAGACTTCCGGGTTGACTTATTTCAATCAGGATGGCAAGGACACTTGATTAGTATCACTATGGTATCTGCCTAGCAACCAGATGGGCTTACCCTAGCAACCGAGTAACAAATCACATATCTCTGCATCACAAAAACATAGAGACTTCCGGGTTGACTTATTTCAATCAGGATGGCAAGGACACTTGATAAGTATCACTATGTTAACTGCCTAGCAACCAGATGGGGTTACCCTAGCAACCGAGAAACAAATCACATATCTCGGCACCAGAAAAGAGTACAGACTTCCGGGTTGATTTATTTCAATCAGGATGGCAAGGACACTTGATTACTATCACTATGGTAACTGCCTAGCAACCAGATGGGGTTACCCTAGCAACCGAGAAACAAATCACATATCTCGGCACCAGAAAAGAGTACAGACTTCCGGGTTGATTTATTTCAATCAGGATGGCAAGGAGACTTGATTAGTATCACTATGGTAACTGCCTAGCAACCAGATGGGGTTACCCTAGCAACCGAGTAACAAATCACATATCTCTGCATCAGAAAAACGTAGAGACTTCCGGGTTGACTTATTTCAATCAGGATGGCAAGGAGACTTGATTAGTATCACTATGGTAACTGCCTAGCAACCAGATGGGGTTACCCTAGCAACCGAGTAACAAATCACATATCTCTGCATCAGAAAAACGTAGAGACTTCCGGGTTGACTTATTTCAATCAGGATGGCAAGGAGACTTGATTAGTATCACTATGGTAACTGCCTAGCAACCAGATGGGGTTACCCTAGCAACCGAGTAACAAATCACATATCTCTGCACCAGAAAACAGTACAGATTTCTGGGTTGACTTATTTCACTCAGGATGGAAAGGAGCCATGTATTGTATTACCTTGCTAACTGCATAGCAACCACATGGGCTTACCCTAGCAACCTAGTAACAAATCACATATTTCTGCACCAGAAAATTATACAGACTTCTGGGTTGATTTATTTATGACCACAATTTCTGTTCTTTTCTTAAGCAGGCTATTTGACGAGTTTTGCCACGGCAAGCACCACTCACATTTTCTTCAGGAAATGTACCTATCTAGTTTTTATTTTTATTTTTATTTTTATATCTCTTAACAAAACTTCGGCACCTAACTCGTCCCGCACCGTTTGGCGTAGACCCACGAATGAGGTGTCAAATCGAACGGCCTATTGAGGACACGTGTGCTATGACTTTTATAAGCGATCGGGGTACGGTATTTGCCCCAGGGGCAAAAAAGCGGCCGAAAAATCCCATAGACTTAACATTGAGACAAACTTTGACGCGTCACAGCTCCAAGCGAGGATTTCGTAGAAACGTGTGATTTGCCACATTTGAAGAGGCTGGCAGGCTCTGTAAGAGCATACCTCAATATGGGGTAAAAGTTGCACCCCTGGGGGCAGGAGCTGCCCAAAAATGCCCCAATTGACTTATAATGGTGTAGGACGGCCCATGAAATGAAAAGGCATAGGGATTTGTATTGAACATAGCTCTGGATCACAGTGTCATAGAGACGAGGGGGTGGGCTCATTTTACTCAGACAACCAATCAGTCTCTCAGGATCATTGTGAAGCTATCAAGCCACGCCCTAGCAACCATTAAGAGCACCTTAGCAACAAGTCCCATAGACTTCTATTGAAAAAGATCAAAGGGATATCTCCGGATAGAAGTGTCATAGAAACACAAGGGTGGTCTCGTTTGACTCGGGACAGCAAACAGCCAATCATGCATCACTTCAACACTTCCTAGCCCCTCCCTAGCAACCATTGTCGAGCACCTTAACAACCAAAATCCATAGAGGGATATCTTCCATTCTGAATGTCACAGAGGCATGGGAGTTGGTTTATATCATTCATACTGACAAGCAGCCTTTGGAGATTCATGATTGGCAGCTGCCAAGCCACTCCCTAGCAACTACACAGAGTACCCTAGCAACCGTTTAGCAGTAACTATATCTCTGCACCAGAAAATCAGAGAGACTTCTGGGTTGATTTATTTCAATCAGGATGGCAAGGAGACTTGATTAGTATCACTATGGTAACTGCCTAGCAACCAGATGGGGTTACCCTAGCAACCGAGTAACAAATCACATATCTCTGCATCAGAAAAACGTAGAGACTTCCGGGTTGACTTATTTCAATCAGGATGGCAAGGACACTTCATTAGTATCACTATGGTAACTGCCTAGCAACCAGATGGGCTTACCCTAGCAACCGAGTAACAAATCACATATCTCTGCATCACAAAAACATAGAGACTTCGGGTTGACTTATTTCAATCAGGATGGCAAGGACACTTGATAAGTATCACTATGTTCACTGCCTAGCAACCAGATGGGGTTACCCTAGCAACCGAGTAACAAATCACATATCTCTGCATCAGAAAAACGTAGAGACTTCCGGGTTGACTTATTTCAATCAGGATGGCAAGGACACTTCATTAGTATCACTATGGTAACTGCCTAGCAACCAGATGAGCTTACCCTAGCAACCGAGTAACAAATCACATATCTCTGCATCAGAAAAACGTAGAGACTTCCGGGTTGACTTATTTCAATCAGGATGGCAAGGACACTTGATTAGTATCACTATGATTACTGCCTAGCAACCAGATGGGGTTACCCTAGCAACCGAGTAACAAATCACATATCTCTGCACCAGAAAATAGTACTGACTTCCGGGTTGATTTATTTCACTCAGGATGGCAAGGACACTTCATTACTATCACTATGGTAACTGCCTAGCAACCAGATGGGGTTACCCTAGCAACCGAGAAACAAATCACATATCTCGGCACCAGAAAAGAGTACAGACTTCCAGGTTGATTTATTTCAACCAGGATGGCAAGGACACTTCATTAGTATCAATATGGTAACTGCCTAGCAACCACATGGGGTTACCCTAGCAACCGAGTAACAAATCACATATCTCTGCATCAGAAACACGTACATACTTCTGGGTTGACTTATTTCAATCAGGATGGCAAGGACACTTGATTACTATCACTATGGTAACTGCCTAGCAACCAGATGGGGTTACCCTAGCAACCGAGTAACAAATCACATATCTCTGCACCAGAAAATAGTACTGACTTCCGGGTTGATTTATTTCACTCAGGATCGCAAGGACACTTCATTACTATCACTATGGTAACTGCCTAGCAACCAGATGGGGTTACCCTAGCAACCGAGAAACAAATCACATATCTCGGCACCAGAAAAGAGTACAGACTTCCGGGTTGATTTATTTCACTCAGGATCGCAAGGACACTTGATTACTATCACTATGGTAACTGCCTAGCAACCAGATGGGGTTACCCTAGCAACCGAGAAACAAATCACATATCTCGGCACCAGAAAAGAGTACAGACTTCCGGGTTGATTTATTTCAACCAGGATGGCAAGGACACTTCATTAGTATCAATATGGTAACTGCCTAGCAACCAGATGGGGTTACCCTAGCAACCGAGTAACAAATCACATATCTCTGCACCAGAAAACACTACAGACTTCCGGGTTGACTTATTTCACTCAGGATGGAAAGGAGCCATGTATTGTATTACCTTGGTAACTGCATAGCAACCACATGGGCTTACCCTAGCAACCGAGTAACAAATCACATATTTCTGCACCAGAAAATCGTACAGACTTCTGGGTTGATTTATTTATGACCATAATTTTTTTCTTTTCAAGTTACAACATGCTGTTTGACGAGTTTTGCCACGGCAAGCACCACTCACATTTTCTTCAGGAAATGTACCTATCTAGTTTTTATTCTTATTTTTATTTTTATATCTCCGTACAAAACTTCGGCACCTAACTCGTCCCGCACCTTTTGGCGTAGACCCACGAATGAGGTGTCAAATCGAACGGCCTATTGATGACACGTGTGCTATGACTTTTATAAGCGATCGGTGGTACGGTATTTGCCCCAGGGGCAAAAAAGCGGCCGAAAAATCCCATAGACTTAACATTGCGACAAACTTTGACGCGTCACAGCTCCGAGCGAGGATTTCACAGAAACGTGTGATTTGCCACATTTGAAGAGGCTGGCAGGCTCTGTAAGAGCATACCTCAATATGGGGTAAAAGTTGCACCCTGGGGGCAGAAGCTGCCCAAAAATGCCCCAATTGACTTATAATGGTGTAGGACGGCCCATGAAATGAAATGGCATAGAGATTTTGTATTGAACATAGCTCTGGATCACAGTGTCATAGAGACGAGGGGCGGGCTCATTTCACTCAGACGACCAATCAGTCTCTCAGGATCATTGTTGAAGCTATCAAGCCACGCCCTAGCAACCATTTAGAGCACCTTAGCAACAAGTCCCATAGACTACTATTGAAAGATCAAGGGATATCTCCAGATAGAAGTGTCATAGAAACACAAGGGTGGTCTCGTTTGACTCGGGACAGCAAACAGCCAATCCTGAATCACCTCAACATTTCCTAGCCCCTCCCTAGCAACCATTGTCGAGCACCTTAGCAACCAAAATCCATAGAGGGATATCTTCCATTCTGAAAGTCACAGAGGCATGGGAGTTGGTTTATATCATTCATACCGACAAGCAGCCTTTGGAGATTCATGATTGGCAGCTGCCAAGCCACTCCCTAGCAACCAAACAGAGTACCCTAGCAACCACTTAGCAGTAACTATATCTCTGCACCAGAAAATCAGAGAGACTTCTGCCTTGATTTATTTCAATCAGGATGGCAAGGAGACTTCATAAGTATCACTATGGTAACTGCCTAGCAACCAGATGGGGTTACCCTAGCAACCGAGTAACAAATCACATATCTCTGCATCACAAAAACGTAGAGACTTCCGGGTTGATTTATTTCAATCAGGATGGCAAGGAGACTTCATTAGTATCACTATGGTAACTGCCTAGCAACCAGATGGGGTTACCCTAGCAACCGAGTAACAAATCACATATCTCTGCATCACAAAAACGTAAAGACTTCCGGATTGACTTATTTCAATCAGGATGGCAAGGACACTTCATTAGTATCACTATGGTAACTGCCTAGCAACCAGATGGGGTTACCCTAGCAACCGAGTAACAAATCACATATCTCTGCATCACAAAAACGTAGAGACTTCCGGGTTGACTTATTTCAATCAGGATGGCAAGGAGACTTCATTAGTATCACTATGGTAACTGCCTAGCAACCAGATGGTGTTACCCTAGCAACCGAGTAACAAATCACATATCTCTGCATCACAAAAACGTACAGACTTCCGGGTTGACTTATTTCAATCAGGATGGCAAGGACACTTCATTACTATCACTATGGTAACTGCCTAGCAACCAGATGGTGTTACCCTAGCAACCGACTAACAAATCACATATCTCTGCATCACAAAAACGTAGAGACTTCCGGGTTGACTTATTTCAATCAGGATGGCAAAGAGACTTGATTAGTATCACTATGGTAACTGCCTAGCAACCACATGGGGTTACCCTAGCAACCGAGTAACAAATCACATATCTATGCACCAGAAAATCGAAGAGACTTCTGGGTTGATTTATTTCAATCAGGATGGCAAGGACACTTGATAAGTATCACTATGGTAACTGCCTAGCAACCAGATGGGGTTACCCTAGCAACCGAGTAACATATCACATATCTCTGGATCAGAACATCGTAGAGACTTCCGGGTTGACTGATTTTACTCAGGATAGCAAGGACACTTGATAAATATCACTATGGTAACTGCCTAGCAACCAGATGGGGGTACCCTAGCAACCGAGTAAAAAAACACATATCTCTGCACCAGAAAATAGTACAGACTTCCGGATTGACTTATTTCAATCAGGATGGCAAGGCCACTTCAATAGTATCACTATGGTAACTGCCTAGCAACCAGATGGGGTTACCCTAGCAACCGAGTAACAAATCACATATCTTTGCACCAGAAAACAGTAGAGACTTCAAGGTTGACTTATTTCACTCAGGATGGAAACGAGACTTGATTACTATCACTATGTTAACTGCCTAGCAACCAGATGGGGTTACCCTAGCAACCGAGTAACAAATCACATATTTCTGCACCAGAAAATCGTACAGACTTCTGGGTTGGTTTATTTCAATCAGGATGGCAAAGACACTTGATTAGAATCACTATGGTAACTGCCTAGCAACAAGGAGGGGTTACCCTATCAACCAAATAACAAATCACATATCTCTGGATCAGAACATCGTAGAGACTTCCTGGTTGACTGATTTTACTCAGGATAGCAAGGAGACTTGATAAATATCACTATGGTAACTGCCTAGCAACCAGATGGGGGTACCCTAGCAACATATCTCAGCAGTTATAAAATGCTATTTGACGACTTTTGCCACGGCAAGCACCACTCACATTTTCTTCAGGAAATGTACATTCTAGTTTTATTTGTTTCCCTGTCTCAACCTCGGGACTCCTATCCTGAGGTCACCAGAACCGGCTGGATCCAGCACCATTCCTGCTTTGTGTTGGACTCCACTGCTACGTGTCGCTGAATGAGGATGACTAAATGCAGCTGGTGCCAGCCAAACATCACTTCAGTCTATTATGATGGACTTCAGAGGATGAACTGATGCCAACTCCAACCATGGGATACTTCATATGCCATTGTCTGAACCTTGAATCTAGGATGGACCACACCGAACCTCACCGAAAATACCGGCCAGGCTGAACTGCGTTTCACATCCCTGATCTCTGCCTGCATCACCTCGGTCTATTGATGGACTACGAACTTGAAATAGAATGCATAGACTAACAATTGCCAACAAAAGCCTTCATCAGCCAATTAACAAGGACAATTACATCTATGTGAACTTCTGCAGTTAATCCAAGATGGACTTCAAAGACATTGGTCATTAATCTTACAGTTCAAACAAAATCGATGTTTAAACACTGACCATTAACACTTACTTAGTTTAATGATTTTAAACCATGACTTTAACTATACATAAGTAAAATTTACATTATATTCATGATGTTAGCCAGAGGTGAACTGACCCTCTCAGTGAGTCTGGTTTCTCCCAAGGTTATTTTTCTCCATTAATCAACATCTTATGGAGTTTTGTGTTCCTTGCCACAGTCGCTTTCAGCTTGCTCACTGGGGTTACTAATACAATTATTATTTAATTACTTATATTTAAACACGATTAACAATCGTATTTTATCTAATTGCACAATGATGATTCATCGACATTATAGACATGATTTTATCGTATGTTAATGCCTGATCTTCTGTAAAGCTGCTTTGAAATGATGTGTGTTGTGAAAGGCACTATGCAAATAAAATTGACTTGACTTGACTTGCTAAAGGATCTGGACCCCATAGAAGTCAGACAAACCGAAGGTATCACAAGAAAAAGAGAGATGAGCAGGATCTAAGAGTATGGGTAGGATAATATATATATGAAGAATATCTAAAAGATTGGAAGGTGCTAGGCTATGAAGAGCCTTGAAAGTCAGTAACAGAATCTTGTAATCAATACAAAATTTTATAGGAAGCCAGTGAAGTTGTTGAAGAATAGGTGTTATATGGACAGAGTTAGAAGTTTGTGAAATAATCTGCGCAGCTTAGTTTGTACCAGCTGTAATTTATACTGAAGTTTTTGTGATAGACCAAATAAAAGGGAATTACGATAGTCCAAATGGGCATGTACGAGAGTGACAGTTCTGTGAGTTGATAGACATCGACGAAGAAAATGTATGGTGCGCAAGTGGAAGTAAGCAGTACGGGTAATATTATTTACATGTGCTTCGAAAGAAAGAGTACTATCCAGAATGACACCCAGACTCTTAACTTTGAAACAGGGAAGGACAGTGGAATTGCCAATGGTCAGAGCAAAACTTTTTGAATAGACAAGATTATGCTTAGTTATATATTATACAAGAAGTACCTCAGTTTTATTACTATTGAGTTTGAGGAAATTACAAGAAAACCATGATTGTATTTCAAGTACATTTACATTTACATTTACATTTATGCATTTGGCAGACGCTTTTATCCAAAGCGACTTACAGTGCACTTATTACAGGGACAATCCCCCCCGGAGCAACCTGGAGTTAAGTGCCTTGCTCAAGGACACAATGGTGGTGGCCGTGGGGCTCGAACCAGCAACCTTCTGATTAACAGTTATGTGCTTTAGCCCACAACTATTTATGAAGGGAAAATGGTGGAAGAGAAGAATTTGTCTTGGTGGAAAGATAGAGCTGGGTGTCATCAACATAGCAGTGAAAGTAGATTCCACATTTCCTAAAAATCTAACTTAGATGTAGGAGATAGATTATAAATAATAAATGGCCTAAGACTGATACCTGTGGAACTCCAGTAGTAACTGTATAGCACTGTGAATGAAATTTGTGCGACCAGATAGATACAATTTAAACCAAGTGAGAGAAGTGCCTGTAAAACCAATGGATAGTAATCTCTCTCTAATAGAATATTGTGTGAGATAGTGTCAAAAACTGTGCTTAAATAAAGAAGAATAAGTATAGACAAAAGACCTGAATCAGCTGAAATTAACAGTGATTTTGACCAAAGCAGTTTCAGTGCTGTGATGTGGGCGGAAACCTGATTGGAACGATTCATAAAGGTTATTAGCTTGAAAATGTGTGTGAACCTGAGAAGCAACTATCTTTTCTAAAAATGTTTAGAGAAATGGTAAATTGGAGATAGGTCTGTAATTTTCATGTATTTGAGGATCTGAACCAGGTTTCTTCAGTATAGGACTGATCACAGCAGTTTTAAAAGATGACGGTACACACCCTGAAATAAAAGATGAGTGCATAATTTTTGTTATAATGGGGAGTAGGGGAAGTAAACAGGCTTTAACCAAATATGTAGGGAGGGGATCTAGCTGAGAAGTAGATGATTTGGAATTACGAATAAAATTAGATATTTCAATATCTGTCGGAAGATCAAAACTCTAGTTTGAGATATTGGATAAGATGAACTACAAGCTAAATTACTCATGGCATTCAATTGCTGATGAATGTTGGAGATTTTATCCTTAAAAAGTTCAAAAAAGTGTTATAATAAGCTTTAGATTGCATGTGAGCTGGAAGAGTATCAGGGACTGAAGAAAGTTATTTACAGTAGACAATATAAATATATTTATTCATACAGAACAAACTCTTAAAAAGGAGTCTTCAACACAGATATTCTGTGTCCAGTCATGGAGCAAAAACAATAGTTGGTTCCAACATAAAGAAAACAAAATCTTCCCAACATATATCATGAATATTCTTTTTTATTTTAATGTTGAAATAACTGGACTGTTTCATTTTTTAAATTAAATCTATAAACAGTTGAGCCTGGCCTCACCTTGAGCCTGGCCTCACGTGTCATCCTTGGGACGAATACTGTCACACTGGTGCCGAAACCCGGGAATACGTTGTCCAGTCATGGAAGGTAATCGCCCCGTAGAGTCCTCCCAGCTGGCGGAGGTCCTCCAGTCCCTCGCTGCGATGCATCAGAGCCACCAACAGTCCCTGCTTGAGCTCCGGCAGGACCAGGATCGTCGCTTCTTTGAAATCATGCAGGCTCAAGCAGAGGATCGGCTTGCGATCCGGAGCCTTCTCGGCCAGGAGGCTGCTTCAGCCACAGCCGCGACCCCGGACCCCCGTGCCTCGTTGCCCCCGCCCGCGTTACAGAAGATGGGGCCGGCGGATGATCCAGAAGCGTTCCTCGACCTCTTTGAGCGCACCGCCGAGATTTGGGGCTGGCCGTACGACCAGTGGGCAGCTCGCCTTGTTCCTCTGTTGTCCGGGGAAGCCCAACTCGCGGCTCAACAATTGCTGGCAACGAGTCTCCTGGCCTATGCTGACCTCAAGAGAGCCATCCTGCAACGGGTTGGTTGGAGCCCGGAAGAGAGCCGTCAACTCTTCCGGGCCATGAAGCTGGAGAAGGCCGACCGGCCATTCGCTTTTGCCCAACGGCTCCGAGACGCCTGCCGGAGGTGGCTGCTAGTGGGGGACCGCAACGTCGAGGGAATCATCGACCAGGTGGTGCTGGAACAGTTAATCCAACGGCTGCCCAGGAGAACGGCGGAGTGGGTCCAGTGCCACCGCCCGGCGTTGCTGGAGGCTGCTGTCTGGCTCGCGGAGGACCACATGACGGTGATCCCGAGGGTGGAGGAGCCCTCTCTTCCCCCTTCCCCTGTTTCTTCCCCTGTTCCCTCCCCTTCCCCTCTGCCTTCTCGCTCTGCTCTCTCCCCAGGACCCGTTCCTGCCCCCCGTAGGCGTGGAGGATTCGCGAGACCAGCTTCCCGGCCTTGGGAAGCAACATATTCCCCTTCCCCAACCTTCAGCCCCCCTCCCCCTCAGGTGGGGGTGCCCGCCAGCACGGGTGCGACCGTGGCGCCTGGGCCGGCCTGCTGGAGGTGCGGAGACCCGGACCACTTCCGGGATCAGTGTCCGCTGATGGAGGTGGGGACGGTGGTGCGGGTCTCCGATGTCCCGCAGGCTGCCCCCGATCGGGCTGGAGCGTACCGTATTCCGGTAAGGATCCAGGGGGGTACACCATGGTTCCAGACCACCATCCACCAATGCTTGGTTCAACCCGGGGCTTTGGGCTCAGCTAAATGGGTGAGGGTGAGGTGTGTGCATGGGGATGTTCACAAGTATCCCATGGTGACTTTGGCAATCAAATTCCGGGAGAAAAACATAGTGTGGAGGCAGTGGTTAGTTCCCGCCTCACCCATCCGCTAATCTTGGGTACTGATTGGCCGAATTTTAGAAATTTATTGCAGGGAGTTTGTGCGGATGGGTCCTGCATGAAAGTGAAGAGATGTGTGATGTGCGATGCTTTGGCGGGGGAGGTGGAGCCGGGGCCGTCCTTGGCTGCTCCGAATGATGAGGGAAGGGGCGAGGTTGTCGCCCCTCCTCTCAGGGAATTCCCAGAGGGGGACTTCCCCTTGGAGCAGTCGTGGGATGAAACCCTTAAGCACGCTTTTGACCAAGTGAGAGTAATCGATGGTCAACAACTCCGGCCGGGCGTCGCCGTTTCATATCCATATTTTTCGGTTATTAAAGATCGGTTGTACAGAGTGACGCAGGACGCTCAAACAAAGGAGGAGATGACACAATTGTTGATTCCACGGAGCTGCCGGGAAATGGTTTTCCAGGCGGCTCACTATAATCCTATGGCCGGTCACCTAGGGGAAAGGAAGACACTTCTCCGTCTAATAGCCCGTTTCTGTTGGCCGGGCATTGGTGGCGACGTCCGCAGGTGGTGTGCGGTGTGCCGCGAATGTCAGCTGGTAAACCCACCGGCCACCCCAAAAGCGCCTTTGCGCCCCTTTCCATTGATCGAGGTTCCCTTCGAGAGAATTGGAATGGACCTCGTCGGGCCATTAGAACGGACGGCACGCGGACACCGCTTTGTGTTATTCCTGGTGGATTACGCAGCGCGATATCCGGAAGCAGTGCCTTTGAGCAACATCTCAGCACGTAGTGTTGCCGGGGCACTCTTCAAGATAATCTCCCGGGTGGGGGTTCCGAAAGAAATCCTCACCGACCAAGGCACTACTTTTATGTCACGAACACTTCGCAAACTTTACGAGCTCTTGGGCATTAAGTCGATTCACACTAGCGTGTACCATCCTCAAACAGATGGACTAGTGGAACGATTTAATAAAACGCTCAAAAATATGATTCGTAAATTCGTACACGAAGACGCTAGGAATTGGGATAAGTGGCTTGAGCTCCTGTTATTCGCAGTACAAGAGGTCCCGCAAGCCTCCACAGGGTTTCCCCATTCGAGCTGCTGTACGGGCGACGCCCACACGGGGTCCTCGACGTCATCCGTGAAGCTTGGGAGGAGGGACCTTCTAATAGTAAAAATGAAATTCAATACGTTCTTGATCTTCGAGCAAAGCTCCACACATGTGAGGCCAGGCTCAAGGTGAGGCTTTTTAATATATATTTTGAGTTGACACTATAAACAGATATGCCACTGAAGCACGCTTCTAGCGCCAGACTTTCTCTCTCTCCCTCTGGAGGTCCTCTGGCTGCCTTTTATGCCGCTCTCCCCGTGCTCACTGAAATTAGACACAGGTGTTAGACATAATTTAGCTCAGGTGTAGGCGCCCTTACCGCTTTTCTCTTCCGGACGGGCACTTGACCACGCCCCCACTGCCACAACAGTCTATCAAAATTCACATATAGTATTCACATATTATGATGTATTCTATACGCAACAATAATAACACTAACATATAACAAAAATAATAACACTAATTATGATTATTATAATATATTTATGTATTTTTAATTATTCAAAATTTTATAAAATTATCAAACTATTTAAAAATTTAAAAAAGTTTAATATTAACAAATGTAAAACAGTTAAAGGATGGGCAAGGAGGAGGCGAGAACCGGCTTGTCAATATAAATAATAATTTAATGAAAACTCAAAAACACATAACGGACATACATAACAGACATGCCCGTAATTCTCTCTCTCTCTCGAACAATTGTCACCGGCCATCTTTATCCCTCGCGCCCCTCAGGCCGATTGGGGACCGGGCGCGCGATATTCCGACCCGGCCCCCCCCCCCGCTCCACATTCCTCCCGGCGTTATCTCAGGCCGGGGTCCCACCGGCATGACGTACACCCCCCCATCCCTGGGGCGGGGTGTATCTCACATCCCGCGTGGTAATCCCCGCCTTCCTCGCCCTGGGAGGAGACAGGAGGGGAAAAACAACAACAAATAGGCGAGGGAAAAGGCCAACACAGTGCGAAAGGGAGAGAGAGAGGAGAGAGAGAAAAAGCTCACTCACCGGTTCTCTGATGTACCGTCGCGTGGTCCTCGAACACTCCTCCACACTCAGGCGGATGACAGCCGCTCCACCCCCGGGCGAACCGGAGTGAAACCGTCGAGCCCCAGCGGGCAGAACGTGCCTCCGCTTTTCTGGCGGCAAATGGGGACACTCCTCCGCCCCTGGCAGCGGCTCTACCGCTCCGGGCGGTCGGAGAGTTTCTTCCCTCCTCCCCTCGCGGACGGCGGTCTTCCCTCGACCCCTCCGCGTCTCTGGGGACGGCAGGGCACTCCTTCGCCCCCGGCAGCGGCTCCCTCGCTCCAGGCGGTCGGGGTATCCAGTCCCCACTTGCCCCGCGGACGACGGCCATACCCCGCATCCGGGCGGTCGGGCTACTCCGTCACCCGGCAGATGGCAGCGCCGCTCCCCTAGGTGGACGGCAGTGTCGAGGACTCTGCGACGGCCATCCCTCCTCCTTCCCGGCTTTCGGCACCAATGTAAAACAGTTAAAGGATGGGCAAGGAGGAGGCGAGAACCGGCTTGTCAATATAAATAATAATTTAATGAAAACTCAAAAACACATAACGGACATACATAACAGACATGCCCGTAATTCTCTCTCTCTCTCGAACAATTGTCACCGGCCATCTTTATCCCTCGCGCCCCTCAGGCCGATTGGGGACCGGGCGCGCGATATTCCGACCCGGCCCCCCCCCCCGCTCCACATTCCTCCCGGCGTTATCTCAGGCCGGGGTCCCACCGGCATGACGTACACCCCCCCATCCCTGGGGCGGGGTGTATCTCACATCCCGCGTGGTAATCCCCGCCTTCCTCGCCCTGGGAGGAGACAGGAGGGGAAAAACAACAACAAATAGGCGAGGGAAAAGGCCAACACGGTGCGAAAGGGAGAGAGAGAGGAGAGAGAGAAAAAGCTCACTCACCGGTTCTCTGATGTACCGTCGCGTGGTCCTCGAACACTCCTCCACACTCAGGCGGATGACAGCCGCTCCACCCCCGGGCGAACCGGAGTGAAACCGTCGAGCCCCAGCGGGCAGAACGTGCCTCCGGTTTTCTGGCGGCAAATGGGGACACTCCTCCGCCCCTGGCAGCGGCTCTACCGCTCCGGGCGGTCGGAGAGTTTCTTCCCTCCTCCCCTCGCGGACGGCGGTCTTCCCTCGACCCCTCCGCGTCTCTGGGGACGGCAGGGCACTCCTTCGCCCCCGGCAGCGGCTCCCTCGCTCCAGGCGGTCGGGGTATCCAGTCCCCACTTGCCCCGCGGACGACAGCCATACCCCGCATCCGGGCGGTCGGGCTACTCCGTCACCCGGCAGATGGCAGCGCCGCTCCCCTAGGTGGACGGCAGTGTCGAGGACTCTGCGACGGCCATCCCTCCTCCTTCCCGGCTTTCGGCACCAATGTAAAACAGTTAAAGGATGGGCAAGGAGGAGGCGAGAACCGGCTTGTCAATATAAATAATAATTTAATGAAAACTCAAAAACACATAACAGACATACATAACGGACATGCCCGTAATTCTCTCTCTCTCTCGAACAATCGTCACCGGCCGCCTTTATCCCTCGCGCGCCTCATCAGGCCGATTGGGGACCGGGTGCGCGATATTCCGACCCGGCCCCGCCCCCCTCCTCTCCACAACAAAATATCAGAATATATATTTTTTTACTATCATCAGGATGTCTCACCAGTGTACTACCAATCCATCTGAGGATAACAATTATTACTTTTCTGCAAAGCCCCAGGATAGCTATAAATCCAAACAGAAAGTCACTAGTGTTTAACTTTCAGGAGGAGGAAGATAAAATGTGCTTTTCACTCTGACAGAAGTTTACCCAAATATTTACTCACCTTCATTTCGTTCCAAAACCCGTATGACTTTTTCTTTTCTGTGGAAAGTGAATGGTGACTGAGGCTATCATTCTGCACAATTTTTCCTTTTGTGTTTCACCGAAGAAAGGAAGTCATATGTATTTGGAACGACATGTGGGTGAGTAAATGATGACAACATTTTGATATTTGGGCTACTGTCCCTTTAAAAAAATAATTGGAAAATGCAGACGGTACTATGCTATTTAAACTTCAGATGACCTAACGGGAGATGACACTCTTTTTCTCAGTGTCTGACAGAGCTGTGGACACGGGGTTTGCTGTCATTTGCATTGACCATTGTACTGAACAAGTTTGGCCTCTCTTTTTTTCCTGATGAGAGGCTTTTGGCCATTTACTTCCACCCTGGCTGTCTGTTTGGAGCTGTGAATGGCCTTCACTCCAGGCTCACACAAAGGATTCTTTGTGCCACGGCCGCACAATATTCATCATGTAATGCCTGTAAGACAAATCTGATTGGACACTCTTGTCACTTTGAAGTGCGTCCAGGGGGCAAGCTGATTGGTAGTGGCGAATTTTACTCTCTGTCTCTTTCTCTCTCAAACCTTAGGGATAATATAGGGACGTTTGGGGTGGGACAAAAATGTTAGTTTTAGTTTTTAAAACACAGTATATTATAAATTTTAAATCTTCACAACCCACCTTCTTTAAAAATTAAAATGCCACTACATAGCCCAGAAAAATATTTATAAAATCGTTAATAAAGAAATATCACATGAGCAAGAGTGCTGCTGTGCCTTATATCTGCACGGGTGTGATTCGGCCGCAGTCTCGTGCCACAGGTAATCCATACTGATATACGCTGCAACAATGATTGTGTAATGTTTAATGTGTTGGTTCATGTATTCCATGTCTTTTATTTTGAAAAGTTTATTTCCTGTATCCCTAGTCATGTGATTCCTGTTTCCCTCCATGTTCTTGTGTCTTGTTTTCATTGGTTTAATGTCTTGCAACTCATTATCAGTTCTAGTTTGTCATTGGTTTATTATCAAGTTTATTAGTCTTGTTATCTTGTTTATAGTTCTGTCTGTTCATTGGTTGTCTTGTTACCCATGTCTGTGTATTTAAGCCCTCATGTTTTCCATTGTTCCTTGTCAAGTATTGAATGTGAGTGTAGCTGTTTATGTCAAGCCACGTTTTATGTCAAGAAATGTTTTAGTCAAGTCACGTTTCTGTATATGTCTAGTTAAGTTCACATTTATAGTTAGGGTTTTGGATTTCACGTTTGCTTAATACATTTCACTTGGGTTCTCACTTCATCGTCATCGTCGTTGTCTATGCCAGCAGCCACACGTTACAGATTGAAAGTGTGATATTGCTTTATATAATTCAACAAACAAGTAAATGTGGTGGCGTAGTGGACTAAAGCACATAACCGGTAATCAGTCTAGCTGCTCAATGGGTTTAAGATCCATAACACTCTTTTCCAATTATCTGTTGTCCAATGTCTGCGTTTCTTTGCCCACTCTAACATTTTCTTTTTGTTTTTCCGTTTCAAAAGTGGATATTTCATTGCAATTCTTCCCATAAGTCCTGCACTCCTGAGTCTTCTCTTTACTGTTGAAAATGAAACTGGTGTTGAGCGGGTAGAATTCAATGAAGCTGTCAGCAGAGGACATGTGAGATGTCTATTTCTCAAACTAGAGACTCTGATGTACTTATCCTCTTGTTTAGTTGCACATCTGGTCTTCCACATCTCTTTCTGTCCTTGTTAGAGTCAGTTGTCTTCTGTCTTTTGAATACTGTACTGTTCACCTTTTGTATGAAATCAGTTTTTTGGCAATTTAAAGCATTGTATAGCCTTCATTTCTCAAAACAACGATTGAATGACGAGTTTCTAGAGAAAGCTGTTTCTTTTTTTGCCTTTTTTTTAACCTAATATTGACCTTAAGACATGCCAGTCTATTGCATACTGTGGCAACTCAAAAACAAACACAAAAACAATGCTAAGCTTCATTTAACGAACCATTTCGTTCATTTTGTTCATTTTTCAGCTGAGGTTGAAATAATGACAAGTGATTTTCTAGTACCAAATGATCCATTTAGCATGATTACTCAAGGATAAGGTGTTGGAATGATGGCTGTTGGAAATGGGGCCTGTCTAAATTTGATCAAATATTACCTTTTTTAAATAGTGATGGTGCTGCTTTTTTATATCAGTAATCTCCTGACTATATTTTGTGATCAGTTGAATGCCACTTTGGTGAATTAAAGTACAAATTTCTTTCAGAAACAGCTAAATCTCTGCATTACCTGTACCGCCAGTGTGTATCTATGTGTGTGTGTGTGTGTGTGTGTATATATATATATATATATATATATATATATATATATATATATATATATATTGGGCTCAAAGCAGTTTAAAAAAGTGGAACAAATGGACATAATTACCAAATAGAAAGGAACGGATCTGTCACGGAAAAAGTTATTTAATTAATAAGCATTAATAAGTACTTTGAAGGTATTGAACACAGCATTTTGAGTTTTCCAAACATACTTTTTCCTAACTCCTATACCATTGGTCTGATATGCATGGAATTTTGCACATATTATCTAGAGACCCTTATGGCAAAACTTATTTTTATGATATTTCATAAATAATTATGATTCATCAAATTGTTTAGAAAGTATAAGCCAATTATAATTTTTTTTTTGGACGTGGCCCAAATTCACTGATCAACCTGTGATATCATCTGAAATATTAGATGAATAACAATTGTGTTGATAACATTTTTGTCATAAAGATCTCAAGATGCTGCATACAGAGTTTGAGAAAGTACGTTTTTGAAAAACTCAAAATGGAGGAAAGATTTTATATATGGAAATGAAAGCAGAGATAAACATTTTGTTCTGCTTCACTCAGGGAATCTTTAGTGAACCAAGAATCAATTGAACCAAGAACCTTTGGTGCTTAGACCCCTAACTTCAATTTCAGACAAAAATAGGTCAGTAAGTTGGTTATGAACTAATGGTTTCGTTCATAATCTAATCATTGTTTTAGAATTTTCTCATTCACTTTGTGTTTTAAAGAAATCATTGGTGAATAACTCCCTTGCGCATAACACACTGTAAAAGATGCTCATTTGTTGCCACCTACTGGAGTAAATATACCAACTCCATAAATGATCAAGGAATGAATCAGTGAATTAAATGAAAATGAACGATTAATCAAAATCTCCACCACTATTTGAAAAGCTGGGAACACAGAGCGACACAAAGTGATACAAAAATGAGGCGGCAGTGTGCTGTTGACTATATCAGTACTCTTGGAGTGCCCTTCATCCAATCAGATTAGAGAAATGGAACTCAGTGTTGTATAAACAGATTTCATTTATATCAGTTAGCACATTAACTTTGGAAGCCATAAAATACTAAAATTAAACTAACAGAGTGAAAACTAACAAAAACAAAACTAAACTGAAAAGGACACATGTGAAATAAAAAAATAAATAAAAAATAAATTACGAATACAAAACTTTAACAACACATTGTGTGTGTGTGTTGGTGGGGGAGGCCCTCATTATGGGCAAAAGCAATTTCATGACAATTTCTGAAGTCACACACAAAAAAAGGGTGAAAATGATTGACGTTACTTTACATTGGCCCGTACAAACCCAGACTTGAGTGGAATAACGGTTGGATGTGCCGAATGTGAACTCAATTGAAACTATTTTAATCCCCCTCCCCACACACACTTTATTCATCCCTTGAACACTCTTTCTCTCACACTTTTCAGCTTTCTATCCAGTTTTTTCTGTCCAGCATTCCACAATTCCACACAGACGGAACTGCTTCATTTAAGCGGGGGCTGTTAAACTATCATATAGTGAGCTTATATCGGTCTAATGACTATTGGAACTGGAAATGTAATATTGTCAGGTTTGTTGTACATTGAATGCAGGAAGAAACATGGGGTCTAGTTGTCAGTTTTTGTACTATGTGCTACTTTTCTGACCCTATGGTTCCTAACTCAGTTTTCAAATGTCCTTCAAATAAATACTGAAATATTTTCACAGTTTTGGTTTTGGCTCTTTACAATTCAGCAGAATTTTCTGTATATACACACATACAAACTTAACATGTTTATTATTTGTATATATTTATTTTGACATGGTATATAATAATACAATGCTTTTTTAAACAATTACGCACATTCACAAGGTAAAGTTACTCCATGAATCACTTTCTAAGGGCATTTACACACCTTATTAGAGTATACTGTATTCTGGTCTATAAATATGGCTCTGGTCCGTCTTTCAATGTAACTTAAGTCAATGGGATTCCTACATTTATCTGATTGCTAAATATACAAATATAGATAATATATAAAAATATATTATCACAGTACATAGAGGGGGCAATAAGTAATATAACTGCCACAGTACTTTTGTTTTGTAAAGATATGCACAGTTAGCATTCTGTAGTGCAATAAAATCTATTTTTGCTGCACCCTGTATATATATTTGTTGTGTAAATATCATCTTGACTATTAATTTTTGTATTTTATCCTCTTTTCTCCCAATTTGGAATGCTTAATTCCTACTACTTACTAGGTCCTCATGGTGGTGTGGTTACTCACCTCAATCCAGGTGGCGAAGGACAAGTCTCAGATGCCTCCACTTCCAAGACCATCAATCCACGGATCTTATCACATGGCTCGTTGTGCATGACACCATGGAGACTCACAGCATGTGGAGACTCATGCTATTCTCCGCAATCCACACACAACTTCCCACACACCCCATTGAGAGCGAGAACAACTAATCATGGCCACGAGGAGGTTACCCCATGTGACTCTACCCTCCCTAGCAACCGGGCCAATTTGGTTGCTTAGAAGACTTGGCTGGAGTCATTCAGTACACCCTGGATTCAAACTCGTGACTCCAGAGGTTGTAGTCAGCGTCAATACTCGCTGAGCTACCCAGGCCTCTATTTATTTTCATCTTGACTATTTATTTCACCACTATTTCAAGTCAAGCTTATTTAGCTTCTCCCTGTTTAAGTGTCTAAATAAATCCTCATTTTTTTAATGGTTGTCCGAGCATGCCCTTTGAACACCAGCCCATTAGTATGGCTTTTGTGCATAGGACTGCTCAGCAAAGTGCATTTGTTTACCATGACACAAATTTGTCCATAAGGCCTGCATCTACCACTGTAAACCCTAATGTTGTCATTACTGAAAAAAGATTGTCCTTATTACTTAATAAAATTACTTGAAATGTCAAGTTTGGGGCTCGTAACTCAAATATCAAAATTTCCTATAACTTCTTTAACTTATAAAGTCTATAGACTTGAGATTTTAAGTGTTAATAACTTATGTTTATTATTTATTATGTTTCCTTGGTCCACATGGGAAACATGTGGGCATTTAAGAAATCATAGAGTTTTTAGGTCTTTTGTAGTGTTATTTATGTTGTTTTGTTGCAAATAGGCCAAGTTGTTTTTCATGTGATGGCACCATTAGGGTGATCTGTGTCTCCTTTGGTCAAATTGGACCCTGTACACACTATCTCAGTTAATTTTGTGCATTTGCAACTGAAGTACAGGTATATATGCAATTCTGTTGAGAAATACATATATTTCATGATTGATGTAGAATTCGTCATAAACTTCTTTAATTGAGCTGTGTTATTGTATGATCCAAATTTGAGCCAGTTGAGCAAAAATTATTACGTAGAAACAACAATATTTAAATAGCAAATCTAAGTTAAAGGGATCGTTTCACTCAAAATTGAAAATTCTCTCATTATTTACTCACTCTCCTGGCATCCCAGATTTGTATGACTTTCTTTCTTCTGCTGAACACAAATTAAGATTTTCAGAAGAATATTTCAGCTCTGAAGGTCCATAAAATTCAAGTGAATGGGTGCCAAATTTTGAAGCTCCAAAATCCACATAAAGGCTGCATAAAAAAAAATTCCTATAACTCCAGTGGTTAAATCCATGTCTTCAGAAGTGTTGTGATAGGTGTGGGTGAGAAACAATATTTAAATCAGTTTTTATCATAAATTCTCCTCCCTGCCCAGTAGGTGGTGAAATGCATGAAGAAAGAGAATCACCAAAAACACAAGAAGAAAAATGAGAAAGTGAAAGTTTTCTGTTTCACTTATCACGTTCCATGTCACGATCCCTTGTTGTCTGTCCCGTGTTTTCTGTTTCACTCATCACTGCCGTCTCTGTGTTATTGTACGCAAATGTTTGTTATTTTGTTATCATCTTGTCTGTCTATTTAAACCCGCTAGTTTTCCCTTTCCTTCGTCGTTCGTTAACGTTTCATGTTTATTCCTATGATCTGTCGTTGTTCTCTCTCTGCCCCCCTTGTTCGTTCGAGGATTACCCAGCCCTTCGTGGATGTTCGCTGTCTGTCCTACCAGCTGTGTATTATTTTGTGTTTGAGTTTGATTTTCTTCCCATCGTGGACTTTTCATTTGTTCCTGTGTTTTTTCAGTTATCGTTGCTAATAAAGCCGCATTTAGATCCAACCTCCCGCCTGCCTTCTCCTGATTTCCCCACACCCATAACACATATATACATATATGTTTGTATTAAAGAGTGCACTGGTAATGCATCAAGTTTGCTACATTCAATGAATAAGTCAACACATATCTGACGCTGCTTTATTCACATCCCTATGAAATAATGGCTTGATTCTCCAATCCTGATTCTGCTTTATTATTCAATAAAGTGTTTTTCTTGGTCTTCAGTTGCCACATGCTGTGCTTTATTCATCATGACACAACCCCATCAGTTACATAGTTAGCTCAGCAAACAACCCATCAAACAAGTTTTATTGCAGCTTTTTACTACGAACTGCAAGTTCAAGCTTAAAGAGATAGTTCAGCCAAACACGTGATCCACAGAGGAAAGAAAGTCATACGGGTTGTGAAAAACATAGTAAAAGATGACAGAATTGTAACTTTTGGATGAACTATCCGTTAATAATGCTTAACGTAACAGTTTTGTGGTTTTAGACAGGGAATAGACATTTATATTTATATTTTGAAGTGTACGCACACAGAAATGTACCATAACATAACATACCATGGTACATAATAATGATCACCATTCAGCACCATGGTATACACTCACCTAAAGGATTATTAGGAACACCTGTTCAATTTCCCATTAATGCATTTATCTAATCAACCAATCACATGGCAGTTGCTTCAATGCATTTAGGGGTGTGGTCCTTGTCAAGACAATCTCCTGAACTCCAGACTGAATGTCAGAATGGGAAAGAAAGGTGATTTAAGCAATTTTGAGCGTGGCATGGTTGTTGGTGCCAGACGGGCCGGTCTGAGAATTTCACAATCTGCTCAGTTACTGGGATTTTCACGCACAACCATTTCTAGGGTTTACAAACAATGGTGTGAAAAGGGAAAAACATCCAGTATGCGGCAGACCTGTGGGCGAAAATGCCTTGTTGATGCTAGAGGTCAGAGGAGAATGGGCCGACTGATTCAAGCTGATAGAAGAGCAACTCTGCCTGAAATAACCACTCGTTACAACCGAGGTATGCAGCAAAGCATTTGTGAAGCCACAACACGCACAACCTTGAGGCGGATGGGCTACAACAGCAGAAGACCCCACCGGGTACCACTCATCTCCACTACAAATAGGAAAAAGAGGCTACAATTTGCAAGAGCTCACCAAAATTGGACAGTTGAAGACTGGAAAAATGTTGCCTGGTCTGATGAGTCTCGATTTCTGTTGAGACATTCAGATGGTAGAGTCAGAATTTGGCGTAAACAGAATGAGAACATGGATCCACCATGCCTTGTTACCACTGTGCAGGCTGGTGGTGGTGGTGTAATGGTGTGGGGGATGTTTTCTTGGCACACTTTAGGCCCCTTAGTGCCAATTGGGCATCGTTTAAATGCCACGGCCTACCTGAGCATTGTTTCTGACCATGTCCATCCCTTTATGGCCACCATGTACCCATCCTGTGATGGCTACTTCCAGCAGGATAATGCACCATGTCACAAAGCTCGAATCATTTCAAATTGGTTTCTTGAACATGACAATGAGTTCACTGTACTAAAATGGCCCCCACAGTCACCAGATCTCAACCCAATAGAGCATCTTTGGGATGTGGTGGAACAGGAGCTTCGTGCCCTGGATGTGCATCCCACAAATCTCCATCAACTGCAAGATGCTATCCTATCAATATGGGCCAACATTTCTAAAGAATGCTTTCAGCACCTTGTTGAATCAATGCCACGTAGAATTAAGGCAGTTCTGAAGGCGAAAGGGGGTCAAACACAGTATTAATATGGTGTTCCTAATAATCCTTTAGGTGAGTGAATATATATATATATATATATATATATATATATATATATAATATTAGTGATAAAACATTATATTATTCAAGATGATTAATCTACCAACAGCCTTGTCAATGGAGAAACATTTTCTGATATCACATATTTTGGTGTAAATATTATACGCATCACCTATCCGTATGAAATAAAAAAGATGGATTATACAGAAATGAGTAGATATTTCACATGACTACATTGAACATGCTCAGATAAAGTTAGCTGTACTCCTAAATAATATTCCTTCTTACAGATAATACTACACATTGCTCTTTTCCTTCCTTCATTCTTGGCTTTTTGAATGATGTCTCAGTAAATAGGATTAGCGAGAACCATTTTATGGGACTCTTTTCATTTAATTAGCTTGTGACCTCTTCAGTTAATTATCCTGAAATGGCTCAAAGACTAGGCATATTTTAACCACCCTGAGTGACACACACACACACACACACACACACACACACACACACACACACACACACACACACACACACACACACACACACACACAATAACTAACACCTCAAGGGTGAGTGAATGGAAAGGCAAGAGAAGGCAGAGAAATACAGAGAGATTGAGTGTGGCATTGATTGGCGTAAGAGCCAGGTTGTATTGACGAAGAAACTTTTTTTTTTGTAAGGAAGTGAAATGCCTTAAGCCTTTCGTTCAAATATGTAATTGTTGTAGATTGATTGAGTGCTCTTTTGTAAGGAATGGTATTAAGCTGATTTTGGTGGAAAGAGAGAAAAGAATGAATAGTACCTCCATTAAAAGGTAAAGTAGAATAGATTTTAAAGCTAAAGAAAAAAAATTGATTGTATTTACAGAGTGTTAACATGGACAGCATAACAATTTTATAACGAGAAGCGGGAAACACTGAATTTACAAGTTGAAATCACAATGGAAACAAATTTGGGATTTATTTTGACTTTAGTTTGTACCAATTTAGTGTTGTGTGAACATCGGTTTCTCAGAACAGGCTTCAGTCCCCTTCTTCCTTTGTGGCAGCACAAGAATTATGAAATACATCACAGTGCATTACAATACATGAAAATGCTAAACAAATAAGTCATCAAAGTGCACACTAAACACACCAGACTTATCTCACTGTAAATTAGGTGACATTAGGTCAAAAAGTTCTGCTGCTAAAATCGGTTTGTGCTTATCTAAATTCAAATCACTGCCCCCAGTGGCTGAAGCTGGAAGTGTTGTTGAATGTATGAGCATGCGTTAACTCCAGTTTCTGGGTGAAATGTCCAGTGTGGTGCCAAAAGTGAGTTGTATTTTAGTTGTAAATTATTTAATTTAGTCAACAGGAATGCCTAATTTATTCACCACATCCCCTAACCCAAAACCCAACTCTAAACCTAACGATCAGTTGAGTAAAAATGTCATATAAAAACAAAAATGCAACCACAAAATTGTCCTCACTATTGTTTATGTGAGCGCATAAACAATATTACAATATTACTTCCTGGATTCCATAGGACCAGAACTCATGTCTCAGAGGTACCGGTACAGGGTAATGTAAACATTTGAATTGATGCAAATATGTCTGAAGGGGTATGGTGCTTGTCAGTAATTTGGTAGGATTATTTCGGGTACATGAACTTTCAGAAGCAACATGTTGATTTCATCATGTTGAATGCATATCCTTTGCTCTTTATTTGGATGTACTAGCATTTTGTTTTCAGAAAGTGAAAAAAATAGAAAGCAATATGAAATTGACCAACACATCTATTGAATTCCAACCAAAATCAATTGAACGCTGCATCACAAGTTCAATCACATCGTAATTACGACTTTATACTCATAAGGAGGAACCTTCCAAGAGAAATTGAAGGCAGCAGGAGCTTTAGTTAAATTATTAGCTTAAATTTTGACTTTACTTTTAATTTTAGATTGATCTTTTATTTACATTAAGCCTTAGCTTTTGTTTAGCTTTCATTTGAGCATTTGTTTTAGCTTAAATTTAGCTTTAGTTTATTGGGCATAACCATAGTTGGCTATGCTTTTATGTTTTGCCTTAGTTTTAATCTTAACTTTTGCTTTAATTTTATTTTATCCTAAGCTTTAGTTTAGCTTTAATTTTAGCTTTAGCTTTTGTTTTAGTTTAGCTTTAACTTTAGCTTTTGCTTTAGTTTTAGTTTATTGGGCATTTATCGGTCCCTTGAGCTCCCGGAATTGGATGACGATAATCACCGCTGCATCGGAGAGCATTACAGCGGCATCTGATGTTGATGGCTCGTCTGCGCCGCCACTTTCGGGTCTGTGCGCCCAGTCTGAGCCTGATGCACAGAAGTCCGATATGCTTCCCTGGGTACCGCGAGTGCGAGGTTGGACCGGAAAGTTCCGTCCCCCTCCCGCTCATGGCTATTTGATTGGTTCCACGGGCATGTGCGCCGCTCACAGCCACGCACCCCCTCCCGGTTCCTTTCTTCCCGGACGTGCATGACGAGCTGAGCAAGCCAAGCTTCCTCGCTCCTCCGCTCTCACTACCCTCGGTGGTAGAGCGGTCCCAGACCACTCCCCCCTGCACGCCATGGCCCCCTCCTGCAAGTCCACCTGGCCAAGGCACTCCAAAATTTGCACTTGGGTAGTCCTGTTCTTGACGTGCTGCAGGAACTGCACTCGAACAGGCGATGGCCACCCTCGTGGTCCGGAAATGCAACACATGGACTGGACCTGGTCGCAGTAGAGGAGGTAGACAAAGCACGCTTTCTGAAACGCTCCCGTCTCTCAGCTCCATCCATTCGGAGACACCACATGACGACTCCACCCAGCAGTCCTCAGTGCCATTTCACACATCCTGCCCTGACGCAAACCTGCCGCCAGGGGCCATGCCCTGTCTGCTCGCCGAGGGCATCCTCCTGCGGCTTTCAAGAAAGAAAGAAAAGCGTTGTCCCGCCTCAACAAGCATGGGCCCAGCTCTCAGCCCCGGCGTCGAGCTCCCCGCAGAAGATGGACACCCCCTCATCTCACGGACCCCCTCGAGGACCTGGAAGGCTCCCAGGCGCTCCTGAGATGACCGACCCAGAGACCGAGATGTTAGCTCCGGAGCTGGTAAGACCACTCCATCCTCCGGTTGGGGGCCCGGGAGGAGAATATTTTGTTGAATTCATTTCATTTGGCCAAACCCCCTAACGGGGGCTGTGGTACTCACATTCTCAATAATAGAGCTATTTCCTTTTTTTGTCTCTGGGTCACCTGGCCCGCAAATGCCATTCTCATGGCACTCTGCCGCCAGGCCTCAACAGTCCCGGCATGCTGGATGCGGCCACAGTCCGCCTTCAGCCCCACGACTGTTCCCCGGACGGCCGGTTCTGATGAGTCTAGAGGACGCCTGCAACCGGACCTCCTCCTCCAGTCACAAACCCGCCCCTGCCGGGCGCGGAGCAAGGTAAGTGCTTTGAGTTTATTCTCAGCACCAAAGCCTCGGGATGCACCCTTGCCTCCCGATGCTACATTACCTGCTTCGCCCCTCTGCGAAGCCCCCGCCAGGTACGTCCAAAATACTCGTCCCCTTGGTACCCCCAGCACGGAGTTTGTAGGCATGGCTTTCACTGCTCAACCCATCACACTGGCTGTACCGGACCATTCGACTCGGTTACGCAATTCAGTTTGCCAGGCCCCGCCCCCCCTTTCTGTTTCCGCAGTAGACGGCAAAATCCCTGCGCAAAGATGTGATAGGGCCTGTCCCCCCAACCGAAATGGAGAAGGGTCTCTACAGCCCTTACTTCGTTGTACCCAAGAAAGGCGGCGGCTTACGACCAATCTTGGACTTGCGAGTTTTTCAACCGAGCACTGCTCAAACTCCCGTTCAAAATGCTCACGCAAAAGTGTATCTTAACATGCGTCCGGCACCTTGATTGGTTCGCAGCAGTAGACCTGAAGGACGCGTACTTCCACGGCTTCAGACTTGAGTCCCAAGACAAGCATGGCGCCACGGCACGCACCGTGGGATATCACCCCCACATGCCGCCAAACACCTAAACCCTGGACAGACCTCTGCTTTCTACGGGCAGGAGTGCCCCTGCAGCAGGTGCCCCGAAGCGTCCTGGTCACTACCGACGCCTCCAAATCGGGTTAGGGCGGCGTTTGCAATGAGCACGCAGCTGCGGGCCTTTGGAGAGGGGCCCCGATGCGCTAGCGTATCAATTGTCTAGAGTTGTTGACTGTTTTTTTTGCCCTGCGACAGTTCCTCCCGTTAATTCGAGACAAACATGTCCTAATCAGGTCAGACAGCACCACTACGGTAGCGTACATAAATCGCCAAGGCGGCGTACGCTCCTGCCACATGTCACGACTCGCCCGTCGTCTCCTCCTTTGGAGCCAGCAGCGACTCAGGTAGCAGATGCGTTGTCATGACAACGCTTGCCCAGTGGAGAGTGGAGGCTTATTGCACAGGTGCTGTGCAAGGTCAGGGAGGACGAGGAGCAAGTCACTCTAGTGGCTCCATACTGGTCCACCCGGGCCTGGTTCTCGGACCTCGTACTCCTCGCTACAGCCCCTTCCTGGCGAATTCCCCTGAGGAAGCACCTTCTTTCTCAGGGGCAGGGCACGCTCTGGCATCCGCATCCAGACCTCTGGAAACTCCACGTCTGGTCCCTGGATGGGACGCGGAAGATCTAGCTGGCCTACCACCTACTGTCATAGACACGATCAACCAAGCCAGAGCCCCTTCCACCAGGCAGCTCTACGCCCTGAAGTGGCGCTTGTTCGCAAATTGGTGTTCTTCCCGGGCTGAAGACCCACAGAGGTGCGCAGTTAGGTCAGTGCTCCTATTCCTGCAGGAGAAGTAGGAGGGGAGGCTGTCCCTGTCCACCTTGAAGGTGTATGTTGCTGCTATCACGGCCCACCACGACGCAGTAGACGGCAAGTCCCTTGGTAAGCACGACTTAATCATCAGGTTCCTAAGAGGCGCCCGGAGGTTAAATCCCTCCCGGCCAAGCCTGTTCCCCTCCTGGGACCTCTCGGTAGTCTTCATGGGTCGCCCAGAGACCTCCCTTTGAGCCGCTAGAATCAGTTGGACTCAGGGCCCTCTCTCTTAAGACTGCCCTGCTGATCGCGCTCCCCTCCATCAAGAGGGTCAGGGACCTGCAAGCGTTCTCTGTCAGCGACACTTGCCTGGAGTTCGGTCCGGCAGACACTCATGTGATCCTAAGACCGTGACCAGGCTACGTGCCCAAGGTTCCTACCATGCCCTTTAGAGACCAGGTAGTGAACCTGCAAGAGCTACCCCGGGAGGAGGCAGACCCAGCCCCGTCGTTGCTGGGTCCGGTACGTGCTTTGCGTACCTTTCTGGACCGCACGCAGAGTTTTAGACACTCTGAGCAGCTCTTTGTATGCTTGGGGGACAGCAGAAAGGAAACGCTGTCTCCAAACAGAGGCTTTCCCACTGGGTAGTAGATGCCATTTCATTGGCTTATCACACTCAGGCCGTGCCCCCCCTTGCAGGGCTGAGCTCACTCGACAAGGAATGTTGTGTCCTTGTGGGCATTGGCCAGGGGTACCTCCCTGGCAGACATTTGTGGAGCAGCGGGTTGGGCGACACCAAACACCTTTACAAGATACTACAATCTCAGGGTTGAATCGGTTTCATCCCGTATTTTCTCAGGTCCGAGCCAGTAGAACTCGGTAACACGCTGATGGGCTGACCGGGTGAATCGCTTGCATATACGCCCTTTCCCTCGCTTGAGGTAAAACTGTGCGTCTTTTTTCCCAGGAGATTCCACTCAACTGGAATCCCTGGTCGATTCCTCCCTAGCCCTCATGGGTCCGCATTTCGGCGGAGGAACTTGCCGACCCAATCCACTGCGGGTTCTCAAATCTACCCTGTAGTGGAATAGGTGCTCCACAGGGTGAGGACTCCTACGCGGACTCCCCCGTGTGTATTTTCCCCTTACGAGCGGACCCGCGTTTTCCTTGGGTAAGTTTCGGCTGCCCTTCAGTCGCCGTGTGTAGCAACTCCCCCCTCGCTGAGGCTGGATCTACCACCGCGCCACTTCCACGTGTCGCCTAAAAACACATGTGATGTATTCACCACCTTACCTCCCCAGCTGGGTAGGGGTGGTCTCCGCAGGGTCTTTTCCCCCTGAAAGAGTAGGAAATTGGGTAAGACCCCTTCCCTCAGTGCGTGTAAGGGCCCCGGCTGTCTATTGCTCTATACGAGAAACATAGAGAGAAAAGAGGCCCAGCCAGGCTTGGCCCGTTCCCAGGTTGGCAAGCGTCGCCTTGTTCCCCTCTCGGTCTTTTGTGGGGCATTGGGGAAGGGTACGTGTAGTCTGATACAGCTGGTCGTCTGGCATGTAAAACACACCTGCCCGCTCCTGTGTCAGACCACGTACACGGCTCAGCACATGGTGTAATTTAAATTGGACACCTAGTGTCGCTTCTCCGACACAACGTGGAGAGAGCGACAGAAGGGGAACGTCTAGGTTACGAATGTAACCTCCGTTCCCCGATGGAGGGAACGAGACGTTGTGTCCTTCCCGGCCACGTCGCTGAGCCGAGCCGCTGTAGTGGCCGGACCATTTCCGAGGGCGGGGTATGCAAATACTAGCTGCCAACTTCTCATTGGCCTTTTTTCATAGATCAGAGGTATATTCGGTGCTCAAGAGAGACCACTAGTGTCGCTTCTCCGACACAATGTCTCGTTCCCTCCATCGGGGAACGGAGGTTACATTCGTAACCTAGACGTTGGCTAACCTATTTTTATCTTCAGTTTTAAGTTTTAACTTTAGCTTTTGTTGTAGTTTATCCTAAGCTTTAATTTGGCTTTCTTTTAAGTTTAATTTTAGCTTTAGTTTACTAGGCATAACCACGTTTGGCTGCCATTTTATTTTTTAGCTTAAGTTTAATTTTAACTTTAGCTTTTATTTTATTTTAGCCAAGGCTATTGTTTAGCTTTCATTTGAGCTTTCGTTTTAGTTTAGCATAAGCTTTAGTTTTACTTTCGTTTAAGTTTACATTTAGCTTTAGTTTATTGGTCATAACCACGGATGGCTACGCTTTAATTTGTATCTTTTAGTTTAATCTGTAATATTTATTTTAGTTTAGCCTAAGCTTTAGTTTGGCTTTTTTTTTTTTTTTAGCTTTTGGTTTAGTTTAGCACAAGCTAAAGCTAAAAAAGCATAGCATTAACATTCTCTTAAAAATTTTAGTCAATTATACACACTTATACACAGATATATTATTTATTCAAATGTATGTGAATGTTTAACTTCTAAAACTAATCTTTTTGGTCCTCTGTCTGATATACCGTATTACTCAGAAAATGTTGCAATTCAACAGCCAAGATTCAACATTGAATGAGCACTCGAGCCATCTCACCCGATGGGCCTCTCCGAGAGATCCGGTATTCTAGAGTCAGCCACATTATGCTGACTCACTGTCAAGCGGAATCTCCTATCAGACATTTTTGCATTGGCTCTGGCTTGTTTTCCTTCCACTGTGGAGCTACTAGAATCGCATTGCTTCAGGTTCAGATCCTGTATGGAAACCAATAGATTCAGAGGTCGCAATTTTCCCTCTAATATCAATTTTTTACTCCATTGATGGTTAGGTTTAGGGGTTTTGTTGGGGTGTACAGTTTAGAAAATATGCATTCCTCTTCACTCTATTACACCTGTTTAGCTGAAATCAACTCACTTCACAACTCGCTTTTGTCGCCCCTCTTTGGACTTTGATGGAGCATTTCGGCAGGGGCGAAAAGTTCATCAAAATGTTGGGGGGGACAATAAACATAACAATTCTCAAGAGCAAATTTTTGAAGGGGACACCAAGTTTTTTTTTTATGTTGCTCCATTTGCATTTGTATTATTTTATTTCTTAAACAATTATTTTAAGAATATATCATTATATTATTTACAATACACATATTTTAATGATATTTTAGGCTGCCATTTTATTTTTTAGCTTAAGTTTAATTTTAACTTTAGCTTTTATTTTAAACCCCCCCCCCCCAATGAGATTTCCGCCTATGCATTTCGGTAAGCACAGACCGATTTTAACTAAAGAAAAGTCAACCTACAGTTACGAGTTCACTGCGAGATGAGTTTGCTGCACCTGTCTCTCCAATACTTAGCTATACAAATCTTCTCTTATTTGTTCATTCTGTTCATGTTTGTACAGAGACAGCTTCTGTTTACTCTCTGCTCCACAGACGGCATTGAAAACAAATGTTATCAAATTAAGTACGTTTGCCCATTGTAATCTGCTGCCAATAAAAATTTCAGGAGCAAAAATTGCTTGAAATGCTTCTTGAAGAAATGGAGAGAAAAAGAAAAAGGTCCGTTTTTAGTATTATCCCTCCCTTTTTTCCCTGGAAGCCAGAATAGTTCACTCTGTCTTGCTATGCATGTAAAGAGACTCGTCGTTTTGTTCCAAATGTGGCTGTGAGCCAAAGTCTTCAAACATTCCCACTCGCCACCCTCCGCAACACATCAACCAACCCCCCCTTACCCCATCCCACTCAGACCACCTCTCCGAAAAAGTGCTTCAAAACAGGAGACAGACAGTGTTTAAGAAGCAGTTGTTTTAAGTTTTAGGAACATTTAGGAATGGTGGTTAAAGTAATCAGTCATCAGTCAGTACTAATTAACAATAGCACAGTTCCACTCTGGACACGGACAGACAGAATAACACAGTGTTCACTGATTGGTGCCTCATTTAGATCTTGAGTGTGAGTAAGCCTTCTTTAGTGTTTAGGCCTAATAATTATGAGCAGTACTAAGTACTAAGTAAATCTTTGAGCAGTACTAATTAAATATGACAGTGAGAGGCTGCAAAGACAGCAGTATGCCTGTTATTACCAAGTATTAAGGGAATATTTTATTTTACCTACTCATTTACTAATTCTCGTGTTGTTCCAAACACATATGCTGTTATTTTTTCTGATGGAACACAAAAGGAAAATATTTAAGAATCTTTTTTCAGCTCTTTTCCATTGAAAGACATAAATTAATCATGAAAATAGTCCACATGCAACCTGGTCTCAGAATCATGTTGATGTGTTGACTATATTGTAGGAAAATGATTTTTTTGTGGCTCGTTGTACATATCGCTGCAGTTTCCTGGTGAAATGGACAATAGTGGTGATACAACAACAACTGTTATTCACTTTCACACAAATCACGAGTATAAACATCATGAGTGTTTAGTTCATAAGCACTTTTCGTCACACAACATCAAAACATCATAAAAACACTTTTACGATAGTGCACAACTTGTAAGACGGCTTACACTACATAAACTACTTTTGCAAGCTTGTATGAGTGTGATCAAATTCCGCAGTAGCACAACTGATAGAGTGTTGCACTTGCGATGTAAAGGACTGGGAAACAAGTGTCATAGAAGCACCACAAAATTACGTGGTTGCTTCAGCAATTGCATTTTTCATCCACATTTGATTTTTCTGACACTATTGGTTAGGTTAAGGTTTAAGATTTAGGATAGGGAGATCAGTTTTGCAGATTTGTTGATTTAAAACTCATCAATTTTAAATAGTTTTAGAGCCACACAGTGGACTTTTCACACTGGAACTGCCACGATACGTGTCCATATAATTTCATTTGGCAAAAATGTCGCCACAGTCACAGAATTTATCAGATGAAATAATATATATAATGCTATATCAAAGCTCTGTGTGTGAAAGTAAAACATTTTTAAACAGAAATTTAAGTCATCAGAGACAAAATGCCATGTGTCATCAAACTGAGATGAACTACTTTAATGACACTTATGGGTGCTTTATTAAGCAGTCAAGTCACTGTGTACTGCCACCATATTTAATTTATCCAATGGGACATTCATTCAATTATTTCCTTTTGTGTTGTAAAATGGGTAAATGTTAGACATCCTGGCACTTTTTATATTGATCCAAATGCTTATAACCTGATATTTTACCTTATTATAGAACCTTTGAAGACCGTCTTTTGACCAAATGTCTTTTCAGGCAAAGAGTGACACATGTAAAGACAAAGTGAGACACTTAATTTTCAACATCTAAATCAAGCTAGACATGGGCCTGTACTTTAATATATATATATATATATATATATATATATATATATATATATATATATATATATATATATATATATATATAAATTGTATTTATATTTATTTTAATTTGTTTATTGTTAATATTTATATGGGCCTGGGTAACTCAGTGTAAAGAGTTACAAAGGATAAGGAGGACACGAAGACGAGTTGCTCCTCTCAGGTAGGGATTTTAATGGGCACGCAGCAGAGCTCACAGCTTCACAAATAACAAACTCTCAGTAAACACAAACTCAGTAAACACAAAAGTTCTCTGACTTCGGGGAACACGCCAACACTGGACTGACGTGTCGTGCTCACTCCCCCACTGCCCGTGGCGTGGGTGTTTTATCTGCTCTCCCCGTGCTCACTGAAATTAGAGACAGGTGTTAGACATAATCTGGCTCAGGTGTAAGTGCCCTTACCACTTTCCTCTCTCCGGACGGGCACTTGATTACACCCCCGCCACCACACTCAGCAAGTAAAGATGCAAACTACCACACCTGGAGTCGTGAGTTTGAATCGAGGGCGTGCTGAGTGACTCCAGTCAGGTCTCCTAAGCAACCAATTGGCCAGGTTGCTAGGGAGGGTAGAGTCACATTGGGTTAACCTCCTCGAGGTCGCTATAATGTGGTTCTTGCTGTCAGTGGGGCACATGGTGATTTGTGCGTGGATGCCGCGGAGAATAGCGTGAAGCCTCCACATGCGCCATATCTCCGTGGTAACATGTTCAACAATCCATAAGCTATAAGGTGTGTGGATTGACGGCCTCAGACATGGAGGCAACTGAGATTTATCCTCCGACACCTGGATTGTGGCAAATCCCTACGCCACCATGAGGATTTAGAGCGAATTGGGAATTGTGCATTCGAAATTGGGGAGAAATGGGGAGAAATAAAAAAAAACAATACATATACATGTCACGAACCCCGCTCCTCGCTCCGCCCCCTCGAGCTTCCACGCTCGTTCCGCCCCCTCGAGCTCCCACGCTCGTTCCGCCCCCTCGAGCTCGCATGCTCTTTTTGCTCGCTCGAGCCCTCACGCCCACTTTGCTCTTACTCGCTCACATGCTCGTAGGCAATCTCCCTTCCTCGAGTTTCTCACGCGTTTCCAATCCCCCAGAACATTATGACCACATGCACTCGCGTCATCTGCACTCCTGCACATTAGTTTCACCTGCACTCGTCTCATCACCTGTCATGGTTTACACCTGCACTTGCCCCTATATATATCACTACCCTTTCGTCTCACGGTGGTTGGTTATTGTATTTAGTTTCCCGTGTCTTTGCCCCCGCTAGTCTCGTCTAGTTTTGATCCCCTCTTGAACTCCTCTTGATTACCCCCTTAGCTTGCCAGCTCCTCGTTCCCCTAGTACCCCTGTCTAGTCCCTTTGTTAGTTTACCCGCCTCTCGATCCTGTTTACCCCGGCTTTGACCCTCGCTCCCCTCGAATACTCTCCTGGATTTGCCCCCTTTACTCTCTTTGATTCCCCGGCTTTTGACCCTACGCTTCCCTCGACAACTCTTCACTGGATTTGCCCGTTTGTACTTTTGCCTGCTTTTATTGTTTCAATAAAAGCAGTTTTTTGACTTACATTGTGACTGTCTCATCTTGTGTGTGTGTGTCCGGGTTACAGAATATCCAACCTCACCGAAGACAGTCACAATCCATCACGCGGAGAATTCGCGCAGCTCACTAGAGCGGAGGTTTTCAGGGCACTCTGCCCCAGGATCTACCGGTGGGAGTCATGATCGCGCGCTCACAGCCCAGGGCCAGCAGGTACGTGCGATTTTTTATTTTTGTCACCCTGCTTCACCTGTGTCTGCCCCTGAGCCCGTTTATGCTTCTTATGCATATTTGAGCGCCGTGAACTCTGCACCCCCGGAGCGGTTTTTTGGCTCTTCGGACGCTGACCAAGGGGTTTTTATGCGAGGCAGTGGTTGTGTAACTCATAACCCCGCCCTCGACATTAAGGAGCCAGCGGCCCGACTCTTGGGGTTGCGTCAGGGGAGTCAACCCTTGGAGGTTTTTGTTATGGATTTTTGTGCCCTGGCGTACCAGGTGAATTTTGATGAGGTGGCTCTGAAAGACATTTTTCAATGTGGACTGAATGAGCCAACCTCATCATTCATGCCAGGTGGTCGCTGCTTTCTCAACCTGGCTCAGTTTATTGACCTCGCCCTACTGTACGCTGGTTCCTCGTTTACTGTGGGGGAGGCAGAAACTGAACCAGCATTCCATACCACGGCCCCCGTCTTGAAGCCTACCACGACCCCCGTCTTGAAGCCTACCATGGCCCCCGTCTTCAAGCCTACCACGGCCCCCGTCTTGAAGCCTTACACGGCCCTAGTCCCGAAGCCTGTCGCGGCCCTAGTCCCGAAGCCTGCCGCGGCCCTAGCCCCGAAGCCTGACACGGCCCTAGCCCCGAAGCCTGACACGGCCCTAGCCCCGAAGCCTTACACGGCCCTAGCCCCTAAGCCTTACACGGCCCTAGCCCTGAAGCCTGTCACGGCCCCAGTCCCGAAGCCTGTCACGGCCCCAGTCTCGAAGCCTGGCACGGCCAGCGAGTCAACGCCCATGCCCGCCACGGCCAGAGAGCCAGCGCCCATGCCCGCCACGGCCAACGAGCCAGCGCCCATGCCCGCCATGGCCAACGAGCCAGCGCCCATGCCCGCCACGGTCGGCGAGCCAGCGCCTGTAGCCTCGACCGTCCCCATGGCCACGTCCCCTGTTGGCCGAGGACGCAAGAGAAGGAAGAGGACCCCTTCTCCCCAGTCTCGTCTTGTGCTCAAGACTGCAGAGGTTCCCTCAGAGTCTTCCACAGCTCTACCGACCTCTGCTCCGCCCTCAGAGTCTTCCACGGCTCTGCCGGGTTCTGCTCCACCCCCAGAGTCTTCCACGGCTCTGCCGGGTTCTGCTCCGCCCCAAGAGTCTTCCACGGCTCTGCCGGGTTCTGCTCCGCCCCCAGAGTCTTCCACGGCTCTGCCGGGTTCTGCTCCGCCCCAGAGTCTTCCACGGCTCTGCCGGGTTCTGCTCCGCCCCCAGAGTCTTCCACGGCTCTGCCGGGTTCTGCTCCGCCCCCAGAGTCTTCCACGGCTCCTCCTCCCAAGCCTCCCAGGGCTCTTCCTCTCGAGCCTCCTAAGGCTCCTCCTCTCGAGCCTCCCAGAGCTCTACCTCCCAAGCCCCCCAGGGTTCTGCCTTTCAAGTCTCTCGAGCCTCCCAGAGCGCCGCCTCCCAGGGCTCCTCTTCTCGAGCCTTCCAAGGCTCCTCCTCCCAAGCTTCCCAGGGCTCCCCCCCTCGAGTCTTTCATGGCTCCTCCCCTCGAACCTCTCAGGGCTCTGTCCCTCGAGTCTTTCATGGCTCCACCCCTCAAGCCTCTCACGGCTTCGCCTCTCGAGTCTCTCAGGGCTCCTCCCCCTCTCAAGCCTCTCAGGGCTTCCCCTCTCGAGTCTCTCAGGGCTCCTCCTCCCCTCAAGCCTCTCAGGGCTTCCCCTCTCGAGTCTCTCAGGGCTCCTCCTCCCCTCAAGCCTCTCAGGGCTTCTCCTCTCGAGTCTCTCAGGGCTCCATCCCCTTCCAAGCCTCTCAGGGCTTCGTCTCTCGAGTCTTCCAGGGCCCCACCTCTGGAGCCTCTCGAGTCTTCCACGACCTTTTTCCCCGAGCCTCTCACGGCTCTACTCCCAGAGACTCCAGAGCTTCCTAGGGCTCCGCCTCTCGAGCCTCCTACGGCTCCGCCTCCAGAGCTTTCTATGGCTCCGCCTCTCGGGCCTCCTACGGCTCTACCCCCCGAGACTACAGAGCCTGCCAGGTCGTCGCCTCGGGGACCTCCCACGGCGCCACCTCCATTGGCTCCACCTCCTGAGCCTTCCAGGCCTTCCCCCCTAAAGCCTCCGTCGGCTCCACCTCCAGAGCCTTTCAGGCCTTCGCCCCTAAAGCCTCCTTCGGCTCCACCTCCAGAGCCTTCCAGAACCCCACCTCCAGAGCCGCCTACAGTGCCGCCTCTGACGGCACCGCCTTTCACGGCTCAGCCCGGACTTCCTGACCCTCTCCCTGTCCTGTGGCTTCTTCCCTGGCCTCCGGACCCTATTCCTGTCCGGTGGTCACCTTCCAGACCCCCGGACCCAGTCCCTGTCCTCCAGTCTCCTTCCAGACCCCCTGACCCTGTCTCTGCCCTACGGCTGCCCCCTAGATCTCCCGACCACCCGCCTGTCCGCTATGTTCCCCCAGACCTTGCCTTGATACTGCCCATTGACCCCATGGACTGTCTCATTTCCCTCTGTGCCCCTTGGACTGCCCTCAATTTTGTTTGTGTGTTTTGTGGGTTGTCTGTTCAGCTAGTCTCGTCTAGTTTTGATCCCCTCTTGAACTCCTCTTGATTACCCCCTTAGCTTGCCAGCTCCTCGTTCCCCTAGTACCCCTGTCTAGTCCCTTTGTTAGTTTACCCGCCTCTCGATCCTGTTTACCCCGCCTTTGACCCTCACTCCCCTCGAATACTCTCCTGGATTTGCCCCCTTTACTCTCTTTGATTCCCCGGCTTTTGACCCTACGCTTCCCTCGACAACTCTTCACTGGATTTGCCCATTTGTACTTTTGCCTGCTTTTATTGTTTTTTGACTTACATTGTGACTGTCTCAACTTGTGTGTGTGTGTCCGGGTTACAATACATATATTATAACTTATTAACAAAATTATAGATGAACAAATTCAAGTAGTTAATTCTTCTTAAAATATCCATTAAGATTAACCATTTGTAATATTTTGTTATATTAGAGTAAAATGTTTTCTAAACACAGGAACAATTTCCCTTTGAAAAGGATGAAGAGTTCGGTATTTGAATATATTATAATTTTGCTTGTATCAGAGTATACAAGGCTTTCAGTTTAATATAAAATCTCAGAAAGCATGTCCAAAACAGTAGGTGCAGGGGTCCTCTTTAAATGGCCTGATATGCTGTCCCGCTTTGCCAATATGTCTCTGGTAAATTGGGAAAGAGGAAAACTGATTCTAGAAAATAATACAAAATTATTTAGAATTACTCTCTACATTTTCTGATACACTTTTACATCATAAATTATTATATGTACATTTACAATCATTAAGTCAACTTTTACTTTTTATAACCTTATCAAGATTTACCTCAGATTTTTGAAATCATAAAATTTTTTATATATTATAAAGTATGTTAAAATTAAATTATGTTCATGTTATGCAGTTACAAGCTTTTGCAATTGTAATGAGTTATACTAATGTGTAACATTGACACAAATCTAAACCATTACCTTATATTTCAAATAAATCACTCTTAACAATTACACAAGGAAATATTGAGCCTTAGTGTTACAATCAAGCTTAATAGTGTTGTCATTATCAGGATAAATATCCATTATTAACCTGTATAACATAGTGTTTTTGTCTTTGTGTATCTGTAAAGCTCCATACAGTGTATATAACTGCCCTTCATCTCACTTGTGTACCCATTAGCCAGGCTTTTAAGCAATATGCAGTATATACAGTATATATATATATATATATATATATATATATATATATATAGAGAGAGAGAGAGAGAGAGAGAGAGAGAGAGAGAGAGAGAGAGAGAGAGAGAGAGAGAGAGAGAGAAAGAGAGAGCTGATATTATTGTCTATTTCATCAACAGGGACATAGCAGCCATTAACTGTTTCATCCCACAGACAATTTTTTTTTTTTCAAAGATCCACACCTTCCAAAGGGCCATGCCCCTGCCTGAGGAGGAATTCCAACCATTTCATAATGTATGGTGAAGTTGTGGTGGTGTAGTTTATGGTTTGTTGCAGCAGTTTAACAATCAGTTTAACAAGCAAATTATCCGTTTCAATTCTAGGAACCAGTCCTCGAACTCCAGAACATCCTGTCTCAAATCACTCACGATGGTGTCACAGTTAGTTATGATTAATTAGGAAGCTTCTATGCAATATGATGAAGTAGATCGTAATAATTTCCAGATAATATTTCAGTTCATCTACAGCAGACCTGTAGTTATCTACTAGTTTTGCATCATGGGTCAGATTTTACATTGGATATCAAGTGGTGAACCAACACTGGACCAAAATTATATATCATACAAAAATTTTATAAAATCAAATGTTGAAATGTTTTAATAATAACAAATGAATAAAAATAATTCATTTAATTTTAAATGAGCTTTTCTCAGACCCAAAGTGCTACAATATATATATATATATATATATATATATATATATATATATATATATATATATATATATCCATCCATCCATCCATCGATCAACAGCTTATCCTGTGTACAGGGTCGGTGGGGGCTGGAGCCTATCCCAGCTAACATTGGGCTGAAAGTGGGGGACACCCTGGACAGGTCAGCCAGTTATTTATATATATATATATATATATATATATATATATATATATATATATATTAGTTAGCGGCTCGCCTAGTGGTCACCCCCCAGCCTTCCATGGCTCGTCCCTCCATGCCTGCAATGGCCAACGAGCCAACATCCCCACGCCTGCCAAGGCCAACGAGCCCATGCCTGCCATGGCCAACGAGCCAATGGCCAACGAGCCAATGCCCACAACTGCCACGGCCAACGAGCTGGATTTCTCATCCATCCCAGAGCCAGTGTTGCCAACCTCACCCATCCCAGAGCCAGCGTTGCTAGCCTCGTCCATCCCAGAGCCAGCGTTGCCAACTTCGACCATCCGGAGGAGGAGGAAAAGAAGAAAGGCTTCTGTTCCCTAGTTTCTCTTCCACGGCTCCGCCTTCCACAGCTCCGCCCCCAGAGCCTTCCATGGCCCCGCCCACTCTCCCCGAGACTATTCCGCCAGCAGCTCCACCTGCTCCCCCAGAGACTATTCCGCTAGTGCGGCCGCCTCCCAGACCTCCTGACCCTGTCCCCAACTTGAGGTCACCCCCTTGGTCTCCTGGCTGTCCCCCGGATCTGCTCTGGTCTCCTGGCCATCTCCCGGATCTGCTCTGGTCCCCTTGGTCTTCTGGCCCTCCACCTGATCTGATCTGGTCCCCTTGGTCTCCTGGTCATCCCCCGGATCTGCTCTGGTCCCCTTGATCTCCTGGCCATCTGTCTGATCAGCTCTGGTCTCCTGGCCGTCCGCCTGATCAGCTCTGGTCTCCTGACCGTCCGCATGATCTGCTCTGATCTCCTAGCCGCCCATCTGATCTGCGCTGGTCTCCAGGCCGCCCGCCTGATCTGCTCTGGTCTCATTGGTCTCCTGGCCGCCCACCTGATCTGCTCCCTGACCTTGCCTTGTTCCTCTGCTCCCCTTGTGCCCCCTTGATCTGCCTGTTTGCCCCTTGTGCCCCCCCTGAACCACATGTTTTCCCCTACACTCCATGGAAAATCCCTGTTGTCTTTTGTTTGTGTGCTTTTATTCTTGTTTAGTTACCTGTGTTAATTTTGTAGTCCTTGTAGTTTTATTCCTTGATTTGATTTTCCCTGATTGTTTCCCCAGGTGTTCCTTGTATTCCCTTGTGTATTTAAGCCATTGTTTTCCCTGTTTCCTTTGTTAGTTTTTGCATGTTTTGTCTAAACTCTTTTTTTCCTGTGTTTTCCTTTTCCTTTTATTCTGAGTTAGCTGTCTTATCCTGTCCTACGGCCACCTCCCAGGCCTCCTGACCCTCTCCCGGCCCTACGGCCACCTCAAAGGTCGTCTGACAGGTACAGCCTCCCAGGCCTCCAGGATACAAAAAATGTTGGCTGCATTGAAGGTTCCCAAGAGCACAGTGGCCTCCAAAATTCTTAAATGGAAGAAGTTTTCCTAGAGCTGGCCACCCAGCCAAACTGAGCAATTGAGGGAGAAGGGCCTTGGTAACCAAGACCCCGATGGTAACTCTGGTTGAGCTCCAGAGATCATGTGTGGAGATGACAGGAACTTGCAGAAGGACAACCATCACTGTAACAATCCACCAAACTGGGCTTTATGGCAGAGTGGCCATATGGAAATCTCTAATTAGTGCAAGACACATTACACCACTTGGAAATAGTAAAAAGGACTCTCAGACTGTGAGAAACATGATTTTCTGGTCTGATGAAATTAAGCTTTGGCCTCAATTCTAAGCATCATGTCTGGAGGAAACCAGGCACTGCTCATCACCTGTGCAATACCATTCCGACGGTGAAGCATGGTGGTGGTAGCATCATGCTGTGGGGTGTTTTTCAGCAGCAGGGACAGGGACTGGTCAGGGTTGAAGTAAAGCTGAACACAGCAAAATACAGAGATATCCTTAATGAACCTGGTCCAGAGCACTCTGGACCTAAGACTGGGCTGAAGGTTGAACTTCCAACAGGACAATGACCCCAAGCACACAGCCAAGACAACACAAGAGTGGCTTAAGGACAACTCTGTGAATGTCCTTGAGTTGCCCAGCCAGAGCCCGGACTTGAACCCAATCGAACATCTCTGGAGTGCCCTGAAAATGGATGTCCTCCGACGATCCCCATCCAACCTGACAGAAAATCCCCAAATCCAGGTGTGCACAGCTTGTTGCATCATACCCAAAACGACTTGAGGCTATAATCGCTGTCAAAGGTGCTTCAACTAAGTACTGAGTTAAGGGTCTGAATACTTATATTAGCTAATATATTATATTAGCTGCCATATCACCCTGCAGCTATTGCCTGGTTGCCCACTAAAGCTAAGCAGGGTTGAGCCTGGCCAGTACCTGGATGGGAGGCCTCCTGGGGAAAACCAAGGTTGCTGCTGGAATTGGTATTAGGGAGGCCAGCAGGGGGTGCTCACCCTAATGCCCCAGTATAGTGATGGGGACACTATACTGTAAAAAAAGCACTGTCTTTTGGATGGGACATTGAACTGAGGTCCTGACTCTCTGTGGTCATTAAAAATGCCAAATTGGCCCCTATCTATCATGGCCTTGTATTGATCTGAATATGACCCTGAATTGGCTGCATCACTCTACTCTCTCCTCACCACCAATAGCTGGTGTGTGGTGGGTGTTTGGTGCACTTTGGCTGCCATCGCATCATCTTCCCTTTTAATTTTAATTTAATTTAATTTTAGTTTTAATTTTGTGGTCAACTATCCCATTATATTTTTGAGGTATAAAATTGATGATTGGTCTGTAACACATTCATATTCTGGATAGTGGAGGAGTAAGGAGGCAGCGAACTGTCAACGTGAGTATTTCATTACTCTTCAGCATCGATCACCAAAACTTAAACAAAAGGGCACTCAGTGGCCAAGTAAACACACAAACAAGTCGACAATTCTTGTAGCACACACACAGGGACAGTCTCTCCCTCTTGTCTCTCTCTCTATCACTCTGATGCCTTGTATGCCTTTTTAGGTCTCCCTCCGCCATCACTATAACAAAAAACAGGTGTTAGAGATAATGATAACCCAGGTGATAACCACGCCCCCTTCACCATAGTGTGGCAGAACTAATTTTATGACCACTGGTGGGAAAAGCAATGGTAAAGAAAATTACAGAAATTACAGAAACTTGACTGTGACATGGCGTGGAGCGGACTCAGACTTGACTGTGACATGGCGTGGAGCGGACTCAGACTTGACTGTGACATGGCGTGGAGCGGACTCAGACTTGACTGTGACATGGCGTGGAGCAGACTCAGACTTGACTGTGACATGGCGTGGAGCGGACACAGACTTGACTGTGACATGGCATGGAGCGGACTCAGGCGTGGAAGGCTAAGAAGCCTGGATTGAGATAGAGAGAGGATCCTCTGAAGTGAGAGTTTCTAATATTAGCTTCATGTATTCCTCCCATGTGTAATCTCTGGTCTCTGGCAATTCCCTCCACTGACGAGCTCTGAGTCTGATCCAATATATGGATTTCTGGCTGGAATCATCAAATCCTGTGTGGCAGGCTATGGTGCTGAAGAAATGGGAGTAAGCCGCTAGATCCATTTTGTGGTGAGTTGTTCAGTAACATTTGGAAGGAAGTCACGAGAGCTGGATATAGATGCAGCTAAAGTTTAATAGAGAGTAAATCAAAGTACAAAAACATGGTAAACACTGGAACAAGGCAGAACAAGGAAATAAAACAAATGTTACATCTATGATGGGAACTGATACATGACCAAGAGAGAACAATAGGGAACAGTTGACAGTGATGAGGACAGTAAATTATGGGAAGTGTAGTTCGGGGGAAATCACACGATTCACACGTAATTCCCATGCATTCATTTATAGCTTAAACCTGAGCGCGATGTTAACTTCCTGACCTGAAGTGATGATTTTCCGTCAGAGCTCATCTAGCTGTCTTTTAAAGTTGACCACATTTACAATATTTTGACATCAATGATTAAGGGAATGATCTGGTTAAGACTTTGTTCTGGAAAAAAAAGTTAAAATGCTCCATAAAGGTATAAATGCTCCATAGAGTATTCATTTATTAGGAATATTACTCTTTATGTAAAACGAAGAAACTGAAACACGCTCCTGTCTTTTTTTCTTCTTCTTTAAACTGTACTACCTCTGGTAAGGTGATATATAAATGTAACATTATTATTGTTATTTAACTAAATAATGGTGTCTTATCGTAAAAATTTCACCTGTTTGTAGTCTAAATTGATTTCACTTTCATTTCTTTTATGTTTGAATTTATATTTATTATTCACTGCACTATAATATATTATATATTATACACTTATTATACATGCACAGACAAATGAAAATTCTATTCCATGCAGATATTAATATCTGAAATACCAGGAGAAACCACATTTAACAAGGTATTTCACAGTTAATGTAGTCTACAAATTCAACTTCATCTTGTAAGAATTATAAATGACCAGAAATCTTCTTTTTTTAACAATAGCTGTACAAAAACAACAACAACAACAACAACAACAACAATAATAATAATTGTTATTATTAGGCTATTATTATGAAAAGGCATATACAAGGCATATTTTTTTAATAGAAACTATAAATGTAAGAACTGCATTTCATTTAGTTTTGACGCACATCCAGCCCTGCCCGAATACAGAGACAGATACAGATCATTTTGTCATATGAACAGATACAGATACACATAATGGCTTCACTGCACACCCCTAATTCCATGCAGCCCATGCAGAAAGCAGTCCCATTGCGCCCCCTCATTCCAGGGTGAGGGTGCAAAACTCAATAGTGTAATCCTTGACGGAATGCTCCCCTTGACGAATCTCAGAAAGCTGCAGGGTGGCTTCCCATCCCTGCAGAGAACAGTTCGCTTTCTTCATCTCAATAGAGAATTCCAAATAACTTGCAAAACAAGGAGCCTGAGCCTCCCAAACCACTGATCCCCACTCGTGAGCCTGTCCAGTCAGCAGGGTAATGATTTAGGCAATTTTAGCTGGGTTGGTGGGAAACGCTGATTGCTGCAGGGTGAATATCAAGGAGCACTGGGACAAGAAGTGTCGGCTCACCTTGGGATCGCCTTCATAGGGAGCTGGAGGATTGAGACGAGGCTCTGAATTCCACTGGGCAGGAGGACTGACAGTGGGAGGGGCACTGCTGGAGGACCGGAATCGGCTGCCGCATTTGCTCTGTAAGTTCAGAGAGTTGCGATGCCATATCTTTGAGTATTTGGTTTGTTGAAAATAACTCCTGCTCATGGTGGCCGAGGAGAACACCCTGCTGTGAAACAGGGCAGGGTGGCTCAGTGGTTACTGACCAGAAGGTCAGGGGTTCAAGACCCAGCACCACCAAGATGCCACTGTTGGGCCCTTGAGCAAGGCACTTAACTCCAGGTTGCTCCAGGGGGATTGTCCCTGTAATAAGTGCACTGTAAGTCGCTTTGGATAAAAGTGTCTGCCAAATGCATAAATGTAAATGTAAATGTAAACAGTGGCCTTGATGAGGGGTCCAACTTCTGAGGGGTCCATGATGGCCAGGTCGTATTGACTAATCAAAAAGTACCCAGGAACAAATGTTCAGTAGTAATGTTTAATGAAAAAACTTCAGTAGCATCAAAAACAAAACAAGACAAGTCCAGAGCTGGACCAGGGGCTGAGGGGCAAAGTTTATGACCAGCGAGGTGGTGAAATCCAAGGGAGAGCAGAAGGAGCAGGTAAACCAGAGAGGGAATCCAATAATGGAGGTGAGTAGACAGATGAAGATGGTAACAGGGTGAGCACTTGAACGATAAGGAGGCAACTGACTGAAAGCAGCATCAAAACAAAAAAAAAAAACAACAGAAAGGGAAAAAAACAAACAACTAGACAGACAGAGCTAAGAGTCACTCAGTGTGTCTGACGCTTGAGAATACAAGATGATCTGGTACAGAACATCACACACAAGAGTAATAAAGGGAAGGGTAAATGAGAGACAGATTACGATAATCAGGGTAAGAGCCCTGTTTTTGGGAAAAACCCTATGAAACAGGCGTACACGCGGCACCTGTAAACAAACATGCGAGGAGAAACATAAAACACAACAGAACAGAACAGACTTACTGCCAGATCAGCCCGAGATCCTGACAAATAAGGCAATGAAGGCACTATACAATTGCACAGCTGAAGACCTGCATAATGTCTGAATTGGGGAAAATATGTTAGTTAAACTTAACAAGCTTGTATCTTCAGTGACCAAACTCTAAAGAATTTTTTTTTTAATATACAATAAATAATTTGTAATATATAATATAAATATACTGTATATATAATTTACAAATCACTCCATTTTGTTTTCATTAGCATTTTCCATACTGTCCCAACTTTTGGGGTTTTATAGTAAGAGTTGTACGATATCTTCAGATTTTGCCATCTCTTACAAATTATCATGAGATGTCATGAGACTATGTTCTAAAAAATCTCTGCACACTATAGCTCCTGAAAATTGCATAGCAGTCAGCCAATCAGTATGCATCGGTGATCGAACTGTGGGCATCTCATCTGAAGATACAACCTCCAAAACGGTTTCTTCTCGCATCTTTCATTGTTTGTGAAACAGGTTGTTCACACCAAATGCTCACCATGTTTGACATGACACTCAAACAAATGAGCAAAAGTGCCACAGAGCTACATAATTAACACTTTTCACAAAGTCAGCCTACAAGTGGCTTACTTGTAGTTATATCTGGGGCAGGAGAAAGTATTTTAACATCAAAAAAGCTAATTTAAACTTATAAACAGTAAGACATATTGATACTCTTCTTTTGATATCAATATAATCTCAAAACATTATCCCATTTTCTTCTCTATATTGTGCAAAACGATATAACAGCAATCATCAAATCCTTTTGTATGTAAATATTGACTGACTTTCTCTCTGCCGACTACACTAAGTTGGCAGCGTTCAGTTGAATTAAACTGCTTTATACTCACACAAAGCCACAAACTCTAGATGCATGCATGAAATGACAAATAGTGAAATTAATTCAAGATCAGATCAAACTCTGTTTATTTCCTGGCATTCAATTACCCAAGGTTCGATTTATTTAAGTTTTCATAATTGAAATCACATTTTTGGATGCTCCTCAGCAAAGCTAATTATGCTAATAACTTGACTGCTTTGAAAGAGAATCATGGCCTAGAATTCATTAAGAAGCCATATTGTGTGTGTGTTTCTTGTGAAAGAGATTCACACTTAGGTAGATGGTGTGTTTGAGTGGCCATGTGTGCAGTAGTTTCGGGCTGTGTGTGTGTGTGCTCTGAATGGCACCATCTGCTCAGTGTGACAGTAATGAAGTGAGGGAAATTGAGGGACAATGAATCAGTCTCTTTCACTGAAGCAGTGGGCGGCCTGAGCATATTTCGCCCACTTTGCTCAGGATAGCTTCACTCTGTCACTGTGGTGGCATTTTGGTAACATGGCCAGCCACAGGTAACAGCACACACACACACACACACACACACACACACACACACACACACACACACACACACACACACACACACACACACACACAAACTATGAAGCAAAACTACACGCTCATATACACTCTGTTAAGCCTAATTGCGGGATTAACACAATAGTTGTTCTATATAGGACTACAGTAGTTGACAAGTTACACCTACATGGAACTCAAAAATATAAATACAAAAAAATACTTGGCTCTATGGAATTGATAGATTCTGATTGGTCTCACTTCATTCTGACTGTTCAATCACATTCTGTGGTCAGATATTTGATGTATAACGACAGGGACCTGATTATATTGTCAGGATAATTTAGCGTTATTCCATGGCAATACTAATTTTTGATTGTTCAATTGTGGCATAAATAAGCAAAAATCTAACAATTTAAAAAGGAATCAATATTTCATGTCCATTTATATATTTATTTGCTAAGTAGTCATCCTTTAGCTAAATAAACACCAACAGGTAGATCAGAACTCTGATGCTGTCCTCAAGTTGTATTCAATTGTTTCTGGAGACTCTGCTGTCTCTTTCTTAATCAAATCAATGTAACAATAAGTATTCAACTCAACTCAAATAATATTACATGTCCATTTATTTATTTGATAAGTAGAAGTAAGTGGTTTCTGGAATCCACCTTTTCCTGAATGCTGAAAAGTCCCTGGATTCGTTCCGCATGCCTGTTTTCATTTTCAGGTGTTCAGTGTTTTCAGCGTATGTTCCGATATTTTACAGAGTTGCATTAACAGTCTTTTGACAGGGAGAATGTTTACATGGGCAGTTGTAATCAAGCTATCGCAGGTTTTTGGAAGTGTTGTGTTCCAGTCCACCTTAGTCGAGTCAGAGTCAAGTCCGAGTCTTTAAACAATCGAGTCAGAGTTGAGTCTGAGTCCAAAAGGGCAGAGTCGGACTGAAGACCGTGTCCATAACAAAATTGAACATAATTAAATTGTAACTGTAAACGCAACAATCAATATTTTGAGCTTATTTCAAACTTCACAACAAAGAAAAACAGTTTGTCAACATAAATGTAACAAAAACACCTCTGTTGCATTTCATATTGTCATGAGAAGTTGCTGAGATGAGGCAGGAGACGTAGGATCTATTTGCAGGATTTAACAAAAATGATGACAGTGAAACAAACAAGAACTGACAAAGGAATGCAGCCAGTTCAGCCAGAGGCATCAGTTCCTTCAGTGCACTATTCAGACCGGTCCAGAAGGAACCCACCAGAAATCAGTCTGGATGGTGCACTAAATTGGAGGGTCCCCTTGCTTGAGAAGCAGAATTCGTACAGCCAATAGATCCATGTTGGGTCAGTTTTTCTGTCACAAGTAGTTGCTGAGATGAGACGTAGGATCTATTTGTAGGTTTTAATAAAGATTATTACAGTGAAACAACAAACGGGAACTCAAAACAACAACAAACAAAAACTGACAAAGGAATGCAAAAACTAAAGGGTATTTATACAAACAAAAGTTAATGAGGGAATGGAAAAAAGGTGAGAACAATCAGGAACAGATGGCAGTGATGAGAGCAGTCCATACTGAGTAACGTAGTCCAGGGGAAACGCTTCAAAATAAGGGTACTAGGAAACAAGAGGGAGACAGACTAGGGTAGAGACTGGGTCAGGAGGTCTGGGAGGCGGCCACAGGGCCGGGACTGGGTCAGGAGGCCTGGGAGGTGGCCACATGGTCGGGACTGGGTCAGGAGGAGGCCTGGGAGGTGGCCACAGGGTTGGGACTGGGTCAGGAGGCCTGGGAGGTGGCCACAGGCCCAGGACTGGGTCAGAAACCTGGGAGGTGGCCACAGGATAGGGACTGGGTAAGGTGGCAGAGCCGCTGGAGGAGGAGTCTCAGGAGGCATCAGTTCCTTCAGTGCACTATTCAGACCAGCCCAGAAGAAACCCACCAGAAATCAGTCTGGATGGTGCACTATATTCGCTAATTCTAAGAACACACTAACGTGATCCTCAACTGGAGGGTCCCCTTGCTTGAGAAGCAGAATTCGGACAGCCGTTAGATCCATGTTGGGTCAGTTCTTCTGTCACGAGTAGTTGCTGAGATGAGACGTAGGATTTAATAAAGATTACGACAGTGAAACAACAAACGGGAACTCAAAACAACAACAAACAAAAACTGACAAAGGAATGCAAAAACTAAAGGGTATTTATACAACAAAAGCTAATGAGGGAATGGAAAACAGGTGAGAACAATCAGGACCAGATGGCAGTGATGAGATAAGAGTCCAAGGAAACATGAGGGAGACAGACTGTGACACATTTATACATTTTATGATTAGTATCCTGCTGAACAGATTTCAAAGTGGTTTCAGAATGAAAGTATATGATTTAGGTGTATGAAGTGAAAGCTGCGTTAGTCATTACAACCAGAGTTATTATTATTTTGAATTTTAATTTAGTTTTTATTTTTACTTCATTTTCAATTTGTCAATTACATTTTTTTATTTAGTTTTATTTAAAATTATCCCTATCTAAAAAAATAAAAGTCTATACTGAGATTTCTTTCTGAATCTTTTTATCTATCTGCCAACTGATTTGGGAAAACACATACTGAACAAATGAGTCAACACAGTAGTAATTAGCACTCGCTGAGAAGTTACATCTCATGAATTGACTGCAAATTCTACATCCAAAAACACTGGAAAAGCCCACCGATAATATTAGGGCCATGTTGTCACGGATATGATTTTCTAGTTAATCTGCAGGAAACTGCACAATGCAGGGCAGTTCTGCGTGCTGCTTGTGTACCTAAATCCCTGATGTGTGCGTCTCACAGCAGCTGCTGCAGAAGATTAAATAAATATAATAATGATATTTGCGGTAGCCGCGTTGGACTGCAATCAGTCTGAAATCTTTAAATACCAACCAAAGAAAATTTCATTGAGCTCTTCTTTATCTGCAAAAACATGGAGAATAATAATTTTTAGTCATTAATTTAACAGAAATTGACAGAAACTCCTTACAATAAAACTAAAATAAAATAAACATTTAAAATAAAAACATCATAACCAACTAGATTCAACTTGTAACATGAAGTTTAGCTTCATACAAAAACTCTGTCATGGAATAATACATTTAGTTTATAGTCCCTAATTAAATGATAAACAAATATTTCAATGCCCAAAATATCCTAATATTTCATTGTGCATGATTGAATGTTGTGAATGGTGGATAAATGCTGTAAAGAAATTATTTTAAGCTGCTCGTCAATGCTTTTAAAATAGTCAATCAATAATAAATAGATGCTGTTTATCTGTTTAGAGTTGCTGTCTGCTTTAGTAATAACACTTTTCCCCCCGACTATTTAAAAAGTTACACAGTTAATTCATCAAGCTATTATGGAGCAGTTCAAGCTGACAACACTGCGTGGACCACAAGAGACTACAGAAGCCTACATGTGTAGATACATTACATAAAAAGACTTATCCAATATTAATACTATTTTTATTTAAATATGCTGTTTTTAGTAAACTGTGAGAGACATGATGTGGGTGACTTGACTCAGTGAAGTTCTTGATTTTAAGTTTTTAACCATGATGGAACCGCAAGGAAGCACCATCTTGGCTGCACAAATGCCTCATGCAATTTTACCAGTTGTCTTGTCCCATGTCCTGTAAAACTGCCTAATTTATTTTCTATTACATTAGATACATACCCATCTTTATGTTTTCGTTGTGCTAGCCACCTCGTTATTTGATGTTAGACAGTAGTCTCTGTAGTAACATTCAAGCGTATTGGTTGACTGATTAGTGTGCCTGTGCACAGTGAAAAAACTCTGACTACATCTACGACTTCATGGGCTAATACAGCTGCATGCAGACAGAGCTGTGTTGATTAATTTCTGTTTTGTTATTTATAATTTTTTTTAATTACATCACAAATGTCATGGACTCGTCTGGGCTCGGAAACAAATCCCGAGTCCCAAAGGCTCGAGTCAGAGTCAAGTACGAGTAAAAATGCATCCAAGTCCATGACCATTAAAATTGGAGTCTGAGTCCAAACTGGACTACCCCATCTCTAGATTTTGGCCTTGTCGAGCTACATTCTTTATCTCTCTGTCAACGTATATATGACACCATGTGTAACCGAATAGCTGAAGAAAGAACGTCAGCTGAGGAAATTATATAGAGGATTTCCTGTTGACCTTTTAACGCATGGAAGTCAGCTAGCTTCTCAACGATGAGATGCACATATCAAACACAGTCTAGAAAAAAATCTAGAAAAACTAGCTGCAAACTTTCCACAAATTTACCACTCATTATTTTTAGATGACGTGTGAAAGTTTGCCAGAAGTTTGCAGCTCTTCACCGGCAGTGTTGAACCTGCAGTAAACCTTTTGAAACAATGGACAATTTGAGGCAAGTTTTCTACAAACCTCATTTGCATGTGAAAATGATCAGTGGCGAATTTGCGACAAGTCTGTGGCAAATTTGCCATGAACTCTTGGTTTTTGTAAGGGATGGAAAATTTCTAAGCATTTCTTACATTCTATAAGCTGACGTTATCCTTATAAACTCTGTGTAAAGCGTAATAATAACATTAAGACTCAGGAGAGATGCAGTGAATAAGAAAATCTATGGTTTGTCAATATTTTCCTTTCGATCAATGGCATATTTATAGATTTTTTTATCAGTGTACTTGAACAGTGCTGGATCTGTCACTGGACTTGTGATTTTCTTCAGGATGCATAATCAGTCAAAATCATGCTTTCGTCCTCATTCTATGAATGAAATTAATATGATATCACTCGGGATGGTTAATTATATGCTGTAGATAATGTGTAATTTGTTAAATTCTGCATTAATGGCGCTAATGCTAATGCTATCATGCTAACATTGGCCATAGTATTCACCTGTTACCCTTTTTGTGTGTATACATGCTGGATTGAGCTGAGCTACAATTGTATTATTTATTTGTTTGATTTCGCTTAAACCGGACTGGTGCGATTTCAGTCGATAGAAACGTTTAATAACATTTTATAAAAGATGAATTACTGCTTTAGTCCGACTGAAATCGAACTTTTACAGTGCATGTAAATTAACTCAGTGCCTAACCCTAGTGGGTATATGACATGAAGCGATGACTCAAGGTTTCTTACATTGATATCATTATCTACTTCATAAACAACATTAACTACTGAGTTTTTATGACACCCCACAAATGCTCAAGTTGAGCTTGAACTAATTTGTACTCCATCCAACACTTAAAAAGGTTGTTCCTTATCTGGATCGATTGTTTTGGTTGTTTTTACATTGCATCATTTGGAGACAAGAACCAGAAAACAATCCAGTGGCATTCATAATAATTCCACTAATAATTATAAAAGCATATGTTTAATTTTTTTTTGTTTGTTTTAGTAAAAGTATAGCATGTTCCACTGCAAAACACTGCTGTCATTGTTTGACATGTCATGTCAACTACATATTTGCATTTTAAATTCAACATGAATTCCAACTGACTCTCCAACATAAAACCACCTGAATGCCCAAGATATCACTTGATATGAATGATGGTAAATGACACCTGCAGTTTAACTTAACAATCTGGCCTGAAGCAAAACAAACAGGAACGCTGTGTCTTAAATGTGAATTTAATAACGGTTTTATAAATTCCAAATAAATGGCTTTCTTTGGCAAATATCTGGTAAAAACCATTTACATATCTTAACTGCTTTATGTGTCATGTGTTTCTGTTAGTTCACAAAAGGGGAACAATCATACTTGCCAGTAATTAGACTGTATAGGCACTTTGCATTAGTTACAAGTTTAGTTATTTGACATTTGCAAATATTTTTGTAAATATGCAAAGTGCCTTTGAGTCAATTTTATGTTCAAATGTGGGGTTGTTGAGAGTGAACAGAAAAATTGATACTATCATTTATACTCTGGAATCCCAGATGAAAATGGCTCTTTCCTAGCTCATTAATGGTGTCTCAGTTGTGTTTAATTTGAGTATATTTGTCTCATGTGTTTTCCATTTAACTCCTTAGGAGCAACACAAATTAAATGAGATATGTATTGATATATAATAAGAATATAGAGCTATAAAATTAATGTGGATATTGTAGCTTCGATAATTTGGTATGGAAGTTGATGAGAACATTTTGAGTTTATATTAAAATCAATCACTTTTGAATACAGATTATTGGTATCTTTGAAAATCTAAGCTACATTTGAGACATTTTTGTGATCTTTTATGAGCTTACTGTAGTCTTTTTCTCAGGAGAAATTTCTGAGATACAGGAGACTCTAGCAAATTATCTATTTCATCACTATATAATCTCATTGCGGTCTAGAGATATTAGCGACAATTTAGAGACTAGAGACAACTGAGATATTAATATAGTTTTATATTATTTTTATGACTTATGGTTTGAACCTAATTTCTATTTAACATCTGGGTCTATCAGTGAGCTGTCTCATATTAGTTCAGTTCTGACAACTCGCTGCATAAATTTAAGGTGTTATAATGAATATGACAAGTTGGTATGTTTGGTATTGGTGGACTAGATCTGCTTACGTTGCTGCTACAGAGCAAGTACCAGTTTAACTGCAAACAATTGAGGCAATTTACATGTTAGACAAAGAGAGAGTATACAAGTTGATTGGCTAGCAGATTACATGTCAATGGACCTATCGGCTTCTGCCATGTAAAGTTTCATGACTGAACTTGAAAACTCAGGAATACTTTATTTTGATTGGTCAGTTGAATTATTTTGTGATTAACAAACTTAATAAATATTTTATGTGAATGTATTTCTTTATTTGTTAAGTAGCAGTGTAATAATTGGCATAATGTACAGCCAGTCATTATAGCAAAATCCACCCTTTGTGATACAAGATCACCCTACATTACCTAGGTTTATTTTGTGATTTTACTGTATATTATACTATACAATCCCCTTGAAACAAATCTAAATCTCTAAAATAACATATTAAATAACTCTTAACATTGTTTTGTTGTTTATTGCTCCAATTAAGTTTATATTACACACTGTGTTTGATTCTACTTTAGCAAATGTCTGGAAAATGCAGTCAAATCTTATTCAACTTTTTCAAACCAGGCCCACAAATCACTCCCTACAATGATTGTTCTGGGCTCTTTAATGATTGTTTAATGTTAACTCAAATTTAACCTCCCCTTAATCTCCACATATTTGGTACATACAAGCAAGGGTCAGTCACAGACTCAAAGCACAAGAGATTCACACATGCATCGAGATTTTTCAGTTGCTGTTGTATCCAGCGCATTGTGTGGATGGGTTTTTCATTCTCTCACACGTCATGCCTTCGTCCTCATGTAGACAGCCACGCTAACCTTCAATAAACTCTGAAGAAACCTTGTTTGCATTTTTCCCTCTCTGCATTAAGAGGCACAGTGCTGCTTATTAGCTCTCTTTGCTTCCAAAGAGGCTTTTGTTCTCTGAGAATCGAGACAGCGTCTCTCTCTTATAAGCTGAAAGATAAGGCTACTGTCATGCAAATGATGAGTCTTGTTACTAATAGGATCTTTACACCAAATATTTTAATTCCCCTTTTCAGTAAATGGGTGGAAGTAGAAGTTTTCTCTTTTTTCAATCTCCAAATAAATACATCAGGATAAATACATAAGTCTTTTGCGCTGAGGGAGAGGTTTCAAGGTGGTGGAGCTTGCTTACTGTAAAGTGCAAATTTAGACTCTTTTCCGTTGTTTAGTGGGACGTTTAAGGTGGAATTGCATTTTGCGACAAATACACATTTATCTTATTCATGCAGTGCTGTTTTCAACAACAGAAGGAGAACATGAAACATCAAGTAGAGTTGCATTTTAATAATTGCAATATTCAAGGTGCAAAATAAAGCTTTGGGGAATGATCCCGTACAAAAAAGTACTTTTGTGGTACCATAGTACAGTGATGGTATCAGATGGTAATGCCATGGTTCTTTTGGGGCTTTTCCACTGCACGGTACAGCTCAACTCGACTCTGCTCGCGTTTTGGGTGTTTTCCACTGTGGTTAGTACCTGGTACCTGGTACTTTTTTTAGTACCACCTCAGATCGAGGTTCCAAGCGAGCCCAGCCGATACTAAATGTGATGTCAAAATCTTGCAGATCACTGATTGTTCTGAGAGAATCGTCACTACCAGTGTCACTGGATTTTCGACACGGGACATCAAACCGCTAGTTTTAAAGTCAGCAACATTGATAGCAGTATCATTTGTTCATTCAACTTTCGAATTGTAAAAAGAAATGGCTGTGTGCAAAACCAAGCCGTGTTCAATAAACGAGGTGCAGACGTTCATCTCGTTATCGACGAATGAAATGAAAACGTTTTAAAATTGACTAAAGAACCATAAAGGACCACAACAGCCAGAGTGGTTCAAACAGAAGAAAGTGGAAGTAGTTCGACCAAATGGACGCTATATATGGCAATAGACCGGCGAGCAATGGGAGGAAGAGTGCCCTGAACTCGGCCATGGCGCCCATTTAAGATGATGCCATGGCAGTTTAGGCGGTGCAACTATAACGATCAGTCCATAATCCCATCCATGTTGAGGCGGCACTAAACTGCAGTGGAAAAGCAAGCTCAGAAAAGTAAAGTGAATCGAGTCGAGTCGAACCATAATGTGCAGTGGAAAAGTGCCATTTGATAGATACCATGGCACACACACACATCCTATCCCCACCCATAGCACCTACACTGGCTGCTAAGGTGAAAAACAAATTTGGTCAGTTAGAACATTTTAGCTGAAAGTATAACACCCCCCACCCCCTTTTTTTAACACGTTTTATTGTCAGTCAAGCAAAAATTTGCTCCTAAACAACCTGCACAATTTGAACTATCATTTATATTCTCAAATATAAGCAAAAGTAATAGTAATGATTGTCTTAAAAGGACCCTATGAGGTTGAGGAAAAATGACTAAAGTTTTGCAAAGTTTCTCTCCAAAATCAATCAGATGCCTCTGGAAGACTTGAAATATGCTACATGAGCTGCATAATTTACATTAATAACATTATTGTTGACTTTTTTTGCTTTATCAACTGCCATTGTATTTAAAAGGCGGGCTGTGATTTCTCCTTTTGTGTTCTGCATAACAAAGAAAGTAATACAGGTTTGAAACTAAATGAGGGTGAGTAAAATGATTTTATTAACTTGGCCAAGTAACAGTCATTCAAAACATCTTAAACTATATAAGTAAAAAGTGTCATCTGTCTTCACTGGCATGTGTTAATATGGATGTGGCGGGCAGGTTTGCTCATGTCCAATGCAAAGCATTAAGGGGTTAAGTGTGGAGAAAGTTCCCTTGGTCCTGCTTTCGTGCCTGCAGGTAACTCACTTTTCCTTCCTTAAATTCCTCTGAGATGTCTTGCTGGAGGGAAGAATCTAACTTGAGAACAGTCATTCTCATATACACCACTGACAAATAATGCAAATAAGATAGGATATTATTGATCTATACTGTAAAAATGAAAATGATTTCAATGTACCATGTGTTCACTCAGCATGTGGACTTAAGGAACTTTAAATAATTAGATCACCCAAAAAAGAAAATTCTCTGATAATTTTCTCACCCTCGTGCCATCCCAGATGTGTTTGACTTTCTGTCATCTGTTGAACTCAAATGAAGATTTTCAGAAGAATATCTCAGCTCTTTTGGTCCATACAATGCAAGTGAATGGGTGCCAAACTTTTGCAGCTCCAAATATCACATAAGTCAGCATAAAAGTAATCCATAAGACTCCAGTGTTTAAACCAATACATTAAAAAGTGATATAATAGGTGTGTGAGAGAAACAGATCACTTTCACATTCTTCTTCTTGTGTTTTTGGTTATTCACATTCTTTGTGCATACCCTACTGGGCAGGGAGAAACATTTCTAGCAAAAAAGGACTTAAATATTGATCTGTTTCTTACCCACACCATTACATTTATGATGGCTAGTTGAATTGAGAGAGTTGAGAGAACTAATCACAAGTTTATCTGAGAACTGAAAGGGTGTCTGGGGATCTCCAGAGGGTTCTGCTGCTGAGGGACCCCAAATGATGCATCTGGAATCTTAAAATTTTTAGTGTTGTTATTATAATATAAAATTTAGAGCATTATCATGACATTACAGGTCAAGAAATTGCAATGTCTTGGCCTCTAAGAATGTATTTTGGTTAATACTTATTTGTGAGACTGCGCAAGTTTGCTCAGAGCTGTGTTTAACTTACAAGAAGAACAGTTCACTGCACTAACAACCAAATCCCTTTACTATCAAATAACCCCCATAACAATTTCCTTGCCATATTTGGCACCACAGTTCACCTCACCTAAGCTATTATTCTTTCTTTCAGTTAAGAATTTACACCCTCCAACTTTACTAAGGCTTCTTATATGATGTGTTGTGAAAGTTTTGTCAAGCAAAATAGAACTTGCGGCTATCCCTACTACCTGTCTCAATGTACCACTGTCGTGACTACTCGGCTAGTAAAGCATGGATAATATGAAAGAACTCTGTTCCTCTCTCAGCCAACATTTTATTAATTATATCTCTGTAATGGTTTGGAATTGAAACATAACTATAAAATTTGAAAGCTGATACTTAATATTTTTACTTTAGTGCATTACACTCAAATCGTGTTTCTTGGTCAAAGTAAATCAAAATGATAGCGTAGGTCATAAATGTTATCGAACCCAACAGCATAATTTACAATCGATGCCTCATTGACTTTCATGAGCAATAAGACAAGAAATGGCAGGACACCTATGATTATAAATGTTCAGAGAAACAAAGGGACACAACTGCCCTGGAGTCAAATGTGGTGGGAATAAAACTAACGCTGTGGGGTAAAGCTCAACACATTACAGCCCCCTCCTTCCAACTCCAGGCTACAGTACTCCTCCCCCAAACCAAACCATTCTCTATAACAGACAAACATGAATTTTTCATCTGCACAGTGTATTATTGTTTAGGTTAATTTTCATTTTTTTCAAATTGAAAGAAAGAGATAATATATGACCTTTCTTCTTAAATGCACTTAGAAGAAAAGGTCTACCATTAAAGTAACTGTACATTTATTAGGAAATGTAATCTTAGAAATGCAACCTTTTTATTTATGTTGGTTTATGCCAAATTCAACAAATGTTTTTATTCAATGACAAAAAAATTTAATGGTGCAACCATAAAGTTAAGTAAACATATTCTTTACACCCTCCAACCTTACTAAGGCTTCTTATATGATGTGTTGTGAAAGTTTTGTCAAGCAAAATAGAACTATTGGCTATCCCTACTACCTGTCTCAATGTACCACTATCTTGACATTTGACTTACTAAAAGTTTAGACATATTTGTCTAGGTAAAAATATGTTTTACAAATTTCTGAAAAATAAATATAATCTTATTTACCATGTAACCTTGATTCCCTGAAAGGAGAGAATGAGATGCCGTGTCAGAAGCTGATGCTATGGGAGCTTCTTCCAAGGAGAAGGTGACCTTGAAACCCTTTATCATCTTGCCAATTTGATTGGTTAGTGAAGCTTGGCACACCGTCTATGCTGATGTCACATGCCAGAATTTTCTAAATGAAGGAAGGAGAACGCATCTCTCAGTCTCTTAACAGCAAGAATTCAGATGCTGTGTCACAGCTATGCAGCGTCTCCTTCCCTCATTTCAGGGAACTAATATTACGTAGTAACTGTGACGGTCCCTTTCAAGAAAATAACTTCAACAATGTGTCAGAAGCTGACACTATGGAGCAGTATACCATAATGTCGTAGCGCTGATTTGCAATGTTTACAAGCCAACAGGATAGTTAAAAACCACTACTGTAGCCACCCCTTCATATTGAAATAAAGGAAACTGGGGACAAAAAAACCAGTGACTCGATGTCAAGACAGAGATACTAGCCATGCAGAGTGTGGAGCAATTTCTAAACACATTTTCCTGGTTTCCCGGTAGGAGGGGAGCAGAGCATTCATCTTTGCCAAGGGCTTTTTACAATGACACTAGCTAGTCATTCACACAACTGGGAATAGAGAGACTATAGTTTCTAATACCAATACTAACCAACTGGTCAGTGATCAAGGTGTTAGGGAAGCCCAACCTACAGCCAGCCATTTGTCTTCTAGAGATATGCCCTTTGCCCATACCCAGGAGGAGGCCATACACCTTGTAGAATGAGCTTTTATGTCTTGAGAATCACTAGCGAACACAATAACATCCACCACCCAGTGGGAATATCTTTGCTTGGAGACGGCCAAAACCTTTGAACAACCTCCACAGCAAATAAGTATTTATTCTGACACTCTGATTTGACTCATCAGCCAATGCACATGCGTAATGGACTTACAGGGCAGAGCATGTGCAGTCTCTTTTACTCATTTGACTCTAAGGGAGGAGGTTCTTAGAGAATGCCAACAGGGTAACAACCTGAGCACTAATGGGGTTGCCAGTACTTTGGGCGCATATCCCTCTGGGCTTGAGAATAACCTTTGACAGGCTTGGTCTGAACACCATTTGCTAACGAAAGGGCCTGAAGGTCCCCAACGTTTGACTGATACCAAAGCAATTAGCAGCACAGTTGCCAAAGACAGTATGTGTATGCTTACTGCCGCTAGTGTCATGTTTATTAGCAGCGCTAAGTGACGAAAAATGGTCTTAGCTATGTCGCACCATGCAGAAATCTGATGATCAGAGGGTGTTTGCATATAAACAAGCCCTCAGAGGTCATAAGTGGTCACTATAGTAACAACATAATCCTTCAGTATGGATAGAGGGAGTCCTGCATCCAAACGCTCTTACAGGAAGTAGAGAATCATCTGCAAAGGGCAATGCTTTGGAGGGCACCTGTCAGCAAATATTTGTCACATTAAGGCATAGAGCCACCTCGTTGAGGGGGCCCTGGCCTGTAGGATGGTGCCTAGGACTGGTTGCGTCAACTGTCTTGTGTCAGATGAGCCTTGTTCAGAGGTCAGACATACAGTCTCCACAGCTCTGGCTGAGGATGCCAGATCATGCATGGAGCAGATCCGTCCTCAAGGGAATTTCCCATGGTGGAGCATCTGCAGTTCTACTACTTCTGGTTTCCAGTGGCAGTTGGGCCATTTGGCTCAACTATTTTCACCGTTTACTTGTCTTCCAGTATCTTGCACAATACTTGATGTAGCAAGTTGCTGGAGGAAAATCATATTATTGTTTCACTGGCCATCAGTGAGCTAAGGCATCCAAGCCTGATGGAGCTTGCTGTCATGGAGTTCCACTTTGCGTGCTCTCCGAAGAGGCAAACAGGTTCACCTAATTTTCCTGAATACCTGCCAATTCCTCTGAACTAATTGAGGCTGGAGTCTTCATTTCCCCATCCTGGCATACTGATGCTGCTCTGCTGGTCAGATGGTCAGGGACGTACATTGAGACATGACTTGCTCCAGAGTAGAATTTGTATCGCCAGGTTCAACATTGGGCACTTTGGCAGTTTATGTTCACCACAACTGCAGTGCTGTCCATACAAATTAGATTGTGAAACTTTGACGTCTGACCAAAAGTCTTTCAGAGTCAAGAGAACTACAAGCAGTTTCAAGAACTTTATGTGCCACATAGTTTGTGCACTCTCACACGGCGGGAAAGTGAGAAGTGAATTTCTGACTATTTTAGCTAGGGCTGTCATTCCATTGACACCAGGCCACCCAAATACCTTCTTGGGCAGAGACATTGGTGACTGTAGTGACAGCTACAGAACTGAATTCTCACTGATTAAGAGAACGTTAAGCCAAAACTTAAGTGTTTTTTCTTTCTGGTTTATAATCTCAAGAGGTTTGTAAAACAGTGTTATTTTTCACTCAATGTCCAACAAAAAATATCAACATTTATTTTAACTCAGAAATAAGGGTTTCAATTTATCCTGTTAATCTAGTAAGAATAATCATATAAAAAATATAAAATATAAAAAGTGTAAAAAACATTAACATAATTACTCATGCCCTCTGACCCCTATACATAAATTCCATAATTAAAGTATTCATTTTCTTACCATCTAAGCAATTGAAGTTTGAAGGGTCTCAAGACGTGTTTTTCAAAGTTTCAAACTACATTCAATTCAATTTTATTAGTATAGCGCCTTTCACAACATACATAATCTCAAAGCAGCTTTACAGAAGATCAGGCATTAACAGACGATAAAACTGTCATGTCTATAATGTCGATGAATCATCATTGTGTAATTAGATAAAATAAGATTGTAATCATGTTTAAAAATAAGTAATTCAATGATAGTTGTATTAATAACCCCAGTGAGCAAGCTGAAGTCAACTGTGGCAAGGAACACAAAAATCCACAAGATGTTCATTAATGGGGAAAAATAACCTTGGGAGAAACCAGACTCACTGTGGGGGCCAGTTCCCCTCTGGCTAACATGATAATATTACTTATGTATAGTTAAAGTCATGGTTTAAAATGATTAAACTAAGTAAGTGTTAAGGGTCAGTGTTTAAACATTGATTTTGTTTGAACTGTAAGATTAATGACCAATGTCTTTGAAGTCCATCCTGGATTAACTGCAGAAGTTCACATATATGCAATTGTCCTTGTTAATTGGCTGATGAAGGCTTTTGTTGGCAATTGTTAGTCTATGCATTCCATTTCAAGATCGTAGTCCAACAATAGACCGAGGTGATGCAGGCAGAGATCAGGGATGTGAAACGCAGTTCAACCTGGCCGGTAATTTTCGGTGCGGTTCGGTGTGGTCCATCCTAAAGCCAAGCTTCAGACAATGGCATATGAAGTATCCCATGTCTTATGGTTGGAGTTGGCATCAGTTCATCCTCTGAAGTCCATCGTAATAGACTGAAGTGATGTTTGGCTAGCACCGGCTGCATTTAGTCATCATCATTCAGCGACACGTAGCAGTGGAGTCCAACACGAATCAGGAATGATGCTGGATCTAGCCGGTTCTGGTGACCTCAGGATAGAAGTCCCGAGGTTGAGACAGGGAAACAAATTAAATAATATAAGCATAGATGCCATTCAATTTATTGCAGAGATATAAATCATGATCAATGTTTCTGGTTTCTGGTTCCGGCAGACTAAACTAAAGCAGCCTAATTGTGGGTTGGAGGATAAATTAGGTGTATGCCTGGCTAAATAGATGAGTCTTTAGTCTAGACTTAAACTGAGGGAGTGTGTCTGCATCTCGAACAGTTTTAGGGAAACTATTCCATAGTTTAGGAGCCAAATATGAAAAGGATCTACCTCCTTTTGTGGATTTTGATATTCTAGGAACTATTAACAGGACAGAATTTTGCGATCATAATGAACGTGATGGAATATAGCGTGGTAGAAGGTCACTTAAGTTCTGCGGAGCTAGACCATTCAAAGCTTTGTACGTAGTTAACAGAATTTTAAAATTAATATGGAATTTAATAGGTAGCCAATGTAACGAAGATAAAATGGGGCTAATATGATCATATTTCTTGGTTCTCGTTAGCACTCTGGCTGCTGCATTTTGAACCAATTGAAGTTTATTTATTGATCTTGCTGGACATCCTCCCAGTAATGCAATACAATAATCTAGTCTTGAGGTCATGAACGCATGAATTTGTTTTTCTTCATCAGCAACAGAGAGCATGTGCCTTAATTTAGCAATATTTCTTAGGTGGAAGAATGCTGTTCTACAAACATTGGTAATTTGATTTTCAAAGGACAGATTGGTATCAAATATAACACCTAAGTTCTTCGCTGTGGAAGGTGATGTAACAGTACATCCATTATTTTTAGAGTTTTTTGGTTCAATAATTAGTACCTCTGTTTTGTCAGAATTGAGTAGAAGGAAATTTCTGGCCATCCAATCTTTTATTTCATTGATACACTCTGCTAATTTCGAGAATTGTGAAATCTCATCAGGTTTTTGAAGAAATATAAAGTTGTGTATCGTCGGCATAGCAGTGGAAACTTATTCCACGATTCCTCATAATGTCTTCCAGGGGAAGCATATACAAGGAGAAAATCAGAGGCCATAAAACTGATCCTTTACTTTTGTTTGGTTTGACAATTCCTCATTTACTTAGACAAAGTGGTAACGGTCTGCTAAATATGATCTAAACCATGCTAATGCAACTCCACAAATGCCAACTTAACTCTCTAGCCTATTCAAGAGAATGTCGTGATCTATCGTGTCGAATGCAGCACTAATATCTAAAAGCACTAGAAGAGAAATGCAGCCGCGATCAGATGATAAGCGCAAATCATTTGTAACTCTGATAAGTGCAGTCTCTGTACTGTGATGAGGCCTAAATCCTGACTGAAATTCTTCGTATATACTATTTCTCTGTAGAAATGAACATATTTGGGAGGATACTAACTTTTCTAGTATTTTTGACATAAACGGAAGATTTGAAATTGGTCTATAATTAGCCAGTTCTCCAGGATCAAGTTGTGGCTTCTTAATAAGCGTTTGATGATTTCTATTTTATCTGTAAAGAAATTCATGAAGCCATTACTCTTGTGCTGCGACGTAATATCTGGTTCTGTTGAGGCTTTATTCCTAACCAATTTAGCCACAGTACTGAATAAACATCTTAGATTGTTGTGGTTATTTTCTATGAGTTTACTAAAATATGCTGACCTGGCAGCTTTTAGTGCCTGTCTGTCGCTACAGACACTATCCTTCCATGCACCACGAAATAACTCTAATTTTGTATTTTTCCACATGTGCTCCATTTTCCGAGCTGCTCTCTTGAGAGCATGAGTGTGATCATTGTACCATGGTGCAGGGCTTATTTCATTAATTTTCTTTAATCGAAGTGGGGCGAAAATATCAAGAGTGCTAGAGAAGACTGCATTTATATTTTTTGTTGTTTCATCAAGTTCTTCTGGGCTTTGGGGTTTACTGAGTGTATGAGATAGATCTGGAAGATTATTAGTGAAGCTATCTTTAGTGGTCGAAAGAATAGTTCTTTCTGAATGATAGCGTGGTGTAGATTGAGGAACATTAGCTGATTGCAGCATACAAGAGATGAGGTAATGATCCGAGATGTCATCATTCTGCTGCAGAATTTCTATATTATCAACATCAACTCCATATGACAGAATTAAATCTAGCGTATGATTATGGTGATGAGTTGGTCCTGTTACATTTTGTCTGACTCCAAGAGAGTTGAGAATATCGATAAATGCTAATCCCAATGTATCATTTTCATTATCTATGTGAATGTTGAAGTCACCAGCAATTAAAGCTCTATCTACAGTAATTACAAGATCTGATAAAAAATTAGTAAATTCACCAAGGAAATCAGAATAAGGCCAGGGTGATCTATACACTGTAGCAAGGACAAAAGACGACAGAGATTTTTTATTTATATCTGACGGTGTCACATTAAGCATTATTATTTCAAAAGACTTACATTTATATCCTGTCCTCTGAGTAACACCAAAATCTTAACTATAAATTGTAGCAACACCTCCTCCTCGACTCTTCAGATGAGGCTCATGTTTATAACAATAACCTGGGGGAGTAGATTCGTTTACATGTTTATTGTACAAGGTTTACTGAATGATTGTATGAATATCATTCATAACATTTATTTAAATAAATTAATAGATACAGACCAAAAACATGAGCATCACATTATTAACCCAAATGTATTGCTTTAAAGGGGTTATTTAGGAGGATTTGTATACTCTAAGATTATGTGTCTAAACTTGGAACGTCTCCATTCATACCTGGATCTCCTTCTGATTCATTGCTTAATTCATCCTTCATTTCTCATCCATACCTGAGGGCTGATAGCTGTTTTACACTTACAGAAAACTCCATCCTGTATTTCTAGCTACACGTGCCAAACTCTCTAGCACTTCAATGTGTGGTGGTGTTGTTGTCGTCATAGTTGAGCCCTAGAGCTACAGTTAACAGGCCATAGTCTGTTTCAAGTTGACAGCTTTTGGAAAAGTTCACCAGTTTACATGAGTACAACATCAATTATCTACTACAGGAGTACATTCAAATATATTTTGCATAGAAAAGTACACAATTTTAGGTCTCATTCACATCTGTAGCACAAACAGTGCTGGCTTACGTGCTGAAGTTTAAAATTTAAGATTAGGGTTTTTGTTCTTCAAATCCCTAATGCCAAGTTTGAGAAATAGCAATAATGATTATAAGAAAAAGTAAGCAAGCACTCTTCTTTAATCAACATTCTTTTTAATTCACCTTAGATTAAAAATGTATGTCTCTCTCTGCTCTATCAAATGGTATTCAGTCTGCTATCCTGCTTGATAAGATACAGTAGCTGATTATATCTCTACAGTAACAAATTACTGTTCAAATTGACAGGACAGTGAATGACATGTGACCTGGTGGGCAGGCCAGAGATACAGGTATGGCACAGTGCATTGTGCAGGAAGCAAAACTTATATAATGTCAAGAAAAACATAGAATTAAATAGGTTTTTTGTAAGTTTAATTGCTGTAAAGGTGAGGTGTGCACATTTTTAAAGGGAATATTTCACTCAAAAATAAAAATACTTTCATAATTTTTTTACTTTTACATCATGTCAAGTATAGATGCTAGCACAGAAGAAAGAGACAGACAAGGATTTGTTTTAATACTTAGTAATTGCATGTGGATGTGGATAGGTTAAGTGCTCACAGAACAGATTGCTGTTTCTTGAATGCTGAGATAGTATCAGCAGATCGTATGGAGGTTGGAAGCTCATTCCACCAAGAGGACCAGAGAAAGTGAATGATCATGAATTGGATGTTGTGCCTCTTTGCGATGGGACAACCATGCGCTGCTCATTTATTGACCATAGAGAGCAAGTTGGGACATAGACCTGGAGTAGTGAATCGAAGTAAGAGTGTGCTGTTCCATTGGCTGTCCTGAAGGACAGAGTCAAAGCTTTTAATTTAATTAAAAGCCAGTGGATGGATATCAAGAGTTGTGGGACGTGAGCCCTCTTTGACTGATTGTAGAACAAAAATGCTGCAGATTTCTGGACCATCCGCAGTGGCTTAATCATGCTAGCAGGGATCCGGCAAACAGGGCATTACAGTAGTCCTGTGACATTCTCAGTTGACTTTTGTTTTTGTACTTTTATTTTGAAATGTCCTGTTTAGTTCCTGTTTTCTAGTCTTGTCAATTCCTGTTTTCCCTTGTTCATGTGACCGGTTTTCATTGGTTTATTGTTTGATTTCTTTGATTCTGTTCTAGTTTGTCATTGGTTTTAGTTAATTGTCTTGTTATCTTGTTTTAGAGTTCTGTTTGTTTATTGGCCTTTGTCACCCATGTCTTGTGTATTTAAACCCTCATGTTTGCCTTAGTCATTTGTCAGGTATTGTTTGTGTAACCTTGTTGTTCTGCCATAGTTTAGTCTAGCCTCTGTTTAGGGTAACCTTGTAGTTCCAGTCCAGTCCAGTCCAGTCCAGTCCAGTCCAGTCCAGTCCAGTCCAGTCCAGTCCAGTCCAGTCCAGTCTTAGTCATTTCTTGTCGTGTCTAGTTTTGTCATTATTAGTTAGGTCCTTGGTTTCTTGTTTTGTTTTCTTTCACACTTATAGTTAGGGATATTGGTTTCATGTTTCAAGAATAAACTGCATTTGGGATCATCTTCATCGTCTCAGCGTGTTTTGTGTCTTCAGCGTTACAAGTCCAGTCTTGAAATTACCAGAGTTTGGATCAGGAGCTGTGCAGCCTATTCAGACAGGAAAGGTCTGGTTTTCCTAATGTAGTATAATGTGATCCTGCAAGACTGGGTGGTTGATGAGACATTGGAAGTGAAATTAAGCTGGTCATCTAGCACCACTCCCAGATTCCGGGCTGTCCTGGTTGGCTTTAGCGTAGTTAAACCAAGAGGAGAGAGAGTTGGCAAGGTTGAGCTGTGTCACGGCAAGACATGTTGCGCCTGGTTTGATGTCAACGATATAAAAGTAATTGATTCTACAAAAACGTATGACTTTTACTCCCATTGAGAAAAAAATAAATGAAGCAATGAAATATGTTTTTAAGTTAAACCATTAATCTAAACCTAACCATGATGTTAACAGGTAATTCACTGTTGTGTACATGGAAGAAAGAAAACAGCGTGGCGTGGAATGAGATGAGGAAAGTGTATTGCAGGTTATTGACATACTGTACATCATTCATTTGTATTGCAGAAATAAGTATGGAATAAGAAACCAAATTTGTTCACTGACATTTCCTTTCTTAAAATAAACTGTTGGATAGGAGGCAAGCTAAACTGTGCTCCCTGTATTGTATCGATTTGAAATTCTGTTGATTGGTCTGTCTGTATGGGAATAAAAGTTGCATGTTTTCGAATGAGCAAAGTTGTACCATACCTTACAGTTTCACCATCTTTTACAAATCATAACAAGTTGTCCTGAGACTATGTTGAATTCTCAAGTGTCTTGTGGCTGATCATCTTTGACATCTAATCTGTCACAATTACCACTGTGGCAACGAGAAGCTTTTTTTTTTTTCACAAAAAAAAGCTATTATATTGCTTCAGAAGAATATAGCACATGAGTTACATGGATGACATTCCTTGCACTTAACAGCCCCAGTCCCCATTTACTGTATGAAAAAGGGCCACCAGGACATTCTGGAATATTTGTGAAAGAAAAAAACAAGGGTGACCTATTCTTTTAAGACATCTCTTTTCCATTAAAGAGACAATGTTTAGGTTAAAATCAAGTTGATGGAACTGATTGGCAAGTGTAATTGTAGACAATTGTCTAATATTTGCCCAAGCAAGATTTTAGCAGTTTTGAAAGAATTCAGCATAGATATATCAGATAGACTGATAACTTACAGTATCTGTTAATCTAAGTATGTCATATAAGTCATAATGAGGCATGTATAGATCTGGGGTCAAACAATGATATACACTCCAGGATTCTTATACCTAAACCTCGAGATGTGCCAAATTTTTCATTAGAGTAAAGATCAAATGCACTACCTAGTTATGACTCCCCGAGGCATCTACTCAACTGTGATGATCAATCAGTGAGAGTGTGTCAAAGAGAAATGGGTGTTGACACTCTGTGTGCATATAGTAATTGCTCTGCAGAAAATGTGAAGATATGGTTGATTTATGTTGTGGCTGGAAGTGAAGGTTTCTCATACAATATACAAAGAATATCTGATAATATCAAATAATATTGTTTATAGCAGTTCAGACATGTAGGAATTATTTAACATTAGTTATTTAAGAACTCGTTGATACTGTAAATTCCATACTGTTGCCTCCACTTCTGAGACCGTCAATCCACACGTCTTATCACATTGCGCATGACACCACGGAGACTCTGCATGTGGAGGCTCATGCTACTCTCTACAATCCACGCACAAATTACCACGTGCCCCATTGAGAGCGAGAACCACTAATCATGACCCTGAGGAGGTTACCCCATGTGACTCTACCCTCCCTACCAACTGGGCCAATTTGGCTGCTTAGGAGACCTGGCTGGAATCACACAGCCCAACCTGGATTCAAAATCATGACTCCAGGGGTTGTAGTCAGCGTCAATACTCGCTGATCTACCCAGGCCCCCACAAACGTAATATATTAAAACTTTCTGTTCTCTCTCTTCTGTTGCTTCTCTCTTTTCTCTACTAACTCAAAAATTTGGCATTTATGACAAACAAAAAAAATGACATGTAAAATGTATAGAGAATGCTCATGAGAAAAGTGTTGTGAAAGAGTTAAGTTCATTGCCCCAGGCCATCCTGTGGCAGACAGCCAGTTAGGTTGAGGTGGAGACCTCTAAATTTATGTGTGTATGTGTTTAAAATTGTGGTGTCTATTGCAGAGAATGGGTCTTTCACAGGTGTATAATATAATGAATGAATTCATCCGGCTGCTCCTGTTAGGGGTCACAAAAGCGGACCATCCATGATCCGCATATTTGACTTGTCCCAGGTTTTACTTCAGATGATTATGACGAATAAATAACTGGGGTCAAATACCTTAAAACAATTTGCATTTTTCAGGGATTCCCTTGATGACCTTTTGTTAAAATCACCTGCAGGCCACTATCCGTCATGTGGTGTAATGTATTTCAACCTTTGATTGATTTCTCTGTTAGGAACGCAATACACACAGATTGATGGTGAACCCAGATGCGGGAACTTTATTGAAACACAGGAAAGAAAACAGGTGTGTAGAATGATAAATTAACTTTAAACTGGTTTCAGAGTAGTTCGGTTTGCTGTAGACAGTCACTGATAAAAAACAACAACGATGAAGGGTGCACGAAGATAGAGGACACTGCTACTGTGGAACAGCAGTGGTGTCTGTGTGATCCTAAGGGAGACTAGACAATGACAGAATGGCTGTGATGGTATTTGTTCTAGATTAATATTGAAACTGTGTGCAGGTGCTGGTGATTAAAAGCTCGGGGAGAGTGATCAGGGCAAGGGAGAGCCTAGTGGATGCGTGAGAGTTCATGGAAGGTAGGTGCAATATGGTATGTGAATGGATTTATCTGTTTGGTAATGGTGAAGGGACCACACGGGCTGGTATGTAGGTGGAGATAGGCCTGACTCTTTTGGCACCGGACTGCCCTCTTTATGTGGACGTGAGCTTGGAACACGTGGAACAAGGAGGGGGAGTTGGCCAGGCCATACGGCATCACCCAGCACGCATAGTGGCCAGTAGGTGTTATAAAGGCAGTTTTCCATTAGTCTCCTTTCCATATTTGGATGAGATGACATTATTGGACACCGTTGCTCCAGCTGGGACCAATGGTAGAGGGTACCAAAACTTTACAGTGACCTCATTCAGATCCCGACAATCTATGTAGGGCCTTAAACCTCCTTCCTTCTTGGAGACGAAGAAAAAACAGCAGGGGATGTTGAGGGATGAAAGTATCCTTGTTTGAGTGCTTCATCTGCATGCTCCTCCATGGCCTTCTGTTCAGGGAGTGAGAGAGGATGGATGCGGCCTTGTGATAATGGAGCTCCCAACAGCATATCAATGGCACAGTCCCAGGGTCAATGAGGTGGTATCTTTGAAGCTCTTTGAGGGCTAAAGACATCTCGGAGGTTCAGGTAGACTGGAGCGATATCAAGTTTGCAATTACTCAGGGGACTTTCTATGGAGGTGGCGAAGACAGATGCAGGACATGGTGGATCAGAATGGGTAATTGTAAAAGGGACTCAATGAGGAAGTGCCAGGCAACTCCGAAAGCAGGACTTACCCCTGGACAGGACCTCTCCAGATGCCCAGGACATTATGAGAGAATGTTGCACCTACCAGGGCCTGCCGAGGATAATGTCTGCAGTGGACCCATCCAATACCAGAAAGGAGATGCTTTCATAATGGCTGAAGCCAATGCGGTAGGGTTACTGGGGTAGTTTCTTGTGTGATGAAAGATTTGCCCAGTGGTTGGACTACTACTGAGTGGATCGGGAGCAAGACGGGGTGAGCGGTCGTGTGGAGGTGGAGTTGGCGGCAGAGCATCCTTGAGACGAAGTTCCCTGCCGACCCAATGAGGGCCTTAACTAAGAGGGAATCAGAGGTAAAGGATATCGTCTAAGTGGTACTTAGAGGTGAGTAGATGACTGGGGAACAGGTTATGGAGTTCACTGTTAGACATGGCAGATGGACTGGACACTTGGCATGACTGGAAGCTCCACAGTACAGGCGAAGATGGAGTTGAATGCGGCGTTGGCATTCTGAGAGAGTTAAACTGAATGAGCCGATCTACATGGGTTCCTCAGAGGAACCAGGATGGTGAGTCTGATGGGCAGTGTAAGATGATAAGCATGGACGAGGAATAGTTTCTGACTGGCAGGATTTCATACAATTGACCATTCTTATGGAAAGTTGAATTAATTGCTCTAACCCCATAGGGTCATCATACACTGAGAGTTGCAGCCTGGTGTTAAGTAATCAAGAGAGACTACTCATTCCGTCCACTAGCTGCCACTAAAGTTTTGACCTGGATGGCATAATCAGATATTGACCGCTACTCCTGGCAGAGGTGATAGAGCTGGTCATGAACATGGGAATCTCCAATGCCGAGGCCAAAGACCTCTTTGTCGAAACTAGTCGAAACTTTGTTGTGTTAACTATTTAAGCAGCCCAAGAGGAAGGCAGAGACATAGGAAGAACAGGAGTCAGGAGACCAAGTAATGGTAAAAATAATAACTCTGTAGATCTTGAAATGGATATATACATTGTGATCTCTAACTTGTGAAGACGATACAGCACACAATAAAAGATTAAACAGCATAACCAAAACAATATGAAATTTAAAGGAATAAGTAAAAATGTATTTATAAAATGAATCTAAAGAATTTAGTGCATATTATAAAAGTACTGTAATCAAATCAAATAAAATAAAATCAAATCACTTTATTGTCACACTACCATGTACACAAGTGCAACAGTAGGTGAAATTCTTGCGTGCAGTTCCGAGCAACATAGCAGTCATGACAGTGACGAGACATATACCAATTACAGTAAACAACATACTTACACAACAACAATTTACATATCAAATGTACACATACTTACACAACACAATAATTATATACAATGCACAGTAAACAATACACACAATATAGAATACACAATATACAATAAGTGAGAGTATATGAAATATATATAAGTAGTTGAATTGAGGAGAATATGTTGACAGTCCAGTGTGAGATTATAGATGAATAAAGTGCAGTGCTAATTATTGATCATGGGAGATCAATTGTTCAACAGTCTGACTGCTTGGGGGAAGAAGCTGTCATGTAGTTGGCTGGTGCGGGTCCTGATGCTGCGATACCGCCTGCCTGATGGTAGCAGTGAGAACAGACCATGACTCGGGTGGCTGGAGTCTCTGATGATCCTCTGATGAAAAAATAAGGAAACAACATTAATGAATTACACTATATATATATATATTTTGCTTTTAAAAACTCAAATTAGATCCTTAGATCCTTCACATGCCAAGTAATGCATGTTTCAGAATACTTTTCAAATAATGTGGTTCTTTTTGAATTTACACCATAATACCTGAGTTTAATCTATTAGCTGACTGACATGATTTATATTGTTTCCTTTCCACATAAAGTAGTCACATAGGCCTACAGAGTGAGTCTGACACCTTGTCAACACCGCATGTAAACGCTGTGATGCAACAAAATTGTATCACTCCTTTTATAATCTACCAAGCATGCTGGCACTGCAAGGGAAGTGCCGTCTGTGCAGAAATATAGTCATTGCATTAAATACTTGGGGGTAAAAACACTCATCCTCAGCAATTTCACAAGACAAACAATAAATGTTGGCCTTGCCTAAAAATTTAAAGCAGTTTGGTTAGTTTGAAGTTTGAAGGTTATATAAGCTGTACAGTCTGAATAATTAAAAAAAGATATATGTTTTAAGGGATGCTGGCCTCAGTGGTAATGATGCTGGCTACCACTCATGGGGTTCGCTAGTTTGCTAGAATCCTATGTCGTGCTGAGTGACTCCAGCCAGGTCTCCTAAGCAACCAAATTGGCCTGGTTGCTAGGGAGGGTAGAATCACATGCGGTAACCTCCTCGTGGTCGCTATAATGTGGTTCGTTCTCGGTGGGGTGCATGGTGAGTTGAGTGTGGATGCTGCGGTGGATTGCGTGAAGCCTCCACATGTGCTATGTCGTAATGCGCTCAACAAGCTACGTGATAAGATGCACAGATTGACAGTCTCAGATGCGGAGGCAACTGGGATTTGTCCTCCGCCACCTGGATTCAGGTGCATCACTTCATGACCATGAGGAATTTAAAGCACATTGGGAATTGGGCATTCCAAATTGGGAGGAAACCCAATTCCACCCCCCCACAAATAAAATAAAATAATGCTGTCGTTTAATCTTGTATTGAACCCGGAATACTCATTTAAAGGTCTAGCGGAATGTGTTAAAAATCTGGAATTTTAAATTGTGAACATTCCGAGACTCTTTTTGGAGAGATTTTTGGAGGTATTAAATCGCTATGGGAAAATTACAAGTCTGATCAGTTAGAAAACGAATACTTACTAAGTCAGAACAGGCTGAGGGTCTGTGCCAAGCAGTCAGAATTGGGTTGGGTTGTCAAGCCAAAATAATTAACAGTTACAGCACATAAAAATTAACCATGTAATGTAATTAGTTACTTTTATTATGCCTACAAAATTATTTGTTGCTTGCCTTCACTTCTTGCGCACAATTGACCCTGCACAAAATGTGCTGATGACAAAATGTGTAAATTGAGATATATGGCATGTACAGCATATGGAAAACAGAAACATATCTTAGCCTTATCTTGATTATGATCATCTTCAGGATTTAATTCTGAATTTTCATGCATTTGTACACAGTCCTTCTTTGTTTAATGCACTAACAGAGGACATCAGCCAACCACTTTCCTTTGCTATCCATAGACCTCATTAACAGTAGCGGCATGCTTGGTTTTTGAAGGGAATGGAAATGAGGCTGTGAGGATAGACTTACAGTCTCTTCAATGACATCCACTGTATAAAGCTCCTAAATCTCACTGCAACCCATTACAGTACAACCCATTAAAGAAACAGTAAGTCTATCCCTCACAGTCTTCTTTTCATTTCCATTAAAAATTAAAGATGGTGCTATTATGAATTAGGTCCATTGAAAGCTATCCACCGAAACTAACCCACATCATAACTCCTTCCGTATGCACAGAACAATTTGTTTTGCTTCATGTCACAGGAGGAACACATTGTGCATGTCAGCAAGTGCTTTGACGATGATGGGCATTTGAGTATAGTCAAAGCCAGGGAAGATCATGCAGTCAGCAGGGGGCGGGGCTGATCGTTGCTCCTCCCCCTCACTGTGGGTGGATGGATCTTGGTCCTGATGTGGAATGTTGGACAGATGGGCTTGGCAGAAAGACAACTGACCTCTCTGGCCCTGCGCTGTGCATGGGAAGTACAGATCTAAAGTTTGCCTCCATTAAATGTCGATTATGGGAGACAGACTGCACGGATGGCAGCTTGTTACAAATGCTCGCTTGACCTTTGAAGGCCAAGCTCAAGAGGAAAAAAATAACAAAGAGCATTGTAAATACTAACACAAGATCTAGGTAAAGGAAATGGCAATGAGTTCTGACAGTAAAATAAATACAACAGAAGAAGAACAGTATGATTTGCATTTATCTAATGCGCATATGTGTGCATGTAGATCACAGAGTGGTTTCATTGTGTGTGAAAATGCTGTGATGGTCCATAGACATAGAAGAATCCCCCATAGAGGACGGTCACACTTTATTTAAGGTGTCTTTAGCCGCTATTTACTGACATTCAGATATATATAATAAAATTGATTTACTGTGTAACTACATGCTGTTTTGCAAAATTCTCACAAGAATCGCATTTGCTGCTACTGAGGTTGAGGTAGGAGTTAGGATTAGGGGTTAGGGGTTAGAGTTAGGTTTTATGGTAAGGATTGGGGTAGGTAAGGTTATTAGTGTATGTGGATGTGTGTGGAAGTGGTGGTGGTGTAGTGGGAATTGTCCCTATAATAAGTGCACTGTAAGTCACTTTGGATAAAAAGTAAATGCATAATTCCCAATCAGGCACAGGTTGTATTTTGACTTCGAAAAATGATACACATCACATTTAAGTCTTGTGGGCTATGAAAGAGTAACCACTGAACTATAACAACTTCCTCTGGACTATTTTCCAGAGGATGTTATAAGCAGTCGCAAGTTTGATACTATTTTCCCAGATGCCCATCTGTTGGCTACATATGGCCAAGAGATGTGTGTGTGGGTGCATTATTTTCCAATTGAAAACACGAAATCAAGTTCAATATGTAGAGCAGAATTCAGCCACCGCCCACCCATGCCTGAAGTCCTCACACTCCCCGTTCCTTGGAAGAGAACCTCATAGGGTCACCCTGTCTCTCATGCTCCTCTGCCAGCCCTTGAGGGCCCTCCCCGCTGAACTCTGTTTGGTCCCATTGATCCCTGACTGGCCATATTGTGGCTTTGTGGGATGTCCCACACACAAAGGCAGCAGGCTGCATTGTCTCACTCTAGTTTAAATTAAGAAGTTCCTAGGAAAGCAAAATCTGAGCTCAGGGATGTCAGAGGGTTGGACTAAGGATGTGTGTGTTTATGTTTGTGTGGGTGTGTGTTTATGACATCCCTATACGTTTGGGGACAAAATGTTTGAAAAATGTCAACATGCCATTGCCAACAATCCCGACAGTTATCTTAACCTTCTAAGGTCCGAATGTGACTGCTGTGTGCATTTTCCATTTCCCGTTTTGATTTGTAACTAGTAGCACCTAATACGTTTTCCTAAAAACGGATGTCCACATATTTGGACAGCGGGACTATTGACTATTGTTGTGAAATTAATACCAAGCTATAAGTTACCGACATTACAGGTGATTTTATGTAAAACTGCTTTTTTGGAACAATGTGTATTGGGAAAAGCACACATATATATATATATATATATATATATATATATATATATATATATATATATATATATCATCTATGTACTGATTATCATTGTCTCGTGTCTGCCAAACATGTTGAGTGGTCCAAACATCCTCTGCAGCCTGAAATTTTACTTTTGTTCAGATTTTAGGAGTGATCTTACTTGGCTGCATAGGAAAGCAATAGGATGCTCCTTTGCTCCCTATTTAGTGAATGACTTAACCTCCAGCGGGCGGTCTGTCTGCACTGGTCTCAGAGCAGTTTGAAATGTACCTTATTTTCATTATTACACCATATAAAGCCTCTTTTATTTAAAAAATTTCTTTTTCTCAATGTTAAAATGCAGTAAATAAATGATTTCTAATGAAGAGCAAGCATTACTGTCCAATAAAGTGGTCATTGTGTTTAACAGCATGGCGTTTTGTGATAAATAGCTCAAATATAAAAATGGCATATCAGATGAAACTAGAAACTCTAATCTTTTGACTCAAAAAGGTTTCAATTTAAAAACTTAATTAGGTTTCTTACCAGATGTATTTGCCATTGCTCCCAAAGACAAACTCTGCTATCGGCGCCATGTTGTTTTGTCACTTGACTCTGTATGTTTACAGTTTAACCCTTTACTGACAGCACAGAGTCTCCTGAACTGAGATCAGTCAGTTTAAATTAATATTAATATGCACATATCGATGCCAAAATGCAATTTCCACACAGACAGAGAGCGGGGTCGCACAAGGTTAAGGCCACGTCCAACCTTTTGGTTTGAAAATGCATTAATTTTGCTACATTTACACCTCTCACACCAACTGTAATGGTGTTTTCTTCCACCGAAATCAAACTGTTTCATAAAACCCTCTCCATTATCGCATAATTTGGAAAACGATGACATTAGAAAACTAGAAACAAAGTTTTAAAATGAAAAATGTGGATGTGACCTAATAACTTCCTTTGGGGTGCCCTCATGAAAACAGTTCTAAACATATGTACAGGACTAAACAAGGCTGAACAATATTTAAAATGTACAATGAAGGGTAGATCCGACCCTGAGTTCCAAATGGATGAGCCATTGTGTAATGCCAATAGACATATTTTTATGCCATTAGACACATATAATGTACGCCCATATTGTATGTTTCATCAACCTGTGTTATGGGACAGTATACAGAAAGCAGTGTTTTGCATTCTGTTATGGGACAGCATAAGCATGCATTGTTCTGCAAACATTCCCCATATGGGCCACCTCTATCCATGACCTGGCCTGGGCAGACAGAAGGGAAGATGGAACTGATACAAATTTGAAGCCTGTGTGTTGTGGCCATAGAGTTGTCCTTCAATTAATGTCTTTGTTCCTATGTCTGTTATGCTATGTCTTGTTCCTATGCTATTTCTGCTGTTATCTGTATTACTTTCTAGAACAGAAGTTTTTAATTGGTGAGGCACGCCTCCCCTAGGGGGTGCCAGAGAGCCACAGGGGAGGCGCATCGTGGGGAAAAAAATATAACGGTTCACGTCTGTACACATCTGTCCTGTTAGCTTGCGTGTTAAAGTACGCGTTATGCATATGCGTGTTGCAAATTGGATCACTTTGTAGTTTCTACAATACAAAAATCTACAGGAGAGGAGGCAGATTCTGGGCCAAGCAAAAAAAAAGGAGGAAGTATGATCACAAATATTTATAGTTTTAAAACCACAGTGTGTTATTTGCAAAGAGGTGCTCCAGCATCACATTGAGGCCAAGCTCTAGTCTGGTGGCCAAGCCACTGGAATTTTTTGACAGAAAGCTGAAAGAATTGCAAACACAAAAGAGAATACTCTAGACTTTTAGGTCTGTTAATACTAAGGTGACTGAAGCATCATATCACATTACTTTACGTATAGGACTGAGTTTCCCACCTCTCTCAAAAGGCTATGAAAGTCCTCATCCCCCTCACCTCCACTTACTTACGCGAGTGCAGGTTTTCCACTTTGAACCTGCTTAAAAGCAAATACAGATCAAGGCTGATTTTGTTCTATGTCTGATTTTGTTGGCTCTTCGGTTATAGTGCTGTTGAGAATACTTTTATAAAAAAAATAGATTTTTGACTGTGGAGGATTATGTGCAGAAGGCTAATTTTAACAGTTTCCCAATTGCTTGAATGTGGAAAAAATGTGTTGCAAAGTATGCAAACAAAATGTATGTATATATGTAAAAAATATATAACCTATTTTAAAATGAAACTGAATATAAAATGGAATGTTGATAGAAATGTGTGCGTGTGTGTGTGTGAAGGCGGGGGGGTTTGGGGTGGTTTGGGCACGGCTGTCTTCATGTTCTCTAGGGGGAGGCTCACTTCCACACAATTTGAAAACTCCTGTTCTAGAATGTTCTTTATTTGATTTGCTTCTCTTCTGCAGGTGCCTCATGGCTATAAATGTTTGTGTTCGCAACCATTAAGGTGTTTTTGCTTAGACCCGGCTGTGCTGTATGCATCTCCATAAAACTCAATAAAGCGCTCATGGATCATTGGTCTCATCTTTGTCTTTGGCTATCCTATATCATCTTCCATTGTTGCTTGCCAACCGTAAGCAGCCCAAAGACTACAATAACTATATTACTTTGTGGAAGAATCGGTTATTTTGATTATTTAATAAGATCTATTGTATTGAGTATTCGTATGTATTATTACATGAAATATGGTTCTAGTAAACATTTATTTGCTAATGTTTGCACATATACTGAAACGTTCAATATTAGCATATTGATCTAATATATCTATAACATGGTTGAAATGTAAATATAATTTACAATTATAAAAAAAACAAATATATTTATAGTATAAAGAATTTCTAAAGCTGTATACATATAAAACATTTTTCGTTTAAGATGTCGTCAATACATTTCATCATATATCAAAATTTATAAAAATTTAGGCTTTTATTTGCGGATATCTACAAATAATAATTAGATCAGGCTGGATTATTACTACTACTAAAATAATTGTACATTTGTGTATTTTATCTTATTACTTTTGCCACCATCATTTAGGTATTTCTGGATGTGTTTTATAATTATTATTATTTTACAATTAAGGGAGTTTGAAGCACACAAATTCAAGTCTTTATTATTTGCTTAGCAGAAGTCGATAGGAAGTGCTTATTTACTCTAGATAACTAGGAAAACACATGTGTGTGTTTGCGAGAAACTGTGTGTGCTCAAACTGTAATACAGCAACGCTCAATCATTTGAAGAGCCTGATCCCTCACACAAACTCAGAAACATGAAGAGTGCACTAGACTAGAGTGAACCTATTTCAATTTCCTATTTTGCAAGACAGTAATCTGTTAGACTCATAAAACAAGACATTTGCCATTGTTTAAGCATGTCAAGAAAACCGCAATCTCAATATTTATTTGAATAGTTATGGCACTTCCTCAACTATTTAATCAGTAAATACAAATGTTGTTTTGTTGACTGACCATTTTTAAGATAAACACACTCAATCTGAATCCACATAGCTAATTTAGTAAACATGGACTTACTGAGAGTTTTAAAAAAGCTTGCTCAACGTTTTTACTGCATAAACCTCAGAAATGATCGTTTGAGGTGTTTTCAAACCTCTATTGTCTCGTACTTCCACCACAAATCCATAATCTCAAAACCAAACTACAAATCTACTGTAAATCTCCAAACATAAACCTAACCATCAGTGGAGTAAAAACGTAATGTTAGAGGGAAAAATGCAATCTCCGAATTGCCAAAACACAATTACTTCCTGGTTTCAACGATCTGAAACCCGGATATGACGCTCTTCCGCGCACCACGAGGAAAGGAAACGCTGGAGCCGATGCAGAAATGTTTCTAATTTTGTATAATAGAAAAAGAAAGAAATTACAACTTTATTAATCCCCCATGGGGCAAGTAGAAGTGTATATATATACATATCGGTTACATAGGCAGATGGCATCTGGTGCAAAATTGCATTTATAGCGATTAATAAAACTCCGTAGATACCGGCCCAAAAGCAACAATTCAAACTGAGGATATAAATGGGGTACTGGAACCCTCTGAAACAACATGCAGACTTCCCGTGTGATTATGTTGATTCTGGACAAGCACCTCCATGTGGTGAATGTACATGCCCTGAAAGTCACCTCCATTTAGATCCCTAGCAATACATTTGCACAAAAGTAAGTGAAGTAACACTGTTTGGTCTAAGTACTGTTATGTTTGGGTTAGGTTTAGGGTTTGGGTTAGGAGTAGTAATAACTAGTCAAATGTTTCCGAAAATTGGACGCACTGTGCCTTTAAAATCATATTCATTCAAAGAAGTAAGTGAAAGGATGCAATTTGTGTCTTAGTACTGTTGTTCATGACAATATGCACGACAATAGTTCCAGCTTTGGCCACTGGGGGCTCTTCAGACATTTGAATAGCATAGTCTAATTTTAGTATACAAAACAATCAACCTCTTGTTGCCAAATTTACCGTGAGATCAATCTTTGCCTTTCCAAATTACAAAAAGAAGCATTTAGCTTACAAACAAAACCCATATCACCATTCCAAGCTACCTTGAGTTCACCTCAAACCGGAATTTTCCAGACACACTCACACTTGCACAAAGCCTGGCAAAACACAGTTTGATTAATCTTTTTGCCCTTAAATATCCAAGCAATGTGTCTTTTATGATTTATGGTACTACTCTTTTAAAAAGAAACCGATGAATCTGTAGTTGGCTAGTATCCAGGTTTAGAAAACAAACCTTAGCTGAAGGGGTTTCAGGTGGGATGTATGGAGCTAATGACATATCTTTAGATCAGTTTATGTTTCAGAGTCTGTGAGTAGCCTAGCTTAAGGTTCAAGTAATTAAGTTCTTTCAAGTACAATATCATAAAGGTAGAAGCTTTTCTGTCTATGACAGATAACTGGCAAGTGAAAGCTCATTTGCTCAAAAATGAGGCCGCTAGATCCCTTAAGCTACATGTTAGCTACTTAGCTGTCACAAACCGCATATTGATGTGAGGAAAAATGTCAACAGATTTCTGTTCAGCGTGTAAGTCTGGATTTAAATAGCCAAATTCCTGTGCATACACCCTTTCCCCATGTTGTTCCTTTGATTTGTTGCAGTGGAAGCTATTATTGTTGCTAAGTTTCGCAAGCACAAACAAGATTTTTACATTTCCTAAAGAAGTTGTGAGAGGTGTTTACCTGTGCAAAACACAGCTTTATAATACTTCAGTGTTCTGAATGGTTGCCAATGTATTACTAGGTGGATTCGGGGAGTTCTGGGTGGTTGCTAGGGCATTGCAATTTTTCAAAAGCACCTCAGAGCCACAGTGTTTACACTTTTCAGGGGACTCAATCTACAAATGGCTTACTTTTATCTGTCTATTCAATTACACTGGGATAGGAGACAGTGTATTTTAACATTGACAACAAATGCTTTACTTTTAATATGTAATAGCTTTAAACAAGCATTTTTCCTATTTAAGGCCCTTTGCATTGTATCTTTTATAAATGACCAATGGCTGCTGCGAGATCTTACAGGCTATGAAAATTAGACCTTGACCACTATGTCTTTGCACAGGCAAGCTCAGCTAATGCCCTGCATCACAATACATGCCACAAAAAAGAGAGAGTGTAGCCAATAAAGAGTAAGACTTGTCAAACAAAATGCTGCATTATCAGTCTAAACTCTTCAACACATATGCATAAAGCTAGCGAGCTGAAAACCCAACAATGCTGAATCACCACCCGTCTTCCCTTATCTTGCCCTTTCAGCCGTGTGGAACAGAATAGCCGTGGCTGTGCTTTTTGTGTCCCATAGTGCCTCAGTGTTATTCCACTGAGGGTTTTTTGTAGATCACTTGACACCCCCTTTTTCACCCCATGCCAATCCACCTCTGTTCCACCCACTATTGTAGTCTTCATCTTTTATTCCCTAACCAGATTCATCATATATGTTTTTATAGGTTTAGGGGAGGTTGTTTGTCTTTTGAAGCATTTTTAACATTAATTGAAATGAATGAAAACTTTAAACATATTACAAAAAAAACAAAAAACTAAATTGTCATTCCTTCAAACTAACTAAAATGGCCAAAAATACATTTTTGGGTTACACTTCATTTGACAGTTTCTATGTATGTTGCACATATTATTTGATTCTGTCTATTTATCATCGTCTGTCTGTCCGTCCGTCCGTCTATCGTCATCTGTCTGTCTATCTATCATCGTCTGTCCGTCCGTCCGTCCATCTATCTATCTGTATGTCCACACATCCATTAATTTATATCCATCCATCTGTTGGTCTCTCTGACTTGCTGGCTGTATGTCTTGCTGTTGTGTAGAACAATCAAACTCATCAAGTACATGTAGTTAATTAGCATTCCGCAGTTATTACTTTATAGCAAATACACAGTTACATGAACATTGTAAAAATTAAGTGTATGATTTGAGTTTTAGATACACAGTATAACTTTAGATATATTTTACAACCCACCTTCATTAAATATGGCCACTGGATAATGGTAACGCTAGATGGCCCAGAAAAATTTTACTTAATTTAATTAGGGTACAACAGGGCTAAAAGTAAAAAGCACAAAAACACTAGTTGCACTTAAACCTAACACAGCACTTTTCTATTGTGTGAGTGTCACGAATGTAAGTGAAGGCAGACAAGGAGAGAGGATCCAAATGCAGGGCTTTATTGAATAACAAAAAAAAAACCACAAAGAAAACATCCACGATGGGAAAAGGTAAACTAAATGAGGGAAAAGGTAAAACAAAACACGGAGGGCATACAAAGGGTTCAACGGGAAGTACATGAAGACAGAGCACGGGTAACAGGCATCCACGAACATCAAAGACCAACAGGGGAATGGAGAAATAAACAGGGTTATATACACAGAGGTGATGGAACTAAACGATAAGCAGGTGAACACAATGAGTGAGTGCTAGCAGGTGGTGAGGGCAAGGAAAGATGGGAAGTGTAGTTTTCTTAGACAGGGACTAGTGCAAACACGGGCCGGACCACAAGGAAATTGACATGGAGTGTGAAGTGCTGAGTAAAACAGAAAACACGGACAGACAACACAGGAACATAACAATCCCCCCTCAAAAGGACCGGATTCCAGACGGTCCTAAATAACAACAAAAAAAATAGAAAAAGCAAACAAAAGTTCCAGGAGAGGGGGGGCTAGACGAGGGGGAGAACGGACAGACCAAAGGGGCACAAGGGACACAAAGACAGACCAAGGAGGCACAAAGGAACACGGAGACAGACCAAGGAGGCACAAGGGACACGGAGACAGACCAAGGAGGCACAAGGGACACGGAGACAGACCAAGGAGGCACAAGGGACACGGAGACAGACCAAGGAGGCACAAGGGACACGGAGACAGACCAAGGAGGCACAAGGGACACGGAGACAGACCAAGGAGGCACAAGGGCAAGAGGGCAGTCCAAGGGGCAGGGACAGATCCAAGAGGCCTGGGAGGTGGCCACAGGACAGGGACAGGTCTAGGAGGCCTGAGAGGTGGCCACAAGTCCGGGACAGGTCTAGGAGGCCTGGGAGGCAGCCATCGGACAGGGACAGGTCCAGGCCCAGGAGGCGGCCACAGGACAGGTCCAGGCCCGGGAGGCGGCCACAGGACAGGGACAGGTTCAGGAGGCCTGGGAGGCGGCCACAGGACAGGGACAGGTTCAGGAGGCCTGGGAGGCGGCCATAAGACAGGGACAGGTCTAGGAAGCCTGGGAGGCGGCCTCAAGACAGGGTCAGGTCTAGGAGGCCTGGGAGGCGGCCTCAAGACAGGGTCAGGTCTAGGAGGCGGCCTCAAGACAGGGTCAGGTCTAGGAGGCCTGGGAGGCGGCCTCAAGACAGGGTCAGGTCTAGGAGGCCTGGGAGGTTCTGGAGTCCCTGGGGGCAGAGCCGTAGGAGGCTCGGGAGGCGGAGCCGTAGGAGGCTCAGGAGCCGTAGGAGGCTCAGGAGGCGGAGCCGTATGAGGCTCTGGAGTCTCTGGGAGTAGAGCCATAGGAGGCGGAGCAGAGGAAGGCCTAGGAGGCGGAGCCGAGGGCGGTGGCACCGTAGGCAGCTCTAGAGGCGGAGGCCTGGAAGGCTTTGGAGGTGGAGCCGAGGGAGGCTCAGGAGATGGAACCGAGGAAGGCTCTGGAGGCGGAGCCGAGAGAGGCTCGGGAGGCGGAGCTCTAGAAGGTTCTGGAGGCTCTGGAGGCGGAGCCGTAGGAGGCTCGGGGAGAAGAGCCCTAGGAGGCTCGGGAGGTGGAGCCGTAGGAGGCTCGGGAGGCGGAGCCGTAGGAGGCTCGGGAGGCGGAGCCGTAGGAGGCTCGGGAGGCTCTGGAGGCAGAGCTGTAGGAGGCTCGGGGGGCGGAGCCCTGGAATGCTCGAGAGGCGGAGCCCTGGGTGGCTCGAGAGGCTTGCGAGACGGAAACCTGGAAGGCTTGAGAGGCGGAGCCCTGGGAGGCTCGAGGGGGAGGAGCCCTGGGAGGCTCGGGGGGAGGAGCCCTGGGAGGCTCGGGGGGAGGAGCCCTGGGAGGCTCGAGAGACTTGGGAGGAGCAGCCCTGGGAGGCTCGAGAGACTTGGGAGGAGCAGCCCTGGGAGGCTCGAGAGACTTGGGAGGAGCAGCCCTGGGAGGCTCGAGAGACTTGGGAGGAGCAGCCCTGGGAGGCTCGAGAGACTTGGGAGGAGGAGCCCTGGGAGGCTCGGGAGGAGCCCTGGAAGTCTCGAGAGACTTGGGAGGTGGAGCCCTGGGAGGCTCGGGAGGAGGAGCCCTGGAAGACTCGAGAGACTTGGGAGGCGGAGCCCTGGGAGGAGGAGCCCTGGAAGACTTGAGAGACTTGGGAGGCGGAGCACTGGGAGGCTCGAGAGACTTGGGAGGTGGAGCCCTGGGAGGCTCGGGGGGGAGGAGCCCTGGAAGACTCGAGAGACTTGGGAGGCGGAGCACTAGGAGGCTCGAGAGACTTGGGAGGCGGAGCCCTGGGAGGCTCGGGGGGAGGAGCCCTGGAAGACTCAAGAGACTTGGGAGGTGGAGCCTTAGAAGACTCGAGGGGCGCTGGCTCTTGGACGGTCATGGCTACTGGCGCTGGCTCTGGGACGGTCGCTGACCTTGGCAGGCGTGGGCGCTGGCTCGTTGACCGTGGCAGGCGTGGGCGCTGGCTCGCTGATCGTGGCCAGCGTGAGCTGAAGAGTGGAAGCTTTTCTTCTCCTCCTCCTCCAGGTGGACGAAGTTGGCAGCGCTGGCTCGTTGATCCGGGTAGGCATGGGCTCAGGCTCGAAAACCGAGATCTCGAGGGGTGGTTCGTCGGCCGCGAGTTTCTTCAGAGCGAGACTCACGTACTCCCTCCACGTGTGGTCTCCGGGTTCCGGCGCTTCCCTCAGCTGGGATGATGGTAACCCGACCCGGTAGATAGTCTTCAGGGAAGCGTCGTCGAACCCGGTGTGGATGGCGACCATGGAGAAGAGACGTGAGTACTCGCGAATGGTCAGGTTTGCCTGGGCCAGTGTGGTGAAAACCGCTGCTAGATCCATTAGTGGTCGGTCTTTCTGTCACGAATGTAAGTGAAGGCAGACAAGGAGAGAGGATCCAAATGCAGGGCTTTATTGAATAACAAAAAAAACACAAAGAAAACATCCACGATGGGAAAAGGTAAACTAAATGAGGGAAAAGGTAAAACAAAACACGGAGGGCATACAAAGGGTTCAACGGGAAGTACATGAAGACAGCGAGCACGGGTAACAGGCGTCCACGCACATCAAAGACCAACAGGGGAATGGAGAAATAAACAGGGTTATATACACAGAGGTGATGGAACTAAACGATAAGCAGGTGAACACAATGAGTGAGTGCTAGCAGGTGGTGAGGGCAAGGAAAGATGGGAAGTGTAGTTTTCTTAGACAGGGACTAGTGCAAACACGGGCCGGACCACAAGGAAATTGACATGGAGTGTGAAGTGCTGAGTAAAACAGAAAACACGGACAGACAACACAGGAACGTAACAGTGAGGTGTCTAAAGGTTGATTTGTGAGACAATTTGATCTAATATTTAATGTTTTTAAATATTGTACATTTATAAAATCCCTTAAATTATCACATTTATTTTGTTATTTTCAGTATTAAGGTGATTAAATCAAAAGTATTCCAATAACTGTCCAAAATGGCCAAAAAAAGCCCCCCATTATACAAGTGTGAACAGATTTGTTATGAAAAATTTTCAAAGTGGCCCATATTGACTGATCCAATCACAATGGAGATTCATTTGTTTATAGAATACTTGCGATGTTATGAAATGTTAAATGTGATTGAAATTAACAGGAAATCAGGCACCCTTTTCTGAAGTTGTTATTTTGAGCATTATCTTAATTTGTTACCCAAAACATATCTTGCTGTTCTCAGAAGTATTTTAATAAGTTGCAAATTTTGCCCTAAACTATTGTCCCTTTATCTACATGATATCACTATAAAGCCCCTATGACACCTTTAAAAAAAACGTCATTTTAATCAAAACAAACTTTTTTAGTTATTAATTTACACACAAATTATGTTGCTCAATCAATATTCAATAAACATACATCTTTTTTTCTTGATACATTTTGTGACCAGAAAAAAACACATTTTCCTTCACTATTTAAATTATATCAGATAAGACATTAACCATAGAGTAAGCCCTAAAATACTAAAACATAAACTAAAATAAAAACTTAAGGCACTAAAAACTCAAATTAAACTAAAACTTGGAAACAACTGAAAAAAACGTTGAAACGATCATTGAGTTATAACTAACTAATAAAAAAAATAAAAAAACAAACAAACAAACAAACAAAAAACCTCAAGTATAATAGTTTTTAAAATCTAAATAATAATAATAATGCAAAATCTAATCTATAATAGTGAACAAGGTTTGTTGTGTTCTGTGGGGCTAATGGACCTTTACCATTGACACAAAACTGGCCATTGAAAAACAAACATCACAGGGTGCCATATGGAGCTGCCACACAATCAGATTACTCTCCTTATTGTTGCTCCATTCTCTCCAAACAAGTTTTCAGTTAGTTTGAAAGAAAAATGGTGACCTGTAAAGTCTGTGCTTAAAGGGGTCTGGGGTGACCGGATTATGTCATTCCTCTAATTATCTAATGAAATTATGAGATGGGCTCTTGGCTCATCTATCACCCCACTGCTCTTTTGGGGTGTCTGAGACTAAAAAGGAAGATTCTTGCATCTCTGAATCTTTTGTTCTGGATTTAATTTAATCTAAAAAGCAAAAAGATTGTCAAGTAAAAGAAACCCCTAACCTGAAATGTTCAAAGACCTCCTCTCTTTCCTAGCATTTGGTGCAGGGTCCACTTTGTGATAGTCCACATATATATTTGATATTTGGCAAGTTCAACACCAGATGCCCTTCCTGACACAACCCCCAGTGGCTGTGTGTGACTCCCTCACACAGAGGGCAACTTAGAGTCTCCAATTTACTTAAACTTTTTTGGGCTTGTGGGGGAAACCAGAGCACCTGGAAGAAACCCACACAAACACAGGGAGAACATGCAAACTCCATACTTAAAGGTCCTTGTTGAGCCAGGCCTTGAACCCTGGAGCTTCTTGCTGTGAGGTAACAGTGCTAACCACTGAGCCACTATGCCAAATCACGAAGCATTTTCTTAAAAAGATGCAATTTAATTACAATATGCTCAAAGTATTGTACGGTGCTCTATGCAAGTAAATTCAATATGCATTAAATTGAACTAGATGTTCAAATTTTCTGAAAAATACAAATAAAAATGTGATGGTGTTGCTGGCCCATTCAAATCTTGTTAACCACAATGTTAGGGTCTCATGGGTAATTTCCAGGTTATTGCTATGTGGTTGCTAAGGTGTTTAGGGTAGTTTATAGCTGGTTGTTTAAAAAGAGCCCACTTCAAATCTCTATTCTGGTCTCTAGATATCTTTTGGGTCCTTCCTTCACTCCGTAATGAAAAGTGTACCGAAGTGTAATATTTAGCGTTCTGGGTTTGTTCAAATCCCTAACCATAAGTTCAAACAATAGTAACAGAGATGCCTGCCTTAGCAAACATCACAAACAAGCACATAAAACAAATGCATTTCTACATAGTTAGTGGCAAATCACCATGGGGTCACATAGATGTAGTAACTGGAATACATACTGGAATAATTTTTTTCATTTAAAAGTCTTGTTTGCTAAAACAACACATGATTGAATGGGTTTATTTATTTATGCCATTCAATAAAAATATACATAAGATGCTCTTTAAAAACCAATCATAAGAAATCTCTCTGGCACCCTTGTTCTTTGGCAGTTCTCCATGGTAACTCTGGTATCGTCAATATAAAGGCCGGACATGCGATGGATAACTCTTGGCAAAAGGAAGACATCCACGTCATCAAGTGAGAGCCTGGGTGGCCAATTACTTTTAGGAGAAAGAAATACCTTTATGTCACTAAGAAATAAAAATGGGAGGAGCCATTCTTTCATTGTTGACTCTTTTTATCACTTTAGTTTAATTCGAGCAATGTCTATCAACCTGCTGCAACATTTTTATATTACAATTTTATATCTCTTAGTTTTCATGGCAAGTTTGCTTTTTTCATAATTTATTTTAAATGTTTTTACTTGCATGACATTAACGTGAGCTTTTCGCAAGCCATGGCATTAAAGTCGCCAACAGTAACGTACAAAATGTGCATTAAACCACACACAATCAGTACACATTTATATTTTTTCCTTTATTTGTTCCAAAGTTTTTGGAACAAATAAAGTTGGAAGAATTTTAGAAGTTGGAAGAATTTTATGTAAATGCATGCCTTAATGTTAAGGTGATGTTGAAATACTCAATATGCAGAGACAACTAGTACGTCAGTAAGTAAGTCAATAGTCTGTAATTATTATTATTATTTTTAATAATAGTGTAAACACTAGCTCTGTACTGTTAGGGGTCAACATTATTACATAGGAAATCAATATGTTGCTTCCAATTCATGTACCCTGAAATCGAACCCTTTCTGCCGAATTACTGACAAGTTGTATTCCCCAGCAGATATTTCTGCACCAGTTTGAATGCGTTCACCTTTATATATTGCACTATAGCCCCATGGAAACCAGGAAATTATCATGTTCACATAAAAATAGTGAGCATGATTCGAGGGTTGCATTTTCCCTTTTCTGTAAATTCACTTTTACTCCACTGACAGTTAGGTTTAGGGTTGGTGTTTCGGTTGGTGTAGAGTTAAAATAAATATGCATTCCCCTTGACTATATTATGCCATTTACAAATAAAAATACAACTCACATGTGTGTTCACTGCTAGAAAGTTTCTGTAACTGAACACTATTACTCTGCATTCTTCAGATGACCCTCTCTAGCACCCTCGTTGGTTCAAATAAGGCTAAGGTTACTGTGCAGAACTTTGTTTTCGGTGTACCACCTGAGGGCTCAGCTCATCTCTAATTAACAAACCTGTGAGAGCTTGTGTAGTTCTCAAGCACCCTAGGGTTGTGAGGAGACTGGATCTGCCCTGACGCCAAACACTCGGGGAAAGAATGATATGTAAAGTAAGAATGTAAAAGAGAGTTATGAGGAAACAATGTAAGCACTCGTGCTTTGAGAACCCTGCTTCTGATTTGACATCTCAAGGCAGATTCCTCAGTGATTGCTCTTTCATAGCTCAGGGAAATTAATGGTGGTTTTAGCTTGGTTTCATTTCAAAGTATCAACATTGTCTCAGATGTTTCTGGAACACTTGTTGACTTGCGATAGCAGTATAGAGCTATACAATTAATGTTGATAACAAAGCATTTGGTCTTGGAAGAATTTGTTGAGAAATGCAATACTACCAAACATCATCTTACAGATCTCTTACGTGCGTTACCATAACAAGCTCTTAAAAATGGGCATCCTTTCGATTGTGTCTCACGCTGGGGGTTGGGGAGCATGTGCAGTCATTTTTAACAAGCGAGGGGCCTCTTCGCTGTGAGTGGTGGAATTGCGGCTGACTTATTTGTCCGTGGAGGGACGTGCTCAGTGCTGGCTTGCATGCGCAAGGGATCTTTGTGTCTGATGCGGAGGCCGAGGTCGACCTCGCTGGGCTCTGCTAGGGGCCCGAACAAAAGAAGCGGCAGGATAATCCACCCTGGGACAAAGTGTGAGATTTACATGAGAAAGCGGCTAGGTTTGGCACTGCTGCCTTGGGCGGAGAGGGAGAGGAGTGGTGGTCTACCAATGTTTGAGGGGAGACACTTTGGAAGCACAGATTAATGCACCAGTGCACTATCAAAAAGGGCTTGAAGGTGGTTCTGTTGATCTAAGATATTTTCGGTAGTTGTTGGAAAAATGTTCCTTTCTTTTTTTGATTATTTATTATTTCCGTGATAGAAGTTTAGACATATGGTTTATCCAAGTAGTTATATATTAAAATTAGGGCTGTTAATGGATTATTTATAAACAAATGAATAACATGACGTTGATTTAATTCATCAAATTAATCGCAATTAACCACATATTTTTCTGCTGAATAAAGACACACATATAAAGGTAATTCAATATGAATATTATATCATGCATAATAATTCAAAAATACACACAATGCATTACTGTGGCAGACAAGTGTTGTTTAGATGATACAAAAAAGTGGCTTTAGAAGTAAATATATTGATTTATATTTAGTCGAAAGCAATCCAGTTCATCAATCTGTTATTTTCTCACATGACACTATTGCGTTCCACTATTGCTTTTGGACACCTGGTTTTCAGCTCCATATAAGCTCAGTTTTTAGGGCACGATGTCAAGTTAAAGTAGTTGAAACTTTGAAAATCATGTCTCGACATCCCTGCATTATGTTGTGTTTCATCTAGTTGTCAAGAATGTGTCCTATGCGATCGGCTCTCTTTCTGTGGCTGGTTTGTGGAGGCGTGCTGACTGCCCCCTGCTGACACGGCATGTAAAAAACACGTTGTTACATGTACTTAAAGCTCGAATTGCTCGGATAGTAGGAAAAAACTTAATTACAGAACTTATTACAGAATTTACGTACAGTTAGGAGGCATGATTACTGTAATTGCGCTATTTTCTTTCATGTGTTATTATTTATATAATTAATCACACAAAATTAACACACTGAATCGAATTCCCTAATCAAAATTAATGTAATACTTAACGTTTCATTGTTAACTTTTATATTAAAACATTTAAAAACTGCTGTGGCAGATTTGGCCTTGTTTTCCTCCACATTTTCCTTCAGCTGAAAAAATAAAAAGTCAAACTTGTTTATTTCGGTTGCGAAATACTAACAATATTAGCCCCCAAAGCATGCACAGATGCACACTTTGAATATCAAGGCAACTCTGGCTTACTATTTTGAACGTATTATGATTAAGAACACACTTCTAATCTCACATAGATGCACAATACAAAATTTGTGTGCTGATACCATTATCCGATTAATTAAGATGTTTCAAAACAGTTCATGCTACAAATTGCAACTCTGATATAATTTTCACCGTACACGTTTGAAACTATCTGACACATTTTTCATCCATCTTTGACTGACTGGACATAATTAGCTCATCAATGCAGCAATAGGGCCTATACTTCTAGCAAAATGGAAGAACCATTGGGTGTGATGTCTTTTCTAACACAATCTAGACAAAATTATGGTGTTTTTGAGTTTGTAGTGTTGGTTTCAAACAGCAAGCAAGGAAAACGTCATCGGTGGGTGTGACCTGTTGCTCCGCTTACTTTAATATCAACATCTTTTACTCCTTGATTTCTTCACTCAATCAAGATCAGTGAACATGAACACATTGGAGTGCACAGTTGCTAGCTGGCACAAACTGATTTACATCTGTAAGATAGTTTGTGAAAAGAAATTTTCCAAATGTGTATCATAAAATACAGTAACAGAGGTTAATCGGTGCATTTTATGGCCATAAATAACATGTTAGCATTAGCGCCATGAATGCAGGATGTAAACAAGACAATTTACTCATTATCTACTGCATATTACTTCAAATCTTTGAAGTTTGTGGTTACAAAAGCTTCTTTTAATAATCTTGTTTAGATTTTGATTACAGAATGAGGCGTATAATCATTGACAACATTTAATGTCACATTAGTACATGTAGTCTAGTTGGATGTGGGTTGGTGTCACTGAACAAGAAAGAGCATTAAGGGGACTTATATCTATGACAAATCCTCAGTCCTACTGTGATGACTAAACTGCTCCATTGAAATGCTGCTGTTTTAAGCCCCCAGCATGTAGATTTCACCCTTTTCACAAACTTTCTTGGTCCTGCAAATGAAGAGGATGAGCTGAGCTCCACTATGTAAACCTCCTCCACCTCCAGAGTATTTGGTTTAGAGAGGCACAAGCAGCATTTGTTTTGTCTGGGAAGTAAGAATGCTCTCAGTGAATTTCTTATCCTCTCAGTCTTGTTTGAGAGTGTTTGATGTGTTGAAGAACGGTATCAGATGTCCAAGCAGATGCTTCGATTTCACACTTCAGCTTTTTAAGTTCCTTTTCTTCTAGGCTGCATCCTAATTTGCATACTTAGACCTGAAACATAGCACAAACATTAGCGCAAAACTCAGAACTGAGGGGGGTGATAGAGTTCCCTTCAAATGTCTATGCCTTTAAGCCCAATGTATTATTATTCAGGTAGCTAGCTATAAACATGTCAATAATTTAACTAACTTTAGCTAATTTGCTACACAATATTCTCCTCAAACTGTGCCTCCTCAAAATACCATGACTGTATTTGACCTGAGAAGAGAAAACTAACCAACAGTTTATTCTAGTGCATGTTATAACACCCCTTGTGGCAATGCTTATAATGCAACTCATCCTTGTTCTGAATTATGCTGACACATTTCAGAATGCAACAATACAGAAAATTGTGCTGGCGGAGCTAGAAGCATCTGCGTTCACATACTTGTGTAGAGTATGTTTAGGGCCTTATATCAATAAAAAGCCCTATTCACCATACACCAAGTGCAATTCTTTGCTTGCAAACAAACTTTTGAATTGGAAAAGTGGATTCCTATTGCACTATTTACAATGGGTCCGACAAATCATCTACTAGCAATAGCTGTGTTTGCACTGTTGGGACAAATGTGGCTGTGCTAGTGTGTGCCAGGGCCAGTTGTGTTCCCATTGCCATATCTGGAGCTTCATCGTGACACCTCAGGGCTTATTTGGGGCCAATGGCCAAGCGCCTTTGGCCCACCAATTATCCTTGGACCAAAGAAGGCCAACTGGGGATTGATGTGCGGTCAATGTCAAAGGCGGAGTTTAGCAAGATACTCATGCTGTGTTCCAGTTGGATGTGGGATATTCCTTCTTGATATCTTCAATCTCAGACATTAAAGGCATTACTTTGCCAGATGCTCAGAAGATGACATTTAAACAAACAGAACTGCAGTGCTCCTGTTTGCTTGGCATGGGCTTCAACTGTCTCCAGAGATGTCTCCTAGCAACCCAACTGATAAACAATGCTGCTATGCTAGCATTTGTGCTACAGGTGTACGATCATCAAAAGTGAGTTTACTTTAACTTGTTTTGTACACCTGTCTCTGCAAACATTTGTTAAACAAGCTTTAATATCTTGTAATGTAAGAATTTTGACTCATTGTTTAATTTCATTTAATGAAAGTGAATGTTTATCACTAACTTTGTACATCCCTCTGGATGCCGACATGTTTGTGTGACGTCACGCACCTGCATCTCAGCAAAATAAATTGCTAACAAACAAACCTGTTAAGATGCATAAAGGACAAAGCAGTGATCAAAGGAAGAACTTTCCATGGTTCCAGAGCACTGACGGTGTACTTTGACATTGTCCTGCTGTTAGTGGAGCGACCACTTGGGATGCCATAGCAGTTAAACTCGGTAAGTTGTCAGTGCTAACTTGTCTTGCTAGCTAGCTAATGTTTACATACAATATAAAGTTGATATTCTAGATAACTAGACAACATGCATATTTGTCTTGGCTTTTGAAATGGGAGGGGGTATGACGTTTGCACCAGGGCGGCATATTAAGGGTGGGTTTTAGGGGAACGCTGCAGGGCTTTTGGCCTGATGGTAGGAATACAGATTGATTTTGGTCTTGCGGTTCAAGGTCTAAGGCTATTGGCCCCGGCTGACCAGTTGATAGCCATGTCTAGCACTGGCATGGTAGTGAAAAAGCTGCTAATCAGAAGATTTTTTTGTACTGTTTTTGTACTGTGAAGAAAACTGACTGACAAATGAGATAAGTGCTTTTAGTCACATGTCCCTAGCCACTGCAGTTGCAAAATCCAGCCTGTTGGAGGCGTTAATGCATGAAAAGTTACCCAAATCGACATTAAACATCTTAAGAAGAACAACTAGGAACTGTCTTTGAAGATGGATATGCTGCTTTTCTCAAATTTTTTTGATAGACGCCACAGCGATCACAAAAATGCAAAGAGGAAGGAGTTATTATGGCAATTAGGAATTGCAGAAACAATTTAAATCAAACATGAATTTGTATTAAATGTATTCTATTTTAAGTAGTCTTGCGATTAAGATATTGTTTTGCTCCTAGTGTACTGGAATAAAATTGCTTTTTGTTAGCGCCATCTATTGTGTGGGAGAGATTTAGTTTTTCATATAGCCGAGAAAATATTCTTGTTGTGAAAAAAATTGGATGTCAACCATTACAAATTGTCAATATCTGTAAAGCACTGCAGCAATATTAGCTCAAAATCATGTATGGATGCTCACTTTCCACCAGAGTAAAATCACACAGGCAACTTTGGGTTGCTATTTTGAACTACTATGATTCGGGACACACTAATTCTAATCTCGGACTCTATTTAGCACAGATAGTGTGCGTTTGGGCCACATGGTGAGTCTCTGTGTTCGTAATGCATCAGTAACACAAATAATTGCCAAATTGTCTTAAATCAGTGACATCTGGGTAGTCCAAGAGTTCAGAAGTTCAGCATGCTTCCACTCTGACCAACAATATTTACAGATGCTTTTGTGTCTGGGGTTGCCACTTTGTTTTAGATTGAGTATGCGGGTGCATGTGTATTGGTCCCTGTTATATTTTATGACTCCATTGTGTCTACAAGCACTGTCTCTTCCTCTCCAGGGTAGAAGGCAGGTCAAAGCTTGAGCGAGACATCTCTGTTAAGTGATGCATTGTTCTAGCTGCTCAGATCACTATAGCAACCTTTGCTTGGAGTACAGTTACAGGAAGGCCACCAAATTCAGAGTGACAAAGTACCGTCGGGCGAAGAGACAAAAAGTTTGTTGAACTTTATCTCCCCAAAAAAGACACTGGCTAACTAGACCAACTTACACTGTAAAAAGTGGTAACCTTCAATTGTTACCTTGACTTGATCTAACCCTAATAATTACTTTAGTTGATTTAAGATAATTTAGTCAGGCTAATTTAGTCACGTAAATAATATTTTTTACATGAATAATATGTAATGAAATGGTATTTTTTTTGGATATAACTGGATATAATATTTATTGCTGTACTGTTCATTGACCTCTGAAAACTCACACTTACTTATGATATGCAAAAAAACTGAACCTTATAAAAGTTTACTTTTTTCCCAAAAATATGGAATGAGATTTGCACATGGTGGGAGACATATCCATCTGCAGACCCGCAGCACCACCAGTTTCAGAACCCCAGTTTCAGAACCCCAGCGCCAGAACCTGAAGTGAGGGGCAGAGTTATTGACAATGAGACAAGCATGGCGGAGAGCATGGTGAGTTGTGTAACGTTTTTGACATCATGTTGTGAAACATTATCGCATATAGTAAGTTCAGCGTTTATCTGCTAAATATTTAATTTGTGCATAACTTTATCATCTTAATGAAGCTTGAATATGTTGTCATACTTTACTGTATTAAAAAAAAAATTCTACGGATGGTTCGATACATTTTGCGTGTTGTAAATGAGCCTTGCGGTGACGTTTTGAAGACATCTTGTGAAGGTGTTAAAGTGTTTGTTCCACGTTCCTCTGTTATATGCATTGTTTGTGAGTTAATGTTACCTTATAGTTGAGGTTTTTGTTTTACGTTGAGATTATTGTGTGGTGCTTTGATCTCTTGTAGAGACATTTCGAATGAATGAAGACCACAAGGAAAAGACCACAACAATCTCCTGGAACAGTCAGAAGCTTCCAGAGAGCCCTTTCTATTTCATTTTGTGTTCAGGGATGACATGGAG